>NC_088417.1:96289989-96889989 GCF_034236695.1 Oncorhynchus nerka | reverse complement strand
GCCCAGGAAATTCTGTTTCCAGTAACGTTCTCTCATCAGGACATCTCTGTTTGTTGGTGTTAGAAGCCCAGGAAATTCTGTTTCCAGTAACGTTCTCTCTTCAGGACATCTCTGTTTGTTGGTGTTAGAAGCCCAGGAAATTCTGTTTCCAGTAACGTTCTCTCTTCAGGACATCTCTGTTTGTTGGTGTTAGAAGCACATGACTTCAGAAAACACAGTGCTTTTAACATACAATGTTATCATTATACATATTTGACACACATTGATGCTGTGCACGTTCATTTATACAGTAAATATCATTCTGCACACCCTTACCTGGGATTTGAACTCACAACCACTTGGTTTACGGCATTCCGATCCTCCTGCCTCGCCACCATGCCCATGTCAGTTATCAGTTATTCTGACAGTTTCCTCAGTTCCAAACTGCCTCTGAAAGCAACGTCAACAAAATAACTGTTCGTCGGGAGCTTCATGAAATGGGTTTTCATGCAGCCTAAGATTACCATACGCAATGCCAAGAGCTTGGCTGGAGTGGTGTAAAGCTTGCCGCCATTGGACTCTGGAAGCAAGCATTTTGCTACACCCGCAATAACATCTGCTAAACACGTGACCAATTGATTTGATTTGATCAGTGGAAACGCGTTCCCTGGAGTGATGAATCACGTTTCACCACCTGGCAGCTCGACGGACTAACCTGGGTTTGGCGGATGCCAGGAGAACGCTTCCTGCCCCAATCCATAGTGGCAACTGTAATGTTTGGTGGAGGAGGTATACTGGTCTGGGGCTGTTTTTTTGTGGTTCGGGCTAGGCCCCTTAGTTCCAGTGAAGGGAAATCTTAACGCTACAGCATACAATGACATTCTAGATGATTCCAACTTTGTGGCAACATTTTGGGGAAGGCCCCTTCCTGTTTCAGCATGACAATTCCCCCGTACACAAATCGAGGTCCATTTCAGAAATGGTTTATCGAGATTGATGTGAAAGAACTTGACTGGCCTACACAGAGCCCTGACCTCAACCCCATTGAACACCTTTAGGATGAATTGGAACACCGACTGCGAGCCGGGCCTAATCGCCCAACATCAGTGCCCGACCTCACTTTATGCTCGTGTCTGAATGGAAGCAAGTCCTTGCAGTAATGTTCCAACATCTAGTGGAAAGCCTTCCCAGAAGAGTCGATGCTGTTATAGCAGCAAAGGGGGGACCAACTCCATATTAATGCCCATGATTTTGGAATGAGATGTTTGACGAGCAAGTATCCACACACTTTTGGTTATCTTGTGTATGTAGTTTGAAAATATTGTATGTTAAAAGCAGTGTGTGGGTGCTACTCACAACATTTTTAACTACATTTTCTCAAGTTGGAGCTAAATTTGTGCCAACTAAACATTTAAAACAAAACAAAAATGCCCGTGGAACCCATTACTAAATAATAGTTAGTTGAATCAACCAGATCATTTTTGACAGTGTTTGTTGGTGTGAGAATCCCTTGAGATTCCGTTCCCAGTGGTGTTCTATCGTCATGGCAGGGGTTCTAACCTGCATCATAAGATAACTACTTTGTTGCCTTTCTCACATTGAGATCACACTCAAGGTTGTGATTATGGCCACATGCAGTGTGTAACAATACACATTGTCACAGTTCTCCCACCGAATGGAATGTCATCCCATTTATTAAACTGTCTAGTACTGTGCCTTCCATATAGGGAGAAAGAGTGAGAAAGGAAGACAGAGAGAGGGAGAGATCCTGAGAATTTAACACAATATGAATAAAATATACTGTATTAAAGGATTAAATACTGTTATGTGTCCAGCAGTACTAATCTGTTGTGTCCAGCAGTACTAATCTGTTATGTGTCCAGCAGTACTAATCTGTTGTGTCCAGCAGTACTAATCTGTTATGTGTCCAGCAGTACTAATCTGTTATGTGTCCAGCAGTACTAATCTGTTATGTGTCCAGCAGTACTAATCTGTTATGTGTCCAGCAGTACTAATCTGTTATGTGTCCAGCAGTACTAATCTGTTGTGTCCAGCAGTACTAATCTGTTATGTGTCCAGCAGTACTAATCTGTTATGTCCAGCAGTACTAATCTGTTGTGTCCAGCAGTACTAATCTGTTAGCTGTCCAGCAGTACTAATCTGTTAGCTGTCCAGCAGTACTAATCTGTTAGCTCCACCACCTCTACCTTGTTTATCAGCTCTGAATACATTATAACCCTCAATATCCGAGTCCAGAATGTCCAGATTCCTCTGCATAGTCTAGCTCTTGATGTAGTCAGTTCAGGAAGTGTGCTCCTAATATTCAGATACATCAACCCAAGTCCTTTATGATTTTTAAAGTCACATGGAGTGTACGTCTCAAATAAACTACGTTCAATATGCAGATGCTGGCCCTGTCTGATGGTTGATATTGATATACACTTGAAGTCAGAAGTTTACATACACCTTAGCCAAATACATTTAAACTCAGTTTTTCACAACTCCTGACATTTAATCCTAGTAAAAAAATCCCTGTTTTATGTCAGTTAGGATCACTACTTTATTTTAAGAATGTGAAATGTCAGAATAATAGTAGAGAGAATGATTTATTTAAGCTTTTATTTCTTTCATCGCATTCCCAGTGGGTCAGACGTTTACATACACTCAATTACTATTTGGTAGCATTGCCTTTAAATTGTTTAACTCGGGTCAAACGTTTTGGGTAGCCTTCCACAAGCTTCCCACAATAAATTGGGTGAATTTTGGCCCATTCCTCCTGACAGAGCTGGTGTAACTGAGTCAGGTTTGTAGGCCTCCTTGCTTGCACACGCTTTTTCAGTTCTGACCACAAATTTTCTATAGGATTGAGGTCAGGGCTTTGTGATGGCCACTCCAATACCTTGACTTTGTTGTTCTTAAGCCATTTTGCCACCACTTTGGAAGTATGCTCGGGGTCATTGTCCATTTGGAAGACACATTTGCTACCAAGCTTTACCTTCCTGACTGATGTCTTGAGATGTTGCTTTAATATATCCACGTAATATTCCTCCTCATGATGCCATCTATTTTGTGAAGTGCACCAGTCTGTCCTGCAGCAAAGCACCCCCACAACATGATGCTGCCACCCCCGTGCTTCACGGTTTGGATGGTGTTCTTCGGCTTGCAAGCCTCCCCCTTTTTCCTCCAAACATAACGATGGTCATTATGGCCAAACAGTTCTATTTTTGTTTCATCAGACCAGAGGACATTTCTCCAAAAAGTACGATCTTTGTCCCCATGTGCAGTTGCAAACCATAGTCTGGCTTTTTTATGGCGGTTTTGGAGCAGTGTCTTCTTCCTTGCTGAGCGGCCTTTTAGGTTATGTCGATATAGGACTTGTTTTACTGTGGATATAAATACTTTTGTATATGTTTCCTCCAGCATCTTCACAAGGTCCTTTGCAGTTGTTCTGGGATTGATTTGCGCTTTCCACAGGTACACCTCCAATTGACTCAGATGATGTCAATTAGCCTATCAGAAGCTTCTAAAGCCATGACATAATTTTCTGGAATAATCTACACTATGTAAAGACACAGTCAATTTAGTGTATGTAAACTTCTGACACTCAATGGCAGTATAGACAACAGTGCGACGATAAAGCTTAGAAGGAGGGATGGGGGGTATTACCTGAGTGGTGCTTGGTCTATCTTTGAGTGCATAATGGGTCATCTGTGTTTGGTATACTCCCACTGGACATGTGATTAAATGGGTTGTGGTTGCAAAGATCTCAGAAACAACACCTTTCTCTTGCTGTTTCCCTAATGGGTAATTAGTCCTTCTGTAATTTGCAGTTATCAGCTTGTGCTTTTTGTCAAAATATTTTAAAAACTCCTCAACTATAAACCTATAGGGAGGGAGGGTTTGGCCAGTAGGGATATCCTTGTCTCATCGCGCACTAGCCACTCCTGTGGCGGGCCGGGTGCAGTGCACGCTAACCAAGTTGCCAGGTGCACGGTGTTTCCTCCAACACATTAGTGCGGCTGGCTTCCGGGTTGGATGCGCGCTGTGTTAAGAAGCGGTGCGGCTTGGTTGGGTTGTGTATCGGGGGACGCATGACTTTCGACCTTCGTCTCTCCCGAGCCCGTACAGGAGTTGTAGCGATGAGACAAGATAGTAAGTACTAACAATTGGATACCACGAAATTGGGGAGAAAACGGGGTAAAATTAAAATTAAATGATTTTTTAAAGAATGTCAAAGGTCACCTTGATTGAGCTTTTAGATTGACCATAAGGATTGCCTCATGCCACCTGAGCAGAGCCACATTGTGACAATCAGCTAACACAGTCCAAAATACAGTCAGATAATTCAATCCAGAATACAGTCAGTTAATACAGTCCACAATACAGTCAGATAATACAGTCCAGAATACAGTCAGTTAATACAGTCCACAATACAGTCAGCTAATACAGTTCAGAATACAGTCAGTTAATACAGTCAGTTAATACAGTCCAGAATACAGTCAGATAATACAGTCCAGAATACAGTCAGATAATACAGTCCAGAATACAGTCAGTTAATACAGTCCAGAATACAGTCAGATAACACAGTCCAGAATACAGTCAGATAATACAGTCAGATAATACAGTCAGTTAATACAGTCAGCTAATACAGTTCAGAATACAGTCAGTTAATACAGTCCAGAATACAGTTCAGAATACAGTCAGTTAATACAGTCCAGAATACAGTCAGATAATACAGTCAGATAATACAGTCCAGAATACAATCAGATAATACAGTCCAGAATAGAGTCAGATAATACAGTCCAGAATACAGTCAGATAACACAGTCCAGAATACAGTCAGATAATACAGTCCAGAATACAGTCAGTTAATACGGTCCAGAATACAGTCAGACAATACAGTCCAGAATACAGTCAGATAATACAGTCCAGAATACAGTCAGTTAATACAGTCCAGAATACAGTCAGATAATACAGCCCAGAATACAGTCAGAACACAGTCCAGAATACAGTCCAGAATAGAGTCAGCTAATACAGTCAGCTAATACAGTCCAGAATAGAGTCAGCTAATACAGTCAGCTAATACAGTCAGCGAATACAGTCCAGAATACAGTCCAGAATACAGTCAGTTAATACAGTCCAGAATACTGTCTTCTAATACAGTCCAGAATACTGTCCAGAATACAGTCCAGAATACAGTCCAGAATACAGTCAGTTAATACAGTCCAGAATACAGTCCAGAATACAGTCATCTAATACAGTCCAGAATACTGTCCAGAATACTGTCCAGAATACAGTCCAGAATACTGTCCAGAATACAGTCCAGAACACAGTCCAGAATAGAGTCAGCTAATACAGTCAGCTAATACAGTCCAGAATAGAGTCAGCTAATACAGTCAGCTAATACAGTCAGATAATACAGTCCAGAATACAGTCAGATAACACAGTCCAGAATACAGTCAGATAATACAGTCCAGAATACAGTCAGTTAATACGGTCCAGAATACAGTCAGACAATACAGTCAGATAATACAGTCCAGAATACAGTCAGTTAATACAGTCCAGAATACAGTCAGATAATACAGTCCAGAATAGAGTCAGCTAATACAGTCAGCTAATACAGTCAGCGAATACAGTCCAGAATACAGTCAGTTAATACAGTCCAGAATACAGTCAGTTAATACAGTCCAGAATACTGTCTTCTAATACAGTCCAGAATACTGTCCAGAATACAGTCCAGAATACAGTCCAGAATACAGTCCAGAATACAGTCAGTTAATACAGTCCAGAATACAGTCCAGAATACAGTCCAGAATACAGTCATCTAATACAGTCCAGAATACTGTCCAGAATACTGTCCAGAATACAGTCCAGAATACTGTCCAGAATACAGTCCAGAACACAGTCCAGAATAGAGTCAGCTAATACAGTCAGGTAATACAGTCCAGAATAGAGTCAGCTAATACAGTCAGCTAATACAGTCAGCTAATACAGTCCAGAATACAGTCAGTTAATACAGTCCAGAATACAGTCAGTTAATACAGTCCAGAATACTGTCTTCTAATACAGTCCAGAATACTGTCCAGAATACAGTCCAGAATACAGTCCAGAATACAGTCCAGAATACAGTCAGTTAATACAGTCCAGAATACAGTCCAGAATACAGTCCAGAATACAGTCATCTAATACAGTCCAGAATACTGTCCAGAATACAGTCCAGAATACTGTCCAGAATACAGTCCAGAACACAGTCCAGAATAGAGTCAGCTAATACAGTCAGGTAATACAGTCCAGAATAGAGTCAGCTAATACAGTCAGCTAATACAGTCCAGAATACAGTCAGTTAATACAGTCCAGAATACAGTCAGTTAATACAGTCCAGAATACTGTCATCTAATACAGTCCAGAATACTGTCCAGAATACTGTCCAGAATACAGTCCAGAATACAGTCAGTTAATACAGTCCAGAATACAGTCAGTTAATACAGTCCAGAATACAGTCCAGAATACTGTCCAGAATATAGTCCAGAATACAGTCTAGAATACAGTCCAGAATACAGTCATCTAATACTGTCCAGAATACTGTCCAGAATACTGTCCAGAATACAGTCCAGAATACTGTCCAGAATACAGTCCAGAATACAGTCCAGAATACAGTCAGTGAATACAGTCCAGAATACAGTCAGTTAATACAGTCCAGAATACAGTCATCTAATACAGTCCAGAATACAGTCATCTAATACAGTCCAGAATACAGTCAGAACACAGTCCAGAATACAGTCCAGAATACAGTCAGATAATACAGTCCAGAATACAGTCCAGAAAACAGTCAGCTAATACAGTCCAGAATACAGTCCAGAATACAGTCAGATAATACAGTCAGCTAATACAGTCCAGAATACAGTCAGCTAATACAGTCCGGTGGCCTGACATGCTTCCACTCAAAGTTACCTGACCTCTCACCCCATGTTCCGCGAGCTCTTTCAACGACCTAGACCAAGTTGCTCAAACAAACCGACCCATAACCCACATTATCTGGAGTGGTGATGAAGTAGTGCTCCCCAGGGTTCTAGATCTCAAGAGTCAGCCAATGAGGCCACAGACAAGGGTTCTATATCTCAGGAGTCAGCCAATGAGGCCACAGACAAGGGTTCTAGGACTTAGTAGTCCGCCAATTGCGAGACAAGCATGAAATAAACCAGATGTGACTAACTGGTAACGGTTGTGCCACCCTGACATCATGACATGCCATCCTAGGTGCATCTGTCTTTCCATAAACACACCAGTAGAACAGACTTGGGATCAGTACTTAAGTAAAAAATACTTTAAAGTCCTACTTAAGTAATTTTTTGAGGTATCTGTACTTTACTATTTATATTTTTTTTACTACTTTTACTTTTACTTCACTACATTCCTAAAGAAAATATTGTACTTATTACTCCATACATTTTCCTTGACACCCAAAAGTACTCATTAGATTTTGAATGCTTAGCAGGACAGAAAATAGTCAAATTCACACACTTAATATAAGGAATTTGAAATGATTTATATTTTTACTTTTGATAAACCAAATACTTTTACACTTTTACTCAAGTATAATTTTACTGGGTGACTTTTCTATTAAGGTCTCTTTACTGTTACTTATGAGTAAAATCTTTTTCCACCACTGCTTGGGATATTTCCCAAATGGCACCCTATTCCCTATGAGTAGTGAACTATGTAGGGAATAGGGTGCCATTTGGGAAACAGTATTGCCAAACTGTCTTCTGAGCAGACCGAGACAGTTGTGTTTAGTCTTCGCGGGGTTACGTGTTCTCTCATGGCTTCCTATACAAACGCTTTAGCCAGCAACTATATAAATATTGATAACTAAGAATAAATGCCAGCCAGGCAAACAAAGGTCCTTCCCTCACTATCCTGCTGTGAGACACAGAAGCACACACACACACACACACGCACACACACACACACACACACACACACACACACACACACACACACACATAGAGACACACACACACACACATAGAGACACACACACATAGAGACACACACACGCACACACACACGCACGCACACACACACATAGAGACACACACACGCACACACACACACGCACGCACACACACACACATAGAGACACACACACACATAGAGACACACACACACACACACACACACACACACACATAGAGTCACACACACATAGAGACACACACACACACACACACACATACATAGAGACACACACACATAGAGACACACACAAATAGAGACACACACACACACACACACATACATTGAGACACACACACACACACACATAGACACACATAGAGACACACACACACACACACACACATACACAGAGACACACACACACACACACACACACACACATACATACATAGAGACACACACACACACACACACACACAGACAATCCTGATGTGACTGACCCGGTCCAAAAATAGAACACACAAATCAGGACTTATATGTCATGACAGTATCTTACAAAATATAGATGTTGAAACAACTGATCTTTATTTAGCCTAGTTTTAGTATTTGTTTAATTAGGTTACTTATTAAAGGTGGCTTCATCCCAAATGGCACCCTATTCCCTATATAGTACACTACTTTTGACCAGAGCCCTGTGTTTATGCACTAAAAGTGCACTATATAGGGAATAGGGTGCCATTTGGAATGCAATCAGTGTATCTTGTAACTGTGTGGCCCCCTTGTCCCATTTGTTGGACATGTATTACCTAACATGGGGTTTGAACTGATGAAAGACCCTGAGTCAACTTGATTTGAATGAGTTGTCTGCCATTACAGTGACAAAGCCATTCCTCGCATCAGGGTTAATGTGGCCATAATGTGAAGCGGGCAATTCCATGGTAACAGAATGACACTGAGACTCATATCTCTCGCTTTAAAATGTCTGTCAAACCAAAAAAAAAACAATTATCGCAAAGTTAAACAAACCATGCAACTCTATGCACAATGACTACTTTCAACTATTTACACAGAAAATGTTCTTTAAGACACATTGACTTGAAGAAGAGTGGACATGCAAAGTTTGTTTTCCACCATAATTTGCAAATAAATTCATTAAAAATCCTACAAAGTGATTTTGTCTGTCATAGTTGAAGGGTACCTATGATGAAAATTACAGGCCTCTCTCATCTTTTTAAGTGGGAGAACTTGCACAATTGGTGGCTGACTAGATACTGTTTTACTGTATATTTAAATATATAGATATAGATAGATGTAGATATATATATATATATATATATATATATATATATATATAGATAGATAGATAGATAGATAGATAGATAGATAGATAGATAGATAGATAGTGCAGCTTTGCTTGACATCATGGGAAAATGACAAGAAATCAGCCAAGACCTCAGAAACAAAAATGTAAACCTCCACAAGTCTGGTTCATCATTTTGAGCAATTTCCAAACCCCTGATGGCATCATTAGGACGGAAAATTATGTGGATATATTGAAGCAACATTTCAAGACATCAGTCAGGAAGTTAAGCTTGGTCGCAAATGGGTCTTCCAAATGGACATTGACCCCAAGCATACTTCCAAAGTTGTAGTTCACCCAACTTATTGTGGGAAGCTTGTAGAAGGCTACCCGAAATACAACCATTTAAAGGCAATGCTACCAAATACTAATTGAGTGTATGTAAACTTCTGACCCACTGGGAATGTGATGAAAGAAATAAAAGCTGAAATAAACAATTCTCTCTACTATTATTCTGACATTTCACATTCTTAAAATAAATTGGTGATCCTAACTGACCTAAGACTGGTTAAATAAAGGTGAAAATAAATAAATAAAATAAGACAGGGAATTTTTACTAGGATTAAATGTCAGGAATTGTGAAAAACTTTGTTTAAATGTACTTGCCTAAAGTGTATGTAAACTTCCGACTTCAATTGTATATATATAGATATTTGTTAATCATATAGTAATACCAACTTTCAGGGCCAGTTTCCTGGACACAGATAAGCATAGTCTTGGACTAAAAAGGACTTTCAATGGAGATTTTCTGTTGAGCTTGCTTTGTAGTCCAGGACTAGGCTTAGTGTGTGTTCCGGGAAACTGGCCCTAAATGTGTAGAGTATAGATTAACACAAGATTATTCTCAGCGTGCAAAACTGGTGGAAACATCATTAAAACCAGTTAGTTTACTACCAGAGCTGGTAGTAACCAGGTAGTAACTTGGTTGTAACCAGGTAGTAACCAGGTAGTAACTTGGTTGTAACCATGTAGTAACCAGGTAGTAACCAGGTAGTAACTTGGTTGTAACCAGGTAGTAACTTGGTTGTAACCAGGTAGTAACTTGGTAGTAACCAGGTAGTAACTTGGTTGTAACCAGGTAGTAACCAGGTAGTAACTTGGTTGTAACCAGGTAGTAACCAGGTAGTAACCAGGTAGTAACTTGGTTGTAACCAGGTAGTAACCAGGCAGTAACTTGGTTGTAACCAGGTAGTAACCAGGTAGTAACCAGGTAGTAACTTGGTTGTAACCAGGCAGTAACCAGGTAGTAACTTGGTTGTAACCAGGTAGTAACCAGATAGTAACTTGGTTGTAACCAGGTAGTAACTTGGTTGTAACCATGTAGTAACCAGGTAGTAACCAGGTAGTAACTTGGTTGTAACCAGGTAGTAACCAGGTAGTAACTTGGTTGTAACCAGGTAGTAACCAGGTAGTAACCAGGTAGTAACTTGGTTGTAACCAGGTAGTAACCAGGTAGTAACTTGGCGCCATTTCATCCTCTTTATCTGTTGGCGTGGGTTAAGATAAGGTGAGTGATAGCCATGACAACATGCTGGAAAACATTCAACAGGTGCACAGACACACACAGACACACACACACACACGCACACACACACACACACACACACACACACACACATGTACACACACACACACACATGTACACAGACACACACACACACACACACACATGTACACACACACACACACATGTACACACACACACACACACTTTTGTTGTTGTCTCTGACCTCTCGGCATAGCAGAGTCAGACCATTCCTCACATCACCTCATGGCAGGACAGAGGGTTGTCTCTCAAATGGCATCCTATCCCTTATACTGTATAGTGTACTACATTTGACCATAGCCCACTGTCAAGGGAATAGGTTGCTATTTGGGACAGATTCAAGCTCATTACTGAAACCACAGAACTCAGCAGCAGGCCCTCTTTGTGTGGTAAGCCTCAGAGCATGGCAGGCAGGCTTATTGGGTAACAGTGAGAGCTGGTCTACATTCCAAATGGATCCCTATTCCCTATGTAGTACATTACTTTTGACTGGCGCTCATAGGGACCAGTGCATCTGGTCAAAAGTAATGTACTACATAGGGAATAGGGTTCCATTTGGAATGCAGGCCTGAAGTGTTTTGCAACTCCACCGCTTCTATCTGGGTCACTGTAGTAAAGGGTCACCACAGGTGACCTTGGCCAGACCAGAACAATGCCTTCCAACACTTTAGAGACGGCTGTGTAGCAGCAGGACTGGCGTATGCTATGAACAACCTTGGTTTCAACCTCTAGCAACGTGCCTGTGTAGAAATAAGTATGTCCTCGCTAATGAAAACATCAACGCCTAAATGTTTCCTCCTGCACCTGCAAATGCTGTGTCTTTGTTGTTGTGGAAAGTGGCTTAGAAATAACAAAAGTGTAAGCATACTGGTATGCTATAGGTGGAGAGTTAACTTCTCATCTTCCACACTGGAAGTCTCCAGTCTCTGTGCTCCTTCTATTTAAGATGACAGGCACATTGTCCCAAGCTACTCAGCTGGACATTTTGTCGTTGGAGAGGCTGAGAGACTGATCTCTTAACCCCTCACACGCCACCCCTTCCTCAGGCCCCCTGGTGGCTTGGGTCTTTGTCCCTGTGCTGGGGTCTTTGTCCCTCTTTCTCCCCACCCCTTCTCTCTCTCTCTCTCTCTCGCTCTTGCTCTCCCTCTCTCTCTCTCTCTCTCTCTCTCTCTCTCTCCCCTCTCTCTCTCTCTCTCTCTCTCTCTCTCTCTCTCTCTCTCTCTCTCCTCGCTCTCTCTCGCTCTTGCTCTCCCTCTCTCTCTCTCTCCCCTCTCTCTCTCTCTCCCTCTCTCTCTCTCTCTCCTCTCTCCCTCTCTCTCTCTCTCTCCTCTCTCTCTCTCTCCCCTCTCTCTCTCTCTCTCTCTCTCTCTCCCCTCTCTCTCTCTATGTGCTCAGCCCTGAGGAATGTGTTCTGATCATGAAGATCAGTGCCATGAATAACGGGTGGCCAATAAACTCACTAATCAATCACATGATCAGTCTCTACACACACACACACACACACACGCACGCACGCACGTGCACACACACACACACACAGTTATTGTCTCAACAGGGTTGGAGAGCCTTGCCATAGACAAAGAGAGGTTCTTTCCTATTCATCTACGCCCCCTCATCCTTCCCTCTCCCTCTATCCATCCCCCCCCCCCCTCCATCCCACATCCCCAACTCCCCAGGCAGGCATGTTTTTGTTCTCCTGTGAGAATTAATTGTATGCAATCCTAAACCCTCATTCACTATTTTCTATAGTATTCTTTTTGAGTGAATGTCTCTTGTAAATGCCGAGCACACACAAAATTTGGTTCTGGTGTCCGAGACCAAGAGAAATGGAATTTAGAACAGAAACCTGATAAACCAAACAATTCTAATCAACCTGAATGATGTCATAAAGAACACTAATGTCATCCACCAGCATTTCTGTCCAGCATCTGTCTATAGATTGGTGGTGGGGGGGGGACAAGGTGAAGAGAATACTAACTGATGTGGTTCTGTTTCTAGGAGATAACTCTGACAGAGGGTAGTCGTGTGTTTGAGACATGGAAAAACCCTCCTCCTCCCGTCTTCATGCAATACTTCTTCTTCAACGTTACCAACCCAGATGAGTTCCTGGATGGAGCCAAGCCTATCGTCTCTCAGGTCGGCCCTTACACATACAGGTAGGACTACGCACCTAACAGGTACTTCCTGGATGGAGCCAAGCCTGTCGTCTCTCAGGTCGGCCCTTACACATACAGGTAGGACTACGCACCTAACAGGTACTTCCTGGATGGAACCAAGCCTGTCGTCTCTCAGGTCGGCCCTTACACATACAGGTAGGACTACGCACCTAACAGGTACTTCCTGGATGGAGCCAAGCCTGTCCTCTCTCAGGTCGGCCCTTACACATACAGGTAGGACTACGCACCTAACAGGTACTTCCTGGATGGAGCCAAGCCTGTCCTCTCTCAGGTCGGCCCTTACACATACAGGTAGGACTACGCACCTAACAGGTACTTCCTGGATGGAGCCAAGCCTGTCCTCTCAGGTGAAAAAAGTACCCAAATGGTAATACTTGAGTAAAAGTAAAGATACCTTAATAGAAAATGACTCAAGTAAAAGTGAAAGTCACCCAGTAAAATACTACTTTTACTGTGTATCTGTTTTTAAATATACTTAAGTATCAAAAGTAAAAGGAGCTGCAGTAGATATCTCAGACAGGGGGGAATGAGACCTATGTGTCACGCGTGCTCCCTCTCCGGCCTCTAGGTCACCAGGCTGCTCGTTATGGCGCACACCTGTCACCATCGTTACGAGCATCAGCGCATTATGACACTAACCTGGACTCCATCACCTTCTTGATTACTTTCCCCTATATAAACTCAGCAAAAAGAAGAAATGTCCTCTCACTGTCAACTGTGTTTATTTTCAGCAAATTTAACATGTAAATATTTGTATGAACATAAGATTCAACAACTGAGACATAAACTGAACAAGATCCACAGACTTGTGACTAACATAAATGGAATAATGTGTCCCTGAACAAAGGGGGGGTCAAAATCAAAAGTAACAGTCAGTATCTGGTGTGGCCACCAGCTGCATTAAGTACTGCAGTGCATCTCCTCCTCATGGACTGCATCAGATTTTCCAGTTCTTGCTGTGAGATGTTACCCCACTCTTCCACCAAGGCACCTGCAAGTTCCCGGACATTTCTGGTTACCCTCCGATACAACAGGTCCCAGACGTGCTCAATGGTATTGAGATCCGGGCTCTTCGCTGGCCATGGCAGAACACTGACATTCCTGTCTTGCAGGAAATCACACACAGAACGAGCAGTATGGCTGGTGGCATTGTCATGCTGGAAGGTCATGTCAGGATGAGCCTGCAGGAAGGGTACCACATGAGGGAGGAGGATGTCGTCCCTGTAACGCACAGAGTTGAGATTGCCTGCAATGATAACAAGCTCAGCCCGATGATGCTGTGACACACCGCCCCAGACCATGACGGAACCTCCATATCGATCCCGATCCAGAGTACAGGCATCGGCTCATTCCTTCAACGATAAATGCGAATCCGACCATCACCCCTGGTGAGACAAAACCGCGACTCGTCAGTGAAGAGCACTTTTTGCCAGTCCTGTCTGGTCCAGCGACGGTGGGTTTGTGCCCATAGGCGATGTTGTTGCCTGTGATGTCTGGTGAGGACCTGCCTTACAACAGGCCTACAAGCCCTTAGTCCAGCCTCTCTCAGCCTATTGCGGACAGTCTGAGCACTGATGGAGAGATTGTGAGTTCCTGGTGTAACTCGGGCAGTTGTTGTTGCCATCCTCTTCCTGTCCCCGCAGGTGTGATGTTCGGATGTACCGATCCTGTGCAGGTGTTGTTACACGTGGTCTGCCACTGCGAGGACGATCAGCTGTCCGTCCTGTCTCCCTCTAGCGCTGTCTTAGGCATCTCACAGTATGGACATTGCAACTTATTGCCCTGACCACATCTGCAGTCCTCATGCCTCCTTGCAGCATGCCTAAGGCACGTTCACGCAGATGAGCAGGGACCCTGGGCACCTTTCTTTTGGTGTTTTTCAGAGTCAGTAGAAAGGCCTCTTTAGTGTCCTAAGTTTTCATAACAGTGACCTTAATTGCCTACCGTCTGTAAGCTGTTAGTGTCTTAACGACCGTTCCACAGGTGCATGTTCATTCATTCATTAAGCATGGGAAACAGTGTTCATACCCTTTACAATGAAGATCTGTGAAGTTATTTGGATGTATACGTATTATCTTTGAAAGACAGGGTCCTGAAAAAGGGACATTTCTTTTTTTGCTGAGTTTGTCACTCCCTTTGGTTCCTTCCCCAGGCGTTATTGCAAATCTAATGGTCCGATCCGTAACTACAGAAAACATTTGGTTGAGGTTATTATGGGGCGGCAGGGTAGCCTAGTGGTTAGAGCGTTGGACTAGTAACCGAAAGGTTCCAAGTTCGAATCCCCGAGCTGACAAGGTACAAATCTGTTGTTCTGCCCCTGAACAGGCAGTTAACCCACTGTTCCTAGGCTGTCATTGAAAATAAGAATTTGTTCTTAATTGACTTGCCTAGTAAAATAAAGGTAAATAATTACTGCCAAAGGAGGGTCAACCAGTTATTAAATCCAGGGGTTCACATACTTTTCCCACCCTGCACTGTGAATGTTTACACGGTGTGTTCAATAAAGACATGAAAACGGAAGTCAGTGTCTATTGTTGTGACTTAGATGAAGATCAGATCAAATACGATGACCAATTTATGCAGGACTCACAGGTAATTCCAAAGGGTTCACATACTTTTCCTTGCCAATGGACTCCCATTAAACCAGACGAATGCACTTCTCATGCCTCTACTGTAACTGATGATTATTTCTATGTTTCGGCCTAGTATGGTTCTCAATCAGAGGCAGGTGTCATTAGCTGTCTCTGATTGAGAATCATACTTAGGTAGCCTGGGTTTCACTGTTTGTTTGTGGGTGATTGTCTATGTTAGTTGCTTGTGTTCAGCACAGTTCTCATTATAGCTTCACGGTCGTTATTCGTTTATTGTTTTGTATAGTTTGTATTCAGTGCTTTCTTTAATTAAAAACTTCATCATGAACACATACCACGCTGCATTTTGGTCCGTTCCTTACGACGATCGTGACACAATGTTTAAAAGAACCCATCAGTCCCGCTTCTTGAACATTAGCCTCCTACTGTTCAACTTACATAAACTTGGAAATTACTTTTAAATGGACAAATGATAATAAAACATTCATAAAAAATCTACGTGATTTTAACATTCACAGTGAGGTTTACAAACGCAGAGACTTTATGGCCTCTGTTCTATAATCACACCCAATGCACACTCTTATATCCATTCATCATAGATCACTGATAATAACGTGTCCACTGGAGCTGTCCACTTCTTCCATTTCAACTTTCTCCCTTCTGGTTCCTAAGAGAGTGACAGCACAAGTGTCACGGCTTTCTTCCTGGGAAGGAGAGGCGGACCAAAACGCAGCGTGGTTAGAGTTCATGGTAATTTAACAAGGTAACTCGAACATGAACAGGATATAAAACAATAACCGTGAAAACCGAAACAGCCCTATCTGGTGCAGAAAACACAAAGACAGGAAACAACCACCCACAAAACAGGCTACCTGAATATGGTTCCCAATCAGAGACAATGACTGCCTCTGATTGAGAACCATATCAGGCCAAACATAGAAATAGACAAACCAGACACACAACATAGAATGCCCACCCAGCTCACGTCCTGACCAACACTAAAACAAGGAAAACACAAAAGAACTATGGTCAGAACGTGACAACAAGACTTGAAAAGCAAAGAGAAACACAAAGCATAGCAATACTGTGTTAATAAGCTATGCATAATTATATATCAAATCAAATTTGTTTATATAACCCTTCGTACATCAGCTGATCTCAAAGTGCTGTACAGAAACCCAGCCTAAAACCCCAAACAGCAAGCAATGCAGGTGTAGAAGCACGGTGGCTAGGAAAAACTCCCTAGAAAGGCCAAAACCTAGGAAGAAACCTAGAGAGGAAACAGGCTATGATGGGTGGCCAGTCCTCTTCTGGCTGTGCCGGGTGGAGATTATAACAGAACATGGCCAAGATGTTCAAATGTTCATAAATGACCAGCATGGTCAAATAATAGATCTGGGACAGGTAGCAAAGAACAACCAAAGTTTGATAACATGACAATTCCTACTCTCTCTTTGCCTGACTCTATGCTTTCAGGATTACATTCCTGCTGGATTCCACAAAAATGAAGGCCCTAAAAAAAAAACTCATGCTTTCACCCAGTCTTCTCCTTTCCGACCACAGGCTTCGAGAGGTGTTCCCAAGCCATGTCATTGTCACTTTGCTGCCCTTCTCTATCATAACCATCAGATATACATTTACGCTGGCCTATAGCAACTTTACCTCATCTCAATACGTTTCAACATCAATGCCCTCATAAAATGTATATCCCAATAATGCTACTAAAGAAACCCCTGCTACTACTGACACTGCCCATGACGCATACCTCAAAATCTCTCATTTGCAGCATAGTCCAATTCCACGCTGTTCCTATTAGCCTCTTTCAGTTACCGTCCCTACAGCGACTACCGTGATAATAACTACTGCATGGAATCTGTCTCCTGCTCTTCTATTGTCATGGTTCACTGACAGATCTACGACTGACCCTTTCAGATCCTCTTTACCTGTCTCACAACTCATACCCGGTCCCCATCGACCTCCTGTCCTGTGGATAATACTCTCTCAGTGTGCTCAGGATAGAAACGGTAGAGAGAGACGTTGGAAGAGTATCCAATCGAACAAAATTCTTGGGTCAGAGGTTTCTTGAAAGTTGACATTAGTGTCTGCTATGCCAACCCTATCTCTCTCTCTCTCACCATGATCTGGGCCTGTGTTAACGTTTAATGTAATGTTCATAATAGTCTCTATATTGTGCACAGTTAGCTGTCCTCCCTCTCCTACAAGCTATCTCCTGTAACAATATACAGTGGGGCAAAAAAACGTATTTAGTCAGCCACCAATTGTGCAAAAGAAATCCTACAATGTGATTTTCTGGAGAGAAAAAAATCTAATTTTGTCTGTCATAGTTGAAGTGTACCTATGATGAAAATTACAGGCCTCTCTCATCTTTTTGAGTGGGAGAACTTGCACAATTGGTGGCTGACTAAATACTTTTTTGCCCCACTGTACATAGAGGAATGGTATCATCAAATCAAATTTTATTGGTCATTTTATTGGTAACGGCTGTTGGTGGAAGAAGGTGAGGACCAAGGTGCAGCGTGGTAAGTGTTCATGATATATTAGTCGAACTGAACACTGAATAACAAAAAACAACAAAGAGAACAACCAAAACAGTTCTGTCTAGTGCAGACACAAAAACAGAAAGCAAATATCCACAAAAACCCTGTGGGGAAAAGCTACCTAAGTATGGTTCTCAATCAGAGACAACAATAGACAGCTGTCCCTGATTGAGAACCATACCCAGCCAAAAACAAAGAAATACAAAAACATAGAAAAAATAACATAGAATGCCCACCCTAGTCACACCCTGGCCTAACCAAAATAGAGAATACAAACCCCTTTATGGCCAGGGCGTGACACATACACATGGTTAGCAGATGTTATTGTGAGTGTAGCTTCTAGCTCTAACAGTGTAGCATTATCTAACAGGTAATATCTAACAAATCCACAACAAAACCTAATATCTAACAATTACACAACAAAACCTAATACACACAATCTAGTATAGGAATGCGATAAGAATATATAAGTATAAAATATATGGATGAGCAGTGACAGAGTGGCTAAGATGCAATAGATAGTAAAGAATAGATAGTGATGGGTACATTATACATATGAGATGAGTAATGTGAGATATGTAAACATTATTAAAGTGACAGGTGTTCCATTTATTAAAGTGGCCAATGATATCAAGTCTGTAGGTAGACAGCCGCCTCTCTGTGCTAGTGATGGCTGTATAACAATCTGATGGCCTTGAGATAGAAGCTGTTTTTCAATCTCTCTGTCCCAGCTTTGATGCACCTGTACTGACCACGCCTTCTGGATGGAAGAGGGGTGAACAGGCAGTGGCTCGGGTGGTTATTGATCTTTTTTCCTACCTGTGACATCGGGTGTTGTAGGTGTCCCCCAGAGAGGTCCCCCAGAGGTATCATCCCCCAGAGACTATCACCCCAACCTTAATTTATGAGTCTTATGTAAACATTCTGTCTCAAAGACAGGCCTCGTATGTACCTCGTCTCCTGCTACAAATACATTTGCACATATAGCATTCCATCTAACCCATAACACAATAGTCTCTATTTAGTCCATTTTTTAAAGTAGATCGTCATTTCATCATCAATGATGAGAGAAGTGGGTTACTGCTGTTAATGCACCAAAGGACGATCTCTTAAACAAATATCAACGTCCATGGCTAGAGCAAAAAACATCAGTTTTACAGCAGGCACACTTGATGTCAGGATAATCTGGTTTATTAACCTAACCTAATTACCTAGTCAGGATAATCTGGGTTCTTAACCTAACCTAATTATCTAGTCTGGATTATCTGGGTTCTTGACCTAACCTAATTACCTGGTCAGGATAATCTGTCTTCTTAACCTAACCTAATTACCTAGTCTGGATCATCTGGGTTCTTAACCTAACCTAATTACCTAGTCAGGATAATCTGGGTTCTTAACCTAACCTAATTACCTAGTCTGGATAATCTGGGTTCTTGACCTAACCTAATTACCTGGTCAGGATAATCTGTCTTCTTAACCTAACCTAATTACCTAGTCTGGATCATCTGGGTTCTTAACCTAACCTAATTACCTAGTCAGGATAATCTGGGTTCTTAACCTAACCTAATTACCTAGTCTGGATAATCTGGGTTCTTAACCTAACCTAATTACCTGGTCAGGATAATCTGGGTTCTTAACCTAACCTAATTACCTGGTCAGGATAATCTGTCTTCTTAACCTAACCTAATTACCTAGTCAGGATAATCTGTCTTCTTAACCTAACCTAATTACCTGGTCAGGATAATCTGGGTTCTTAACCAAACCTAATTACCTGGTCAGGATAATCTGTGTTCTTAACCTAACCTAATTACCTAGTCAGGATAATCTGGGTTCTTGACCAAACCTAATTACCTGGTCAGGATAATCTGGGTTCTTAACCTAACCTAAAAACCTAGTCTGGTTTATTCGATTTGTGATGTAATATGTTGAAATAAGTATGCATTATATTGCAAAAAGTGGATGTTGGGTAAATTTGGCAGTTGCTTTGTCAAGTTGTACAGGCCCAAAGAAAATGTGACGTTCTACGTTCGTAGAGACTGACTTTCCCCTTGTCTGCTCTTGTCTGCTCTGTTCCAGGGAGTACAGGCCCAAGGAAAATGTGACGTTTGTAGATAATGGGACCAGAGTGTCTGCCTACCAACCCAAGTCATTTGTGTTCCTGCCAGAGCGCTCTGTAGGTGATCCTGATTATGACATGATCACAACCATCAATATCCCAGCTGTGGTGAGTAACCGGGTTTTCAGTGTTTTCAGGTTGTGCTGAGTAAACAGGGTTTTCAGGTTCAAATCTCCCCCTCCCCTCCCTCAGGCGGTGATGAACAAGGTGAAGGATAGTTTCTGGAAGAGTTCGATGGTATCTATCTGGATGAATTCACTTCATGTCGGCATGTTCATGACGCGCTCCGTCAACGAGCTGCTGTGGGGCTTCAAGGACCCTCTGTTGTCCCGCATCCATCCCATGAACCCAGAGATCGACGAGTACTTTGGCCTCATGTACAAGGTAGGTGTCCACGGAGTCAATACAAAATGAAGAATTTGACCTACTAAGTTCTGTAAATACGTTTTTGGTTAAGTTTTCACCTACTGTAGCCTCAGGGCGGCAGCGTAGCCTAGTGGTTAGAGCGTTGGACTAGTAACCGGAAGGTTGCAAGTTCAAACCCTCGAACTGACAAGGTACAAATCTGTCGTTCTGCCCCTGAACAAGGCAGTTAACCCACTGTTCCTAGGCCGTCATTGAAAATAAGAATCTGTTCTTAACTGACTTGCCTGGTTAAATAAAGGTAAAATAAAAAGGACTTGTTGGACTTACAGAACATGATATATTGTCAATGGTCACTGTAACCTGTTGTGTCTGCTGGGGGTTGCCATGGCCACCTAAAGTCCTGTGTGGTGATGAAATAATAATTTGAGAAAATAAAATACAGTGCTTTAAAAGGATTTCCATTCTTTTCCCACTCTGCAGAAAAATGGAAGCAATGATGGTGAATTTGTTTATCATACCGGGGAGGAGGACTTCATGAACTACGGCAGGGTAGCCACGTTTAAAGGAGAAAGGTACCGAAACATATTGGCCCACGATGACACACACATTTCTGTGTTGAGAACTTAGACAATAGACAACGTGATGCTCACTCACAGATCATCTTTCAAAAAAAAGTGGAGAGCTGGATCCTCTTAAGGAAGTGACTCCAAAAGATAGAGGATGTGCAGGTTACAACACAGCACTAACTGTCTGCTACATTACATACTGTACCTGCACACCAGAACACACCCTAGATTAACACTTGTATTTGATGATGAGAAACGAGAAACCCATGATTGAGTAACTCTCTTGTGTAAAAGACTGGAACGGAACAGTCCACCGGTTTCCTAAGACCTTCTACGTACTGCGAGAGAGTAACAGAGGACAGGGCTTGCATCCCAAATGGCACACTATTCTCTATGTAGTGCACTACTTTTGACCGGAGCCCCTATTGGCCCTGGTTCAAAGTAGTGCCCTGTATAGGAAATAGGGTTCCATTTGGAATGTGGACCAGGAGTCTGCAGCACCAGAGAGAGAGAGAGAGAGAGACTCCCCAGAGGCCCCTAGCCAGAACACAGAGCCGTGTGACTGCCACATTCTGATATTTGGCCCCCCGTTAGAAAAGACTCAATGAGAACTCCTCGTTAGCTATCTTCTCACGTCCTGCTAGAGTGTCAGTATCTACGCAGGCAGCATCTCATACCTCGCCTTTGATTAGATTGTTGGCTTCAGACTTCTAAACTTGAAATGTGAAATCTCCTTGTACATGGTGCGGAGGGAGAGAGAGAGAGGGGAATGCAGAACTTTTACGTTCTGTCGGAACATGTTATTGTTATGACAACGGGTATCGTATGGAAAGGAAAAGGGAACACAGCCATTAACTTCTGGTGTAGAAACCAGACTATCTGTAGGATGTTTGTATATCCTGAGGTTAATTCAGGTTGGATATGAACCAAGGGAATGTACTGAGTAAAGGAAAAGCATTCACATGGTTGCGGCCACTCATAATGGTGGAGAGCTGTGGAGTAGTGAGGAATGAGGCACGAGGTCAGGTCAGGTCAGGTCAGGTCACATGGTTGCAGTCACTGATAATGGTGGAGAGCTGTGGAGTAGTGAGGCTCGAGGTCAGGTCAGGTCACATGGTTGCGGCCACTGATAATGGTGGAGAGCTGTGAAGTAGTGAGGAATGAGGCACGAGGTCAGGTCAGGTCACATGGTTGCGGTCACTGATAATGGTGGAGAGCTGTGGAGTAGTGAGGAATGAGGCACGAGGTCAGGTCAGGTCACATGGTTGCGCCCACTGATAATGGTGGAGAGCTGTGGAGTAGTGAGGAATGAGGCACGAGGTCAGGTCAGGTCAGGTCACATGGTTGCAGTCACTGATAATGGTGGAGAGCTGTGGAGTAGTGAGGCTCGAGGTCAGGTCAGGTCACATGGTTGCGGTCACTGATAATGGTGGAGAGCTGTGGAGTAGTGAGGAATGAGGCACGAGGTCAGGTCAGGTCACATGGTTGCAGTCACTGATAATGGTGGAGAGCTGTGGAGTAGTGAGGCTCGAGGTCAGGTCAGGTCACATGGTTGCGGTCACTGATAATGGTGGAGAGCTGTGGAGTAGTGAGGAATGAGGCACGAGGTCAGGTCAGGTCAGGTCACATTAAGAGAGAAGGAATAGTTCACATCACTTAACATCCTGCCTATATATACCACACCTAAAGTGGGGTATATATAGTTGTGCTGGTGGAAACATGTCTTTGTCTGTTCAGCTGTCTGACCCATTGGGTGAATAAACTTGGTTCAAGCTTTCCCTAGTTGACCGTTAGGTTCTATTACAGAGTTTAAAAAACTAACAAGATAAAGCACAAACGCGTATTAACATTCTATCTCAAGGCCATCAGACTGTTCAATAGCCATCAGACTGTTCAATAGCCATCAGACTGTTCAATAGCCATCAGACTGTTCAATAGCCATCAGACTGTTCAATAGCCATCAGACTGTTCAATAGCCATCAGACTGTTCAATAGCCACCAGACTGTTCAATAGCCACCAGACTGTTCAATAGCCATCTGTTCAATAGCCATCAGACTGTTCAATAGCCATCAGACTGTTCAATAGCCATCAGACTGTTCAATAGCCATCAGACTGTTCAATAGCCATCTGTTCAATAGCCATCAGACTGTTCAATAGCCATCTGTTCAATAGCCATCAGACTGTTCAATAGCCATCAGACTGTTCAATAGCTATCAGACTGTTCAATAGCCATCAGACTGTTCAATAGCCATCAGACTGTTCAATAGCCATCAGACTGTTCAATAGCCTTCAGACTGTTCAATAGCCATCTGTTCAATAGCCATCAGACTGTTCAATAGCCATCAGACTGTTCAATAGCCATCAGACTGTTCAATAGCCACCAGACTGTTCAATAGCCTTCAGACTGTTCAATAGCCATCAGACTGTTCAATAGCCATCTGTTCAATAGCTATCAGACTGTTCAATAGCCATCAGACTGTTCAATAGCCTTCAGACTGTTCAATAGCCATCTGTTCAATAGCTATCAGACTGTTCAATAGCCATCAGACTGTTCAATAGCCATCAGACTGTTCAATAGCCATCTGTTCAATAGCTATCAGACTGTTCAATAGCCATCAGACTGTTCAATAGCCTTCAGACTGTTCAATAGCCATCTGTTCAATAGCCATCAGACTGTTCAATAGCCATCAGACTGTTCAATAGCTATCAGACTGTTCAATAGCCACCAGACTGTTCAATAGCCCTCAGACTGTTCAATAGCCATCAGACTGTTCAATAGCCTTCAGACTGTTCAATAGCCTTCAGACTGTTCAATAGCCATCTGTTCAATAGCTATCAGACTGTTCAATAGCCATCAGACTGTTCAATAGCCTTCAGACTGTTCAATAGCCATCTGTTCAATAGCCATCAGACTGTTCAATAGCCATCAGACTGTTCAATAGCTATCAGACTGTTCAATAGCCACCAGACTGTTCAATAGCCCTCAGACTGTTCAATAGCCTTCAGACTGTTCAATAGCCATCAGACTGTTCAATAGCCATCAGAATGTTCAATAGCCATCAGACTGTTCAATAGCCATCAGACTGTTCAATAGCCATCAGAATGTTCAATAGCCATCAGAATGTTCAATAGCCATCAGACTGTTCAATAGCCCTCAGACTGTTCAATAGCCATCAGACTGTTCAATAGCCTTCAGACTGTTCAATAGCCTTCAGACTGTTCAATAGCCATCTGTTCAATAGCTATCAGACTGTTCAATAGCCATCAGACTGTTCAATAGCCTTCAGACTGTTCAATAGCCATCTGTTCAATAGCCATCAGACTGTTCAATAGCCATCAGACTGTTCAATAGCCACCAGACTGTTCAATAGCCCTCAGACTGTTCAATAGCCTTCAGACTGTTCAATAGCCATCAGACTGTTCAATAGCCATCAGAATGTTCAATAGCCATCAGAATGTTCAATAGCCATCAGACTGTTCAATAGCCATCAGAATGTTCAATAGCCATCAGAATGTTCAATAGCCATCAGACTGTTCAATAGCCATCAGAATGTTCAATAGCCATCAGACTGTTCAATAGCCATCAGAATGTTCAATAGCCATCAGAATGTTCAATAGCCATCAGAATGTTCAATAGCCATCAGACTGTTCAATAGCCATCAGACTGTTCAATAGCCATCAGACTGTTCAATAGCCATCGCTAGCCGACTACCACCCAGCTAGTCAGAGGCTGCTGCCCTCTATACATAGACTAACTGGCCACTATAATAATGGGAACACTAGTCACTTTAATAATGTTTACATATACTGCTTTACTCATTTCATATGTATATACTATATTCTATTCTACTGTATTTTAGTCAATGTCACTCCGACATTGCTCGTCCTAATACTAATGTATTTCTTTATTCCATTCTTTTACTTTTAGATTTATGTGTATTGTTGTGAGTTGTTAGATATTACTGCACTGTTGGAGCTAAGAACACATTTCGCTACACCTGCAATAACATCTGCTAAATATGTGTACGTGACCAATAACATTTGATTTGATTTAATACATTGTTGGATAAGTCATATAAACCTAAACAATCAAACATGGTGCTTAGACGGCATTAGATTCTTCCTTTAATTGAGTTACATTTAGAAATAAATATTGTGTTTCAGTAAACTGAGCCTGTGGACGTCTGAGCAGAGTAATATGATCAACGGTACAGATGGCAGTGCCTTCCACCCCCTGTTGTCCAAGACGGAGAGACTGTACATCTTCAGTCCTGACCTGTGCAGGTAGGCTACAGCGCAGAAAACTGAGTACGCATCATGTCAGAACGAAACAGATGAAAACACTATGTGAAAGGTCACTAAAACGCACCATTTTAAAACAGGAGTCGATTCCAGTTTTTGGGAGTCGATTCCATTTCAATTCAAGTCAATACAGGAAATACTGCTTTTATATAAGGAAGTAGAATTGCCCCCCCCCCCCAACTCTGCTAAATAATATCATAGGTCACTGGAACTTCCACGACACACAGTCTCCCTGTGGTAGAAGGATCCCACCAGAATGTTGTCTCTCAGCCTCTCACCAATGGCCTGATAGAGCTCTTCTCATGGTTGACTTTTCAGCTGGTTAGGAGGATGTGAGTGCTGATAAGGTTAGTGGGACATCAGAGCAGAGTAACCAGTGCCTTCCATCTCCTGCTGTTCAAGAGGGAACGAGTCTTCACCACTTACCTCTGCAGGAAAACAGTACAAAGTACAGAATTCAGATTACGTCTGAACAAGAACAGATGCTTTACTTAAACGTTAGGATTTGGATAAATTCAATTTTCTGATTTAGTAAAAACAATCAAAAGCTTATACATACTTCATTCATTGAAATGTTATTGACCCCAAAACAACTGTATACCAAAGGCCACTGAAAACAAATGTACCACTTTTAAGTGTACTGTTCAGTACAGTTTCGCTGTGTTAAAAGCATCTCTCTAGAACAGCGATGTTTCATATTGAGCAATGGCCTGTGTTCTTCTGACCTTTCACACAGTCAGGATGTGAGTGCTGATGAGGTAGCGGGTTATTCTGGGCCCTACAACCTCGCCTCAGCATAAGGGGAAGTCATATTTTATTAGTGTCAGGGGAATAATGTGTCTCACATGACAGGGATCTTGTGAGATGGTTATCATCATAACATCCTGGTAACTTGCACACTGCTACAGCTAGCTTTACCTCCCTTTGGCCCTCGTCCAGCTAGCTTTACCTCCCTACGGCCCTCGTCCAGCTAGCTTTACCTCCCTACGGCCCTCATCCAGCTAGCTTTACCTCCCTTTGGCCCTCGTCCAGCTAGCTTACCTCCCTACGGCCCTCGTCCAGCTAGCTTTACCTCCCTTTGGCCCTCATTCAGCTAGCATTACCTCCCTACGGCCCTCGTCCAGCTAGCTTTACCTCCCTACGGCCCTCATCCAGCTATCTTTACCTCCCTTTGGCCCTCGTCCAGCTAGCTTTACCTCCCTACGGCCCTCGTCCAGCTAGCTTTACCTCCCTACGGCCCTCATCCAGCTAGCTTTACCTCCCTTTGGCCCTCGTCCAGCTAGCTTTACCTCCCTACGGCCCTCGTCCAGCTATCTTTACCTCCCTTTGGCCCTCGTCCAGCTAGCTTTACCTTCCTTTGGCCCTCATTCAGCTGGCATTACCTCCCTACGGCCCTCGTCCAGCTAGCTTTACCTCCCTACGGCCCTCATCCAGCTATCTTTACCTCCCTTTGGCCCTCGTCCAGCTAGCTTTACCTCCCTACGGCCCTCGTCCAGCTAGCTTTACCTCCCTACGGCCCTCGTCCAGCTAGCTTTACCTCCCTACGGCCCTCGTCCAGCTAGCTTTACCTCCCTACGGCCCTCGTCCAGATAAACTTTAACTCCCTACGGCCCTCATCCAGCTAGCTTTACCTCCCTACGGCCCTCGTCCAGCTAGCATTACCTCCCTACGGCCCTCATCCAGCTAGCATTACCGCCCTACGGCCCTCATCCAGCTAGCTTTACCTCCCTACGGCCCTCATCCAGCTAGAATTACCGCCCTACGGCCCTCATCCAGCTAGCTTTACCTCCCTACGGCCCTCGTCCAGCTAAACTTTACCTCACTATGGTCTAATATAAATTTGTAGGATGAGTATTATTCCAGTGAGCTCCGCCCCGAAACAATACCCAGTGTTCTTTGCAGTTCATTTGTCATGTTCCATTTCACATCTACATTTTGTTAATTTAGTAGACATTCTTATCCAGAATGACTCGCTCAACTAAGGTGTTAAACAACAACATATCACAGTCACAGCAAGTCAAATGTTTTTGTAACTGTTACTGAGAACGCTGTTGGGCCAGCTACTTACACATGTATTTTTTTGTATTTTAAAATACAAAATACGTGTATTTTAATTAAATACGTTTATTTTGATACATTGATCTTTATGGTATTTTTGATCTGTATTTAGACATTTTTACCATCCCTGAGTGTATGTTGACACACCCAATTAACCTCTTTGTATCTCTATATGACTTTTCACCTAAATATATGAGACTATCGCCTTGTTGTTGATTGGTGGAGTATGTGGGTGTGGGGGGGTCGGTCTATTTTAGCTGGGAACCTTGACCTAAAAAAAACAGGGACATGGTGACTACTTGCGAACTTCCTCCCCCCTTTGTTCAGGACAGGCGGAAATAATCTGCTAGATTGGCATGTGCATCTGCCATTTTCATCAAGAGCAACAGGTTTAACTCGTCAAAACCTCCAATGAATGTTTGGGAAAAAAACCTTTCACCTTCTTACACACATAAGTAGCAGTGACCAAACGACTGGTCATCTGTGTTATTGTAGCCGAAGGGGACATCCCACCTTCCACTGGTTACATCCCAAATGGCATCCTATTTCCTACATAGTGCACTATTTAACCTTTGGGAAGCAGCCACGGCTCCCAGCCCACTTCCTGTTCTTTGTATCATATTTAAAATAGGAAGTTGTTGTTCCAGTCATTATTCATGTCCAACAACCTTTATAAACACATTGTTTATACACACATTGTTTACACATACATTGTTTATACATACATTGTTTTGAGTATTACAGAAGAGCTGATGCACATCGGCAGAAAGACCTTTGGCAATGATCCAAGGGGCAAGTCAACTGGAGGTACCAGTTTTGGTGTCAATTCCTTCTGCAATTTCACTTAACTTCCAAAGTTTATGCACTATGTTCCACTGGGGGAATGTTAATCTCATGAAAAAGGTTTAAACATATGTCAATTTACTTAAATAGCTAGCTAGTGCACAATTTGAGATGGTGGGTGGTAATATTAGGGAATTCTGGGTGGTGAGATTAGGGGATTCTGGGTTGTGAGAATAGGGGATTCTGGGTTGTGAGATTAGGGAATTCTGGGTTTTGAGATTAGGGGATTCTGGGTTTTGAGATTAGGGGATTCTGGGTTGTGAGATTAGGGGATTCTGGGTTGTGAGAATAGGGGATTGTGGGTTGTGAGAATAGGGGATTCTGGTTTGTGAGATTAGAGGATTCCGGGTTGTGAGATTAGGGGATTCTGGGTTGTGAGAATAGGGGATTCTGGGTTGTGAGAATAGGGGATTCTGGGTTGTGAGAATAGGGGATTCTGGGTTGTGAGATTAGGGAATTCTGGGTTGTGAGATTAGGGGATTTTGGGTTGTGAGATTAGGAGATTCTGCGTTATGAAATGACATAATGATCAACTGGAGGTACCAGCAGGGTTTGGGTCAGTTCCATTCAGAATTTCAGTTTCCTTCCTGAATTGAAATGCAAAGAAGTAGGAACTGTATAAAGTATGAAATGCGAAATATGAATCTAAAAACTGTAATATTTCTCCGTTCTTTGTTTCTTTTCAGACAGTAACATCATGGTTTGTTTATTTGGTTGGTTGGTGGATTATTTAATTGATTGTTTGTTGTGATCCTCAGGTCCATCTTCATGGAGTTTGAGAAAGATGTGAAGGTGAAGGGGCTCCCTGCGTATCGTTTCACCCCTCCTCGTGATGTCCTGGCAAGCAAGGAGGAGAACCCAGCCAACGAAGGATTCTGTGTCTCCCCCAAAGAGTGCCTGGGCACCGGCTTGCTCAAAGTCAGCGTATGCCGAAAAGGTAGGTGCACCTCCACTACACCCCTATATACCTGCCTACCTCCAGGGGTAGTAGGGTCTACCTCCTCCTCCTCTCTCCTCTCCTCCAGGGGTAGTAGGGTATACCTCCTCTCTCCTCTCCTCCAGGGGTAGTAGGGTCTACCTCCTCCTCTCCTCCAAGTGTAGTAGGGTCTACCTCCTCTCTCCTCTCCTCCAGGGGTAGTAGGGTCTACCTCCTCCTCTCTCCTCTCCTCCAGGTGTAGTAGGGTCTACCTCCTCTCTCCTCTCCTCCAGGTGTAGTAGGGTCTACATCCTCCTCTCCTCCAGGGGTAGTAAGGTCTACCTCCTCCTCTCCTCTCATCCAGAGGTAGTCTGGTCTACCTCCTCCTCTCCTCTCCTCCAGGTGTATTTGTATTTATTATGGAGCCCCATTAGATGCTGTCAATGCAGCAGCTACTCTTCCTGGGGTCCAGCAAAATTAAGGCAGTTTATACAGTTTTAAAAATATTACAATACATTCACAGATTTCACAACACACTGTTTGACCTCAGGCCCCTACTCCACCACTACCACATATCTACAGTGCTAAATCCGTGTGTGTGTGTGTGTGTCTGTACCAATGTTTGTGTTGCTTCACAGTCCCCACTGTTCCATAAGATTTTTTAAATCAGTTTTTTAAAATCAAATGTTACTGCTGCATCAGTCACTTGATGTGGAAATAGAGTTCCATGTAGTCATGGCTCTATGTAGTACTGTGGAATAGAGTTCCATGTAGTCATGGCTCTATGTAGTACTGTGGAATAGAGTTCCATGTAGTCATGGCTCTATGTAGTACTGTGGAATAGAGTTCCATGTAGTCATGGCTCTATGTAGTACTGTGGAATAGAGTTCCATGTAGTCATGGCTCTATGTAGTACTGTGGAATAGAGTTCCATGTAGTCATGGCTCTATGAAGTACTGTGGAATAGAGTTCCATGTAGTCATGGCTCTATGTAGTACTGTGGAATAGAGTTCCATGTAGTCATGGCTCTATGAAGTACTGTGGAATAGAGTTCCATGTAGTCATGGCTCTATGTAGTACTGTGGAAATAGAGTTCCATGTAGTCATGGCTCTATGTAGTACTGTGGAATAGAGTTCCATGTAGTCATGGCTCTATGTAGTACTGTGGAATAGAGTTCCATGTAGTCATGGCTCTATGTAGTACTGTGGAATAGAGTTCCATGTAGTCATGGCTCTATGTAGTACTGTGGAATAGAGTTCCATGTAGTCATGGCTCTATGAAGTACTGTGGAATAGATTTCCATGTAGTCATGGCTCTATGTAGTACTGTGGAATAGAGTTCCATGTAGTCATGGCTCTATGTAGTACTGTGGAATAGAGTTCCATGTAGTCATGGCTCTATGTAGTACTGTGGAATAGAGTTCCATGTAGTCATGGCTCTATGTAGTACTGTGGAATAGAGTTCCATGTAGTCATGGCTTTATGTAGTACTGTGGAATAGAGTTCCATGTAGTCATGGCTCTATGTAGTACTGTGGAATAGAGTTCCATGTAGTCATGGCTCTATGTAGTACAGTGGAATAGAGTTCCATGTAGTCATGGCTCTATGTAGTACTGTGGAATAGAGTTCCATGTAGTCATGGCTCTATGTAGTACTGTGGAATAGAGTTCCATGTAGTCATGGCTCTATGTAGTACTGTGGAATAGAGTTCCATGTAGTCATGGCTCTATGTAGTACTGTGGAATAGAGTTCCATGTAGTCATGGCTCTGTGTAGTACTGTGGAATAGAGTTCCATGTAGTCATGGCTCTATGTAGTACTGTGGAATAGAGGTCCATGTAGTCATGGCTCTATGTAGTACTGTATGCCTCCCACAGTCTGTTCTGGACTTGGGACTGTGAAGAGACCTCTTGTGGGGTATGCATGGGTGTCCGAGCTGTGTGCCAGTAGTTTAGACAGACAGCTCGGTGCATTCGGTGCATTCAACATGTCAATATAAATTAATCTCTCCTCCACTTTGAGCCAGGAGAGGTTGATATGCATATTATTAATATTAGCTCTCGGTGTACATCCAAGCCGTGCTGCCCTGTTCTGAGCCAAATGCAATTTTCCTAAGTCCTTTTTTGTGGAACCTGACCACACAACTGAACAGTAGTCAAGGTGCGACAAAACTAGGGCCTGTAGGACCTGCCTTGTTGATAGTGTTAAGGCAGAGCAGCACTTTATTATAGACAGACTTCTCCCCATCTTAGCTACTACTGTATTAATATGTTTTTGATCATGACAGTTTACAATCTAGGGTTACTCCAAGCAGTTTAGTCATCTCAACTTGCTCAATTTCCACATTATTTATTCCAACATTTGGTTGAGGTTTAGGGTTTAGTGAGTTTTGTTCCAAGTACAAGGCTTTTAGTTTTAGAAATATGTAGGACTAATTTATTCCTTGCCACCCACTCTGAAACTAACTGCAGATCTTTGTTGAGTGTTGCAGTCATTTCAGTTGCTGTAGTAGCTGACGTGTATAGTGTTGAGTCATCTGCATACATAGACACTCTGGCTTTACTCAAAGTCAGTGGCATGACGTTAGTAAAAATTGAAAAAGCAAGGGGCCTAAACAGCTACCCTGGGGAATTCCTGATTCTAACTGGCTTCCATTAAAGAACACCCTCTGTGTTCTGTTAGACAGGTAACTCTTTATCCACATTACAGCAGCGGATGTAAAGCCATAACACACACATTTTTCCAGCAGCAGACTATGAACGATAATGTCAAAAGCTGCACTGAAGTCTAACAAGACAGCCCCCACAATCATTTTGTCATCAATTTATCTCAGTCAATAGGGTCTACCTCCTCCTCTCTCCTCTCCCCCAGGTGTAGTAGGGTCCTCCTCTCCTCTCCACTAGGTGTAGTAGGGCCTTTTCATTTTACTCCAGGTCAGTTCAGGAGACAAATTTAAATATGATCAATATATGGATTGGTTTAATATTTCATACGTATAAATATGATGTAACATTACAATCTCACTCATATCTCCCCCAATGTCTTCTGTTGTCCTCCCAAACCCCAAACCCCAGAACACACACACACACACACACACACACACGTGATTCAGCTCCCCTCTGACTCTACCCCCCCAAAACCACCTGACCAGGCCTGACCCACTAACTGAGTAGGCTGGTTGCTGGGCGGGACGGCGGTAAGCCCTGTCACCTGACTGTGGTTCGGGAAGGAGCAGTTGGCCCTTCTAATCTCCTAGGGTGCACTACATTAGACCAGAGCCCAATGGAACCCTATTCCCTATATAGTGCACTACATTAGACCAGAGCCCAATGGAACCCTATTCCCTATATAGTGCACTACATTAGACCAGAGCCCAATGGAACCCTATTCCCTATATAGTGCACTACATTAGACCAGAGCCCAATGGAACCCTATTCCCTATATAATGCATTACTTTAGATCAGAGCCAATAGTAGTGCACTATGTAGGGAATAGGGTGTCATTTCAGACACAGGCCTCGTGTCCACGGTTGTGTCTGCCCAGTAAGTGTCTCGCAGGTGATTGACTGGATGCGTTAGTGCGTTGCCAAGGTTAACATGCCAAAGGAAACAAACACACTCACTCACTCATCTACGTTTAAGAGAGCATTTCCTTTAATTGACCCGTGTGTGGATCGGCGTCCGTTCACCATCAGGCCTGTCTAAATACTTTATCTGAGCTTGATTGAGCTTGCCTGGCTTAAAGGGACACCTCAGATTTGATCCCGAGTCAGATGAACTCGTGGTTACAATTTTTATGTCACTGCATGGAATATGAAGGGGCGGCAGCATAGCCTAGTGGTTAGAGTGTTGGACGAGTAACCGAAAGGTTGCAAGTTCAAATCCCCGAGCTGACAAGGTAAAAATCTGTCGTTCTGCCCCTGAACAAGGCAGTTAACCCACTGTTCCTAGGCTGTCATTAAAAGTAAGAATTTGTTTTTAACTGACTTGCCTAGTTAAATAAAGGTAAAAAATATAAATAAATAAAGGAAGTTGAAGGTAGTTTTGCGAGCCGGAGCACTGACTGGAAGTCTATGGAATTTGCTAGCAACTTCCTTCAGAGACATGAAAAGGGTATCTACAATTTCATCTGACTCTGGGTATAATAATATAGATAATGGGCCTCGTTGTCAAAATCCCGAAGTATCTCTTTAATGGGACCAATAGAATAGTCTCAATTGCTGATCAGGCAAACTAGCGCGAACGGTCAAGTATTTGAACGATTTCAAACCGTATTTGAACCCAGGTCTGTCCACCAAGTCAGCTTTCTCCTACTTGTGTTTAGTTCATATCATGATCACCGGGCAAGGACAGGGGAAGTGAGGGGGGCATAGGTATTTGACCTTGTCAGCGTCCCAAATGGCATCCTATTCTATTATGTAGTGCACTACTTTTGACCACCACCCATAGGGCTCTGGTACAACGTTGTGCACTATAAAGACGAATAGGGTGTCATTTGGGACCCAGGTTGTATGATGAGGTTGAATGTGTGTTGCTATGCTAATGCCATCTCTGTCAGGTGACTGTTGCCACAGCTTACCAAAACATCAACTTTGTTCTACTTCCCCCACACGTACTGGTAACGTAAACACACAATCCACCTGGACTCTCCAAGTGGCCTCCTATTCCCTATATTGTGGCATAGGACTCTGGTTAAAAGTAGTGCACTATATAGGGAATAGGGTTCCATAGGGGTCTAGTCTAAAGTAGTGCACTATATAGGGAATAGGGTTCCATAGGGGTCTGGTCTAAAGTAGTGCACTATATAGGGAATAGGGTTCCATAGGGCTGTGGTCTAAAGTAGTACACTATATAGGGAATAGGGTTCCATAGGGCTCTGGTCTAAAGTAGTGCACTATATAGGGAATAGGGTTCCATAGGGCTGTGGTCTAAAGTAGTACACTATATAGGGAATAGGGTTCCATAGGGCTCTGGTCTAAAGTAGTGCACTATATAGGGAATAGGGTTCCATAGGGCTCTGGTCTAAAGTAGTACACTAGATAGGGAATAGGGTGCCATTTGGGAGGCAGTCCTATTGTACCACACAGTGGACTCATTGGAGGGAAAGTAGACTAGAGGAACTAGCTGTCCCCTGAGGGGAGAGGGACTAGCTGTCTTCTGAGGGGAGAGGGACTAGCTGTCTTCTGAGGGGAGAGGGACTAGCTGTCTTCTGAGGGGAGAGGGACTAGTCCTCTGAGGGCATAGGGATTATAACTTCCGCCGCCGACAGAGATGGCCGCCTCGCTTCGCGTTCCTAGGAAACTATGCAGCTTTTAGTTTTTTTTACGTGTTATTTCTTACATTGGTACCCCAGGCAATCTTAGGTTTCATTACATACAGTCGAGATGAACTACTGGATATAAGAACAACGTCAACCATCATTATGACCAGGAATACGACTTTCCCGAAGCGGATCCTGTGTTTTGCCCACCACCCAGGACAATGGATCGGATCCCAGCCGGCGAACCAAAACAAAGTCGCCGTAAAATGGGCAGACGAAGCGCTCTTCTGGTCAGTCTCGGTAGACAGGCACATAGCACACCGCTCCTGAGCATACTACTCGCCAATGTCCAGTCTCTTGACAACAAGGTTGATGAAATCCGAGCAAGGGTAGCATTCCAGAGAGACATAAGAGACTGAGACATAAGAGACTGTAACGTTCTTTACTTCACGGAAACATGGCTCACTCGAGACACACTATCGGAGTCAGTACAGCCAGCTGCTTTCTTCACACATCGCGCAGACAGAAACATGCATCTTTCTGGTAAGAAGAGGGACGGGGGTGTATGCCTTATGATTAACGAGACGTGGTGTGATCATAACAACACACAGGAACTCAAGTCCTTCTGTTCACCTGACTTCAATCAAATGCAATCAAATGCTAACTGCATTATCTACCAAGAGAATTCTCTTCGATTATAATCATAGCCGCATATATTCTCCCCCAAGCAGACATATCGACGGCCCTGAACGAACTTTATTTGACTCTATGTAAACTGGAATCCACATATCCTGAGGCTTGTAGCTGGGGATTTTAACAAGGCTAATCTGAAAACAAGACTCCCTAAATTCTATCAGCATATTGATTGTGCTGCCAGGGCTGGTAAAACCCTGGATCATTGTTATTCTAACTTCCACGACGCATATAAGGCCCTCCCCCGCCCTCTTTTTGGAAAAGCTGCCATGACTCCATTTTGTTGCTCCCAGCCTATAGACAGAGACTAAAACAGGAAGCTCGCGCGCTCAGGTCTGTTCAACGCTGGTCTGACCAATCTGATTCCACGCTTCAAGATTGCTTCGATCACGTGGATTGGGATATGTTCCGCACCGCGTCAAACAACAACATTGACAAATACGCTGATTCGGTGAGCGAGTTTATTAGCAAGTGTATCAGCGATGTCGTACCCACAGCAACGATTAAAACATTTCAAAACCAGAAACCGTGGATTGATGGCAGCATTCACACGAAACTGAAAGCGCGAACCACTGCTTTTAACCTGGGCAAGGTGACCGGAAACATGACCGAATACAAACAGTGTAGCCATTCCCTCCACAAAGCAATCAAACAAGCTAAGCGTCAGTATAGAGACAAAGTAGAGTCGCAATTCAATGGCTCAGACACAAGAGGTATGTGGCAGGGTCTACAGTCAATCACGGATTACAAAAAGAAAACCAGCCCCGTCGCGGACCAGGATGTTCCGCTCCCAGACAGACTAAACAACTTCTTTGCTGGCTTTGAGGACAATACAGTGCCACTGACACGGCCCGCTACCAAAACCTGCGGGCTGTCCTTCACATTTAAACGTGTTAACCCTCGCAAGGCTGCAGGCCCAGACGGCATCCCCAGCCGCGTCCTCAGAGCATGCGCAGACCAGCTGGCTGGTGTGTTTACAGACATATTCAATCAATCCTTCACCTCTAGTGAATCAACACTGCTGTGGGTATCTCTAATGAATCAACACTGCTGTGAGTACCTCTAGTGAATCAACACTGCTGTGAGTACCTCTAGTGAATCAACACTGTTGTGGGTACCTCTAGTGAATCAGCACTGCTGTGAGTACCTCTAGAGAATTAACACTGCTGTGGGTACCTCTAGTGAATCAACATTGTTGTTAGTACCTCTAGTGAAGCCACACTGTTGTGGGTACCTCTAGTGAATCAACACTGCTGCGAGTACCACTAGTGAATCAACACTGCTGTGGGTACCTCTAGTGAATCAACATTGCTGTGAGTACCTCTAGTGAAGCCACACTGTTGTGGGTAACTCTAGTGAATCAACACTACTGCGGGTACCTCTAGTGAATCAACACTGCTGTGAGTACCTCTAGTGAATCAACACTGCTGTGGGTACCTCTAGTGAATCAACACTACTGTGAGTACCTCTAGTGAATCAACACTGTTGTGGGTACCTCTAGTGAATCAGCACTGCTGTGGTTACCTCTAGTGAATCAACATTGTTGTTAGTACCTCTAGTGAAGCCACACTGTTGTGGGTACCTCTAGTGAATCAACACTGCTGCGAGTACCACTAGTGAATCAACACTGCTGTGGGTACCTCTAGTGAATCAACATTGCTGTGAGTACCTCTAGTGAAGCCACACTGTTGTGGGTAACTCTAGTGAATCAACACTACTGTGAGTACCTCTAGTGAATCAACACTGTTGTGGGTACCTCTTGTGAATCAACACTACTGTGAGTACCTCGAGTGACTCAACACTCCTGTGAGTACCTCTAGTGAATCAACACTGCTGTGAGTACCTTTAGTGAATCAACACTACTGTGAGTACCTCTAGTGAATCAACACTGCTGTGGGTACCTCTAGTGAATCAACACTGCTGTGAGTACCTCTAGTGAATCAACACTGCTGTGAGTACCTCTAGTGAATCAACACTGCTGTGAGTACCTCTAGTGAATCAACACTACTGTGAGTACCTCTAGTGAATCAACACTGTTGTGAGTACCTCTAGTGAATCAACACTGTTGTGGGTACCTCTAGTGAATCAACACTGCTGTGAGTACCTCTAGTGAATCAACACTGTTGTGGGTACATCTAGTGAATCAACATTGCTGTGAGTACCTCTAGTGAAGCAACACTGCTGTGAGTACCTCTAGTGAATCAACACTACTGTGAGTACCTCTAGTGAATCAACACGGCTGAGGGTACCTCTAGTGAATCAACACTGCTGTGGGTGCCTCTAGTGAATCAACACTACTGTGAGTACCTCTAGTGAATCAACACTGTTGTGAGTACCTCTAGTGAATCAACACTGTTGTGGGTACCTCTAGTGAATCAACACTGCTGTGAGTACCTCTAGTGAATCAACACTGCTGTGAGTACCTCTAGTGAATCAACACTGCTGTGAGTACCTCTAGTGAATCAACACTGCTGTGATTATAGTGTTCTACCATTTGCTGAGAACTACCCAGGAGTCACCTGTGTGTTCTTGTAGTATTAGCTAATCCTCAAGGGGTTGTTCCTTTCTGTTTCTGCCCGTTCACATTTGACATACTCAGATCATATATTGCAAACAAGATTATCCAATCACATTCCATTTCTTCTTCTCTTAGCTTTGAACAGAGTTCACATCCCTTAGCCTCTCGTCTTTCCCCGTCTTCACAGAGTTCCAGTCACATTAACTTCTCCTCCCTGTCTCTCCAGGTGCTCCAGTCGTGACGTCCTTTCCTCATTTCTACCTGGGAGATGAGAAGTACTCTAACGCCATTGAAGGACTGGATCCTGTCAGAGAGCATCACCAGACCTACCTGGACCTGAACCCGGTACACTACCCTCTAGTGTTCACTTCTCCGGTCCAATAGATCATCCACTAGATCATCCAATAGATCATCCACTTTAATATTCCAATAGTGTTACATTTGTGTAATTGGGAATTGCACCAACTGCGAAGGATTATAATTATAATTACCAGGTTATAATTATTGATGTTTAACCTAGACGTTACCAGGTTATAGTTATAGATGTTTAACCTAGACATTACCAGGTTATAATTATTGATGTTTAACCTAGACGTTACCAGGTTATAGTTATAGATGTTTAACCTAGACATTACCAGGTTATAATTATTGATGTTTAACCTAGACATTACCAGGTTATAATTATTGATGTTTAACCTAGACGTTACCAGGTTATAGTTATAGATGTTTAACCTAGACATTACCAGGTTATAATTATTGATGTTTAACCTAGACATTACCAGGTTATAATTATTGATGTTTAACCTAGACATTACCAGGTTATAATTATTGATGTTTAACCTAGACGTTACCAGGTTATAGTTATAGATGTTTAACCTAGACATTACCAGGTTATAATTATAGATGTTTAACCTAGACATGAATCAAATATCCAGTACATTGAGCGTTACACCTGCAGTTCACATTGCTCATCAAAACTGTGCCTGTGTTGATCTACACTTCCAGACCACTGGTGTTCCTATCCGGGCCAGTAAGAGAGCTCAGATCAACATCCTCATCAACAGAATCGGTGGCTTTCCGTGAGTATATACAGTCTATGGTTTCTGAATGATTTCCATCTCACAACCACCACTCAAGTCCAGCTAGCTAAAGACATACAGTCTATGGTTTCTGAATGATTTCCGTCTCACAACCACCACTCAAGTCCAGCTAGCTAAAGACATATAGTTTCTGTTTCTGAATGATTTCCATCTCACAACCACCACTCAAGTTCAGCTAGCTAAAGACATATTGTTTCCGTTTCTGAATTATTTCCTTCTTTTGTTTAATGATTTCTGTCTCACAACCAACACCCAAGTTCAAGTATCAATAATAAAGCTCATAATCTTTATGATATCTATATTATTACCTTCCATTGTTTAAGGATTTTCTTACTATCTATTTTCCTTCACAGGAAAACCAAATCCCTGAACGAGACCATCTTCCCTGTCATGTTTATCAATGAGGTGAGATAATCACCATTTCATTTGACTCCACGAAAATACACAACTTTTGTAGAATATGACATTTCAATTCAGAAAATGTTCATTTAAATCCGAGTGTTAATCGCATTAAGTGTTTTGTTCAGACGGTAGTGATTGACGACGTGTCGGCGGCGAAGCTCCACAAACTGTTGCTGATGGTGATGCTGGTGTCCAACTCCCCTCTCGTCCTGGTTGGTCTGGGGGCCATCCTGCTGCCGGTGTTCATCGGCCTCATCGTCTGCGAATACAAACAGAAGGTTTGACCACGACCATGTTTCTTCCCGTTTTTATTTGACCTTTATTTAACTAGGCAAGTCAGTTAAGAACAAATTCTTATTTTCAATTACAGCCTAGGAACAGTGGGTTAACTGCCTTGTTCAGGGGGCAGAATGACAGATTTGTACCTTGTCAGCTCTGGGATTCGATCTTAGCAACCTTTCGGTTACTGGTCCTACACGCTAACCACTAGACTACCTGCCGCCTCTACACTCTAACCACTAGGCTACCTGCAGCCTCTATACTCTAACCACTAGGCTACCTGCCGCCTCTACACTCTAACCACTAGGCTACCTGCCACCACTACACTCCAACCACTAGGCTACCTGCCGCCTCTACACTCTAACCACTAAGGTACCTGCCGCCTCTACACACTCTAACCACTAGGCTACCTGCCGCCTCTACACTCTAACCACTAGGCTACCTGCCGCCTCTACACTCTAACCACTAGGCTACCTGCCGCCTCTACACTCTAACCACTAGGCTACCTGCCGCCTCTACACTCTAACCACTAGACTACCTGCCGCCTCTACACTCTAACCACTAGACTACCTGCCGCCTCTACACTCTAACCACTAGACTACCTGCCGCCTCTACACTCTAACCACTAGACTACCTGCCTCCTCTACACTCTAACCACTAGGCTACCTGCCTCCTCTACACTCTAACCACTAGACTACCTGCCTCCTCTACACTCTAACCACTAGACTACCTGCTGCCTCTACACTCTAACCACTAGACTACCTGCCGCCTCTACACTCTAACCACTAGGCTACCTGCCTCCTCTACACTCTAACCACTAGACTACCTGCCGCCTCTACACTCTAACCACTAGACTACCTGCCGCCTCTACACTCTAACCACTAGACTACCTGCCGCCTCTACACTCTAACCACTAGACTACCTGCCACCCCTTTTCTTAGTTCCCCTTGCTTTTGTATATATATATATTTTTTTTATATAGAACAGTGAAAGACTGGTGGGAAAGTTCGGCAGGGAGGGGAGCGGGTGTGTTAGAATAACAGTGGGTCTTAATCAAACCCACGCTCACACAGGCAGATATATTCTGTTGGCAGTGGATTAGACCTCCCCAGGATACTGACCTGTGTTTCTCTGGGAAGATAGTGTGTTGAGGGCCTGTGTCAGGGAGGAGCAGGACAACACTGTGTTTCTCTGGGAAGATAGAGTGTTGAGGGCCTGTGTCAGGGAGGAGCAGGACAACACTGTTTTTCTCTTTTTCAATAAACTATAGTTAGAGCCCAGAGCGGTTCCTGTTCAAGTCAAGAATAAGTCCTGGCCTGGCCCTCAACTATAAAGTACTTTAAAATGGCAGCAAGAAATGTCACAAATGGGGAACGTGAAAGTCATGTTGTAGACAGAATAGGTACGCCAACTAAATTTATAGAGATCCTATTAAAAGACGAGAGGCTAGGTTATGAACCCTAAAAGATGGCTGTTACTAGGTTACCCGATGTCCATTCCAGTGTTCCTATATCTTTTTCTATGAGGAGACACAGAAGAATAGAGAATACTGTAGAACTTAAGGCTGTGGTTTGGTTGGTCACAAGACACTTCTTCTCTCAACATGCGTTCGTTGTAACGAGGAGACCAAGGCTCAGCGTGATGAGAATAATTTCCTCTTTATTAAAGGAAGAATGAATGAAACAAACAGACCGTGACGCTATAAACACTGGTGCTGACACAGGCAACTTTACATAGACACTAACCCACAAAATACCCAAGGAATATGGCTACCTAAATATGGTTCCCAATCAGAGACAACGATAAACAGCTGCCTCTGATTGAGAACCAATCTAGGCAACCATAGACATATATAAACACCTAGACTTGAAAACCCCTAGACATATATAATCCCCTAGACATATATAAACCCCTAGACATATATAAACCCCTAGACATATATAAACCCCTAGACAATACAAAAACCCCTAGACATATATAAACCCCTAGACTAGAAAACCCCCTAGACATATATAAACCCCTAGACATATATAATAAACCCCTAGACATATATAAACCCCTAGACATATATAAACCCCTAGACATATATAAACCCCTAGACTAGAAAATCCCTAGACATATATAAATCCCTAGACATATATAAACCCCTAGACATATATAATAAACCCCTAGACATATATAAACCCCTAGACATATATAAACCCCTAGACATATATAAACCCCTAGACATATATAAACCCCTAGACTAGAAAATCCCTAGACATATATAAACCCCTAGACATATATAATAAACCCCTAGACATATATAAACCCCTAGACATATATAAACCCCTAGACATATATAAACCCCCTAGACATATATAAACCCCTAGACATATATAAACCCCTAGACATATATAAACCCCCTAGACATATATAAACCCCTAGACATATATAAACCCCTAGACATATATAAACCCCCTAGACATATATAAACCCCTAGACATATATAATCCCCTAGACATATATAAACCCCTAGACATATATAAACCCCTAGACATATATAAACCCCTAGACAATACAAAACCCCCTAGACAATACAAAAACCCCTAGACATATATAAACCCCTAGACTAGAAAACCCCTAGACTAGAAAACCCCCCTAGACATATATAAACCCCTAGACATATATAAACCCCTAGACAATAGTTCAATGTTTTGTTCGCTAGATTGGTACTATAACTAACCACTCTCGACCTCTCTCCCATCTGTCTCCCTCCTTCAAACATAAAGATATAAAACTGTATTTTTTTGTGAAGAATCAACACAAGTGGGACACAATCATGAAGTGGATCCATTTATTGGATATTTCAAACTTTTTTAACAAACAAAAACTGAAAAATTGGGCGTGCAAAATCAGCCCCACTTTGTCTCCTTTTGCTCCAGCTGTAAGTCACTCTCTATCAGTTTTGCACTGTCTTTTTCCCATATCCCTGCAAAACTCTCCTCCATTTGTGAACAGCAGTTTTCAGTTCTTTCTACAGATTCTCGATTGGATTCAGGTCTGGACTTTGACTTGGCCATTCTAACACCTGGATATGTTTATTTTTGAACTCCAGATTTTGCTTTATGTTTTGGATCATTGTCTTGTTGGAAGACCTCTACCCAGTCTCAGGTCTTTTGCATCCATCTTTCTTCTCCTGTACTTTGTCCATCTATCTTCCCATCAATTTTAACCATCTTCCCTGTCCCTGCTGAAGAAAAGCCCCAAACCATGATGCTGCCACCATGTTTGACAGTGATGAGCTGTGTTGCTCCGTTTTGCATTGTTGCCAAAAGTTCAATTTTGGTTTCATCCACCTTCTTCCACATGTTTGGTGTGTCTCCCAGGTGGCTTGTGGCAAACTTTAAACGACACTTTTTATGGATATCTTTAAGAAATGGCTTTCTTCTTGCCACTCTTCCATAAAGGCCAGATTTGTGCAATATACGACTGATTGTTGTCCTATGGACAGAGTCTCCCACCTCAGCTGTAGATCTCTGCAGTTCATCCAGAGTGATCATGGGCCTCTTGGCTGCATCTCTGATCAGTCTTCTTGTATGAGCTGAAAGTTTAGAGGGACGGCCAGGTCTTGGTAGATTTGCAGTGGTCTGATACTCCTTCAATTTCAATATTATCGCTTGCACAGTGCTCCTTGGGATGTTTAAAGCTTGGGAAATCTTTTTGTATCTAAATCCGGCTTTAAACTTCTTCACGACAGTATCTCGGACCTGCCTGGTGTGTTCCTTGTTCTTCATGATGCTCTCTGCGCTCTTAACGGACCTCTGAGTCTATCACAGTGCAGGTGCATTTATACGGAGACTTGATTACACACAGGTGGATTGTATTTATCATCATTAGTCATTTAGGTCAACATTGGATCATTCAAAGATCCTCACTGAACTTCTGGAGAGAGTTTGCTGCACTGAAAGTAAAGGGGCTGAATAATTTTGTTTTTCAGTTTTTGATTTGTTAAAAAGTTTGAAATGATTCTTCACCCAAAAATCTCCATCCCTAGACTCAAAAAACCAAACACACCACCCTTGTCCTCCACTGTCTCCATCCCAACATCTCTCCCTCCACTGTGACTCTATCCATGATGACAACATGATGACAACATGATGACTGAAGACAACATGAAGACAACATCCACTGTGACTCCATCCACAACATGTCTCCATCCATGATGACAACATCTGATGACTGAAGACCCTCCACTGTCTCTAAAGGCGACATCCATAAGGCGACATCTCATCGACATGAAGGCGACATCCACTGTCTCCATCAACATGATGACAACATGATGACAACATGAAGACAACATGATGACAACATGAAGACAACATGATGACAACATGATGACAACATGATGACAACATGATGACAACATGATGACAACATGATGACAACATGATGACAACATGATGACAACATGATGACAACATGATGACAACATGATGACAACATCAACATGAAGACCATGATGACAACATCCACTGATCAACATCCATCCATGAAGACAACATGATGACTGAAGACAACATCCATGATGACAACATGATGGCCATGATGGCTGTCAACACAACATGATGACAACATCAACCAACATCAACATGATGGCTCAACACAACATGATGACAACACTGATGACAACATCTATCCCAACATCAACATGATGACAACATGATGACAACCCTCCATGAAGACAACATGATGACAACATGAAGACAACATCAGCATGATGACTGTCTCCATCCATGATCTCATGATCACAACATGAAGACAACATGAAGACAACACAACATGATGACTCCATCAACATGATGACATCATCAACATCAACATGAAGACTCCACAACATGTGACAACATGATGACCATCCATGATGACAACATGAAGACAACATGATGACAACATGATGACAACATGATGACAACATGAAGACAACATGAAGACAACATGATGACATCATGAAGACAACATGATGACAACATGATGCGGCAACATGATGTTCTTTACTGTTCTCTTTCTGACCAGTTGTTAACTCTTTCCATTTTTTTTTTTTTTATAAAGGTCCCTGCATCTCATTAAACCAAATCCACTGTCTCTATCCATGATATAGTGACTGTATTAACAAGTGCATTTGAACCCATTCTAACAGTCCGGTATGCAAGACTTCCTTTGTGTTTCTGTTCAGAATTAAGTTTAATGTATTCTTTAAGCCTAGTCCTGAAGACCACTGTTCTCTAACATCCCTCAACTGTCTCCATCCCATGATGACCTAACCACTCCACTGTCTCCATCCTCCCTGTCCCATCCACTGTCTCCATCCCTCCCTCCCTCCACTGTCTCCATCCCTCCCTCCCTCCACTGTCTCCATCCTCTCTCCCTCTCTCCCTCCACTGTCTCTATCCCTCTCCCATCCCTCTCTCCCTCCACTGTCTCCATCCCTCTCTCCCTCCACTGTCTCCATCCCTCTCTCCATCCACTGTCTCCCTCCCTCCACTGTCTCTATCCCTCTCTCCCTCAACTGTCTCCATCCCTCCACTGTCTCCATCCCTCCCTCCCCCTCCACTGTCTCTATCCCTCTCTCCCTCCACTGTCTCCATCCCTCTCTCCCTCCACTGTCTCCATCCCTCTCTCCCTCCACTGTCTCCATCCCTCTCTCCCTCCACTGTCTCCATCCCTCTCTCCCTCCACTGTCTCTATCCCTCTCTCCCTCCACTCTCTCCATCCCTCTCTCCCTCCACTGTCTCTATCCCTCTCTCCATCCACTGTCTCCCTCCCTCCACTGCACTGTCTCCCTCCCTCTCTCTATCCCTCTCTCCCTCAACTGTCTCCATCCCTCCCTCCCATCCACTGTCTCCATCCCTCCCTCCCTCCACTCCACTGTCCCTCCATCCCTCCCTCCTCCCTCCACTGTCTCTATCCCTCTCTCCATCCCTCTCACTGTCTCCATCCCTCTCTCCCTCCACTGTCTCTATCCCCTCCCTCCACTGTCTCCCCTCCACTGTCTCCATCCCTCCATCTCCATCCCTCCCTCCCTCCACTGTCTCCATCCCTCTCTCCCTCCACTGTCTCCATCCCTCTCTCCCTCCACTGTCTCCATCCCTCTCTCCATCCACCCTCTCTCCCTCCACTGTCTCTATCCCCTCCCTCCACTCTCACTGGTTCTATCCTCTCCACTGTCTCCCTCCCTCACTGTCTCTATCCTCTCTCCCTCAACTGTCTCCACCCTCCCTCCCTCCACTGTCTCCATCCCTCCCTCCCTCCACTGTCCACTCTCTCCCTCCACTGTCTCCATCTCCCCTCCACTGTCTCCCCCTCCACTGTCTCTACCTCTCTCCCTCCACTGTCTCCATCCCTCTCTCCCTCCACTGTCTCCATCCCTCTCTCCCTCCACTGTCTCCATCCCTCCCTCCACTCCATCATCTCTCTCTCACTCTCACTCCCTCTCCACTGTTCCTCCCTCTCTCTCTACTCTCCCTCCACTTCCTTCCCTCCACTATCTCTCACCTCTCCCTCCCCTCCCCCTCCCTCCCTCCCTCCCTCCCTCCCTCCCTCCACTCTCTCTTCTCTCTCCACTCTCTCTGTCCCTCCACTCTCTCTTCCTCCACTATCTCTCTCTCTCCCTCCACTCTCTCTCTCCACTCTCTCCTCTCTCGCTCTCTCACTCCACCTTCTCTCTCTCTCCAATTCTACTCTCTTTCTCTCACTCCACTCTTGCTCTCTACTCCATCCTCCATTCTCTCCATCCCTCCGCTGTCTTCATCTATAGAAGTCAACAAAGGAAGACACATCTTATTCCCCCGTGAGCAACAAGGAGGGTGACGAAAAAAATGGCAGCAGCTACGTTGCCTTGACTCCCGTTATTGACAAGTCTTGAGGAGGGAATGGGGAGGGTTTATGGAGAGACAGATGTAGGATCTTAATATGAACCAGTTTGCTACAGCAGTAAAATAATCCTGCTGCAACAGGAAATGTGAATTATGTGGATTATAATTAATGGACATTTTTGTAGGGTTTTTAAAAGTCAAAAACACTGCAAGTTTGCAATTCTCAGAAACAAAAGAGTGATCAAATTACGATCCTACATCTGTATATCATATATATCAGTGTGAGTTGCTATTCAGGGCTGGATCGTTGTAAATCATTGTGGCACTAGTTAGACTACTTTGATATGTCTTCGTTTTTTGTTTTGTTACTTTGTTTATTTGGATCTGGTTCAACCCACAAAATGGGGCTAATCTTCCCGAAGTCCCTGTTAACCCACAAAATGGGGCTCATCTTCCCGAAGTCCCTGTTAACCCACAAAATGGGGCTAATCTTCCCAAAGTCCCCGTTAACCCACAAAATGGGGCTAATTTTCCCGAAGTCCCTGTTAACCCACAAAATGGGGCTAATCTTCCCGAAGTCCCTGTTAACCCACAAAATGGGGCTCATCTTCCCGAAGTCCCTGTTAACCCACAAAATGGGGCTAATCTTCCCTGTTAACCCACAAAATGGGGCTAATCTTCCCGAAGTCCCTGTTAACCCACAAAATGGGGCTCATCTTCCCGAAGTCTCTGTTAACCCACAAAATGGGGCTCAGTCTCTGTTAACCCACAAAATGGGGCTCATCTTCCCGAAGTCCCTGTTAACCCACAAAATGGGGCTCATCTTCCCGAAGTCCCTGTTAACCCACAAAATGGGGCTCATCTTCCCGAAGTCACTGTTAACCCACAAAATGGGGCTCATCTTCCCGAAGTCCCTGTTAACCCTCAAAATGGGGCTAATCTTCCCAAAGTCCCTGTTAACCCACAAAATGGGGCTAATCTTCCCTGTTAACCCACAAAATGGGGCTAATCTTCCCAAAGTCCCTGTTAACCCACAAAATGGGGCTAATCTTCCCGAAGTCCCTGTTAACCCACAAAATGGGGCTCATCTTCCCGAAGTCCCTGTTAACCCACAAAATGGGGCTCATCTTCCCGAAGTCCCTGTTAACCCACAAAATGGGGCTAATCTTCCCAAAGTCCCTGTTAACCCACAAAATGGGGCCAATTTTCCCGAAGTCCCTGTTAACCCACAAAATGGGGCTAATATTCCCAAAGTGTTGACATACAGTACATGGCCAATTTGACCAGCTGTTTCAAACATTATATAAAATATAAACTGTTTGATACCTTTTATTCAACATTTTGTAAAAAAAAAAGGCTTTATAAATACATTTGATTGATTGATTGATTGATTGACAGATCTAATGCAGTTCCACCCCCGACACCCTCAAAACAAATGCTATTAGGATGTTGCCTAAAGTGGAGCTGATTGAATTGAACCCTTAATCTGTATCTGGGAAACCACCCCTGGGTGTGTGTCCTAAAGATGTGTCCTTAAGATGTGTCCTTAAGATATGTCCTAAAGATGTGCCCTAAAGATGTGTCCTTAAGATGTGTCCTTAAGATGTGTCCTTAAAATGTGTCCTTAAGATATGTCCTTAAAATGTGTCCTTAAGATATGTCCTACATTTAACATTTACATTTAAGTCATTTAGCAGACGCTCTTATCCAGAGCGACTTACAAATTGGTGCTTTCACCTTATGACATCCAGTGGAACAGCCACTTTACAATAGTCCTAAAGATGTGTCCTTAAGATGTGCCCTAAATATGTGTCCTAAAGATGTGTCCTAAAGATGTGCCCTAAAGATGTGTCCTTAAGATGTGTCCTTAAGATATGCCCTAAAGATGTGCCCTAAAGATGTGTCCTTAAAATGTGTCCTTAAGATATGTCCTAAAGATGTGCCATAAAGATGTGTCCTTAAGATGTGCCCTAAAGATGTGTCCTAAAGATGTGCCCTAAAGATGTGTCCTAAAGATGTGCCCTAAAGATGTGTCCTAAAGATGTGTCCTTAAGACGTGTGTACATTATTCAGGTATCATTCCATTCTCAGGGGCACTATGCTAGAAACTACACACCTTGTGCATCACGAGACGGCTTCAAAAGTGATTATTATTATAAAACTGTAACGTGTCAAAGAAGGTCAAGGAAGTGGTGAGATGCTCTACTGACCAACGAAGGCTAAATATTTAATGTAATGAGTGTGTCTTCTTAATGAATTTGGATTCATATTAAAACTAACAACAACAAAATATATATTTGTAACATTAGCTATAATCGTTAAATTTCTACGTATTTTATTTGTTCATGCACTGTTTCAAATTTATTTTCAAACTTGGTTGATTGGTTGAATATGTTCAAACTAGTGAACAAAAATGCCATCTAACTATGTTTATGTTATTGGACATATCCACAATTACCATCCATACCTAATCCATGGATCACCTTCACTTTGAACTTGCATGTGGTGATATTTTGCAAGTGATCATTTTTAAGTGTTACTTATCTGATATTCCAAATGTGACATCTGCCCACATTCCTTAGGTGAGACGCCTGTGCCCAGTTGGTACATTCATTAGGTGAGACGCCTGTGCCCAGTTGGTACATTCATTAGGTGAGACGCCTGTGCCCAGTTGGCACATTCATTAGGTGAGACGCCTGTGCCCAGTTGGTACATTCATTAGGTGAGACGCCTGTGCCCAGTTGGTACATTCATTAGGTGAGACGCCTGTGCCCAGTTGGTACATTCATTAGGTGAGACGGTACCTGTGCCCAGTTGGCACATTCATTAGGTGAGACGCCTGTGCCCAGTTGGCACATTCATTAGGTGAGACGCCTGTGCCCAGTTGGTACATTCATTAGGTGAGACGCCTGTGCCCAGTTGGTACATTCATTAGGTGAGACGCCTGTGCCCAGTTGGCACATTCATTAGGTGAGACGCCTGTGCCCAGTTGGCACATTCATTAGGTGAGACGCCTGTGCCCAGTTGGTACATTCATTAGGTGAGACGCCTGTGCCCAGTTGGCACATTCATTAGGTGAGACGCCTGTGCCCAGTTGGCACATTCATTAGGTGAGACTCCTGTGCCCAGTTGGCACATTCATTAGGTGAGACGCCTGTGCCCAGTTGGTACATTCATTAGGTGAGACTCCTGTGCCCAGTTGGTACATTCCTTAGGTGAGACGCCTGTGCCCAGTTGGCACATTCATTAGGTGAGACGCCTGTGCCCAGTTGGTACATTCATTAGGTGAGACGCCTGTGCCCAGTTGGCACATTCATTAGGTGAGACGCCTGTGCCCAGTTGGCACATTCATTAGGTGAGACGCCTGTGCCCAGTTGGCACATTCATTAGGTGAGACGCCTGTGCCCAGTTGGCACATTCATTAGGTGAGACGCCTGTGCCCAGTTGGTACATTCCCTTAGTGAGACGCCTGTGCCCAGTTGGCACATTCATTAGGTGAGACTCCTGTGCCCAGTTGGTACATTCATTAGGTGAGACTCCTGTGCCCAGTTGGTACATTCATTAGGTGAGACGCCTGTGCCCAGTTGGCACATTCATTAGGTGAGACGCCTGTGCCCAGTTGGCACATTCATTAGGTGAGACGCCTGTGCCCAGTTGGTACATTCATTAGGTGAGACTCCTGCCCCAGTTGGCAGTTGGCCCACATTCATTAGGTGAGACGCCTGTGCCCAGTTGGCACATTCATTAGGTGAGACGCCTGTGCCCAGTTGGCACATTCATTAGGTGAGACGCCTGTGCCCAGTTGGCACATTCATTAGGTGAGACGCCTGTGCCCAGTTGGCACATTCATTAGGTGAGATGCCTTTGCCCAGTTGGCACATTCATTAGGTGAGACTCCTGTGCCCAGTTGGCACATTCATTAGGTGAGACGCCTGTGCCCAGTTGGCACATTCATTAGGTGAGACGCCTGTGCCCAGTTGGCACATTCATTAGGTGAGACTCCTGTGCCCAGTTGGTACATTCATTAGGTGAGACGCCTGTGCCCAGTTGGCACATTCATTAGGTGAGACGCCTGTGCCCAGTTGGCACATTCATTAGGTGAGACGCCTGTGCCCAGTTGGCACATTCATTAGGTGAGACGCCTGTGCCCAGTTGGCACATTCATTAGGTGAGATGCCTGTGCCCCAGTTGGTACATTCATTACGTGAGACGCCTGTGCCCAGTTGGCACATTCATTAGGTGAGACTCCTGTGCCCAGTTGGCACATTCATTAGGTGAGACGCCTGTGCCCAGTTGGTACATTCATTAGGTGAGTGTTGGTCTGTATTGGGCAGATCTATAAAAACAATACCACATCATTGGCTTATTGCTGCCAATGTGAACGAGCCAACAGACCTATGGCGCTCTGTATACTGCGTAACACAAGGACAGGTTTTTTTGACTGAATTGTTTCTGAGGCTTTTTGACACGTCAGACAATTGTCCTGTGCCCTATAGTGCGGGGGGGCTTCTTGTCTGAAACAAACTAATCAAGGCAATGAAAATTTGTAATTTGAAGATCAGATCCCTTTAGAATGTATTTACAGAATAGTGTTTTTGTTTTTACTAATAGAATAGAGTGCGTACTAATGTGCATTTCTGTTATACAGGGAAGTCCATATGTCGTCGTGTTTTTTGGGTTGATATTTTTTGACAGAAAAAAAATGGACTGAAACTTTTAACTCGTGTATCAGGTTCTGAATGATCTAAATGTATTATCATCACTACATTATCTCTACATTATCTCTGCATTACCATGGCTGCTGATGAAACCATAACTTCAGGTTTTGATGCAAGGTTGTCTTCCTAATGGCAAACATTTTGGGATCGAAGATAAACATTTAAATCGTATATCAAACTACTGGAATTGTAGACATTTTGCAGTGATGTTGAAAGCCAAATTGTGTATTGCTTTGTATTGTGAGACATTAATAGGAGCACATTAGCAGACTGTCTCTCTAGAAAAATGTATTGAGAGAAAGGGCTCCTTGGATATCTAGATATGTTTATTTTCTATGGCATCTCCTAATGACACTATATACATTTGTGTTATGTCTATAATAGCCTTTGTGCAACTGCTTAACTGCTGTAGTTCTATGGCGTAGTAATGCTAGGTTAATTGTTGAAATTGAAGATTCTACAGGACTTGCTTGAATGATTATTGCACCGTAATGACTGTCTGAACGTAGCCTGAGTGCCAATGTGTTTGTGTTCTTGCCTAGCAAAAAAAAAAAAAAAAAGAACATGACAATGACAATGAGTGACAAGGAGTTGGCATGGTAGCGCCAACAAACATGGCAATCAGGCTAGTCTGACACCTCAATGTTGAAATCAATGCGTCAGATCCCATTTCAGTGCTCTGAGCTTTAACTATTGATGCATTACTTTGTAACCCAGCTGACTGTTCGTATTAATATGATATGCCAAACAAAAGTAGCAGAACTTTTGCTTTGTTAGATTACTTGTTGTGAATTTATTAGATACTGTTTGACTTGTTACTCACTTGTTTATGAGATGCCATGCACTTACGTACTCAGTATTAGTTATTCTTGTTGAAAAATAGAAAAGCAGCAATAGAAATGTATAATTTGAAAAATGAGTAAATGTTAGCGTTTTCTTCTCTATTATAAGTCTAATCAGTCATTTCATATTTTGATGTTAATTTGTCTTTGGCCTCTGTATTTACTCTGTAGCAACCATGTGCCTTGGTCTGTAATGGAATTACAGAACATTGAATGAAGAGGGCCTCATTCACAGGAGGTTGGTGGCACCTTAATTGGTGAGGACAGGCTCCAGGTAATGACTAGAGCGGAATCCGTGGAATGGTATCAAATACATCAAACACGTGGTTTCCGTGGTTTCCATGTGTTTGATGCCATTCCATTTGCTCCGTTCTGGCCATTATTATGAGCCGTGCTCCCCTCAGCAGCCTCCGCTGGTTTAAGTTCACTGTCAGACTCTATGGTGCATTTTGTAAAACAGTCATTAGAAACAGGACAAAATTGGGATACAACAACTATCAGGAGAATTGCATAGGTAAATTATACACCATAAAATCATAAAATCAAAACCATTCTACATGTACAGCCATAGACATCAGTGTACACACACCGCACTACTTGTTTTGTGCTTGAGCACCATAGTAATTCAACTACTTTCCTCAGTCCCAAAGTCCTGTTTCCTGTTATACAGCTGAATGCTTTTCATTGCAGCAGTCAAACATAATCCTTATATTTATCATAGTTATCTTTATTTTTTGGGAATGTAAAGACTGCAAAAAAAAGTTACAATAATTTTTTTGTAAAAAAAATAAAATGTTAAACTTATTTACAATTAAATAAAAGCAACCATTTTGATTTGTTTGTCATTCTTCGGTTTTCTATTGTTATCAGTCAGCATGCTTTAAAATGGCAAAGAAATGATCTTCAACTGTAGCCTAAACATTTATATTTTGGCAACACTGAGGGAGAAGAACAACTTGAAGAGCGTCAAAACGGTTGCAATTTGCAATATTTTGCTTAAAGAGTAAATGCTGCTGAAAAACTACTAATCCCTTTGATGTGAGTCAGAAACACGTATTCTAGTGTCAAAAAATATTCACTACAAAGTGTAAATAGGACAATTTTGGTCTCGTCTAAAACAAAGTTTGAAACCTCAGTGCATTACAATGAGTAAATCAAAGTAAGGCTTGGATTACAATTATGTTAACAAATCATATTGACAAACTCCATCTTCAAAACGCCCCTCCGCCCACTTCACTTCCCTTCATTGAATGGAGCTCTGTTGTGTCATTGCCCCCAATGCATTCAAAGGAAGGCAGACCTATATTGATTGACCAAATCAAATCAAGTTTTGTTGGTCCCATACACACGGTTAGCAGATGTTAATGCGAGTGTAGCCAAATGCTTGTGCTTCTAGTTCCGACCGTGCAGTAAATATCTAACAAGTAATCAAACAATTTCGCAACAACAAAGAATAAGAATATGTACATATAAATATATGGATGAGCGATGGCCGAACGGCATAGGCAAGATGCAGTAGATGTATAGAGTACAGTATATACATATGAGGTGAGTAATGTAGGGTATGTAAACATCATATAAAGTGGCATTGTTTAAAGTGACTAGTGATACATTTATTACATCCAATTTTTTATTATTAAAGTGGATAGAGATTTGAGTCAGTATGTTGGCAGCAGCCACTCAATGTTAGTGGTGGCTGTTTAACAGTCTGATGGCTTTGAGATATAAGCTGTTTTTCAGTCTCTCGGTCCCAGCTTTGATGCACCTGTACTGACCTCTCCTTCTGGATGATAGCGGGGTGAACAGGTAGTGGCTCGGGTGGTTGTTGTCCTTGATGATCTTTTTGTCCTTCCTGTGACATCGGGTGGTGTAGGTGTCCTGGAGGGCAGGTAGTTTGTCCCCAGTGATGCGTTGTGCAGACCTCACTACCCTCTGGAGAGCCTTACGGTTGTGGGCGGAGCAGTTGCCGTACCAGGCTGCGATACAGACTGACAGGATGTTCTCAATTGTGCATCTGTAAAAGATTGTGAGTGTTTTTGGTGACAAGCCGAATTTCTTCAGCCTCCTGAGGTTGAAAAGCGCTGCTGCGACCAAATGTCTCCACAACCAAAGTTATATCCTTTAAATGCCCTGCTGAAGGACCTTAGTTTGTGTTATAGGTGGTTGGGGTTCGTTGGTCCCAAAGTCTGCACCAGTAACACTAGCTTGGTGTGCAATGGCCGGTGGTGGTGGGTATAACCAGAGATACTGGAATATAATGACCTCTCTTGTGTAATTTAGCTAACGACACTAGAGAACATTTTGCTGGTTATGTAGGTAGCTATCTTTTGATAAAGCAAGGCAGGTTAGCTAACTTTAGCTAGCGAGGCAGATAACATTTTTAGCAAAGAAAGTACAGCTTATCTAGCCTGCCTCGCTAGCTAACATTAGCTAGACTGCTTCGCTAGCCAGTAGTGTAAAGTACTTAAGTAAAATATTTTAAAGTACTACTTAAGTCATTTTTTGTGGTACTTTACTTTACTATTTATTTGACAAATTTGACTTTTACTGACACCCAAAAGTACTTGTTACATTTTGAATGCTTAGCAAGACAGGAATATGGTCCAATTCACACACTTATCAAGAAAACATCCCTGGTCATCTCTACTGCCTCTGATCTGGCGGACTCACTAAACAGAGAACATCCCTGGTCATCCCTACTGCCTCTGATCTGGAGGACTCACTAAACAGAGAACATCCCTGGTCATCTCTACTGCCTCTGATCTGGCGGACTCACTAAACACAAATGCTTAGTTTGTAAATAGTGTCTGAGTGTTATAGCATCTCTCTGGCTATCGATAAATACATTTATTTAAATTGTCTCACCTGGTTTGCTTAATATAAGTAATTTTATATTTTTGATACTTGAGTATATTTTAGAAATTACATTTACTTTTGGTACTTAAGTATATTTAAAACCAAATACTTTTAGACTTTTACTCAAGTAGTATAGTTATTTTATATTAAGTCCTCTTTACTTTTACTAAATTATGACAATTGGGTACTTTTTCCACCACTGTCGTTAGCTAACTCTAGCTAGCTACCTCATTACAACTTAGTTAGCTCATAGTTTATACACATTTATTGTGTATTGTCTAGATACTTCTGGTTATGTAATGTTGTCATTTGAAAATGCTAGCTGCAGGCTAGCTAACCTTAGCTAGGTATCTAACTTACCTAGCCAAAGTTACAAATCGGATTAGCTAATTAGTTTGTAGCAAATGTATTCTGTATTGTCTAGGACAGGGGTATTCAACTCTTACCCTATGAGGTCCGGAGCCTGCTGTTTTTTTGTTCTACCTGATAATTAATTGCACTCACCTGGTGTCCCAGGTCTAAACCAGTCAACGATAACACCGTCACCAGTCTACACCTGTAAAGCATTGAATTGGAGTTTCCACTAGTTACAACAGCCACAAAGTCAAAATGGCTTTACCGTAAAAATTAACAAAAACGTAATTGTTGGTCTTAATTGAAGGTTAGGAATAAGGTTAGCAATGTGGTTAGGTTTTAAATCACATTTTAAGAAGATAAATTGTAGAAAATAGGCAGGGTTTATGACTTTAAGGCTGTGGTAACTAGTGACGACCTAAAATGAGCTTGAACTGAGTTTCTGCCCTGACGGCTTCATCAACGCTAATGTCTTATGTGTAAAGTTATATAAAAAATATCCGGTTTGATAAACTAGTAGGTTAAGTACCCAGCTAAGCAAAACAAATGAATATACATTTTATTTGTCACATGCGCCGAATACAACCTTATCGTGAAATGCTTACTTACAAGCCCTTAACCAACAATGCAGTTTAAGAAATAGAGTTAAGAAAATATTTACTAAATAAATGTACTAAATAAACTTAAGTAAAAATAAAAAGTAACACAATAAAATGACATACAATAACGAAGCTATATACAGGGTTTACCAGTACCGAGTCAATGTACGGGGGTACAGGTTATTCAAGGTAGTTTGTACAGTAGGGGTTTAGTAACTATGCATAGATAAACAGGGAGCAACAGCAGCGTAAAAACAGCAGCGTAAAAACAAAGTATTTTATTATTGAATTGTATCGGGCAAACTGGAGGGAGAAACCCTGTGTATTCTGCACCAGGATCAGGGAACTCTTGTTGTATACGGGACACCACACAGGAAGGTATGACCACTGACATGTTTTCTAAGGTAACACAGTATCTGTAGAGGCTGGGAATGACACAAGGTGAAAATTGTTTAATTATCAGAACACTACTTATTTGGTATTATGTAAAGGGCTTATTCTACATGGACCAGTTACATTTGGAAGTTATCAAAACGGTTCATAATATCTACATAAATTCAACAATTGCATTCTCATATTACGATGTAGGCTACCAATTTATTGAAAGCTTCCACCTGCGTCTCGCCATAATCTACCTGTAATTCAGCTCAACCCACAGGAAGTTTAAGTGGGGGGAAACTGCTGTTGGGCAAGGTTTTAACAGATGGCACAGCTTGGTGATGAGGACACACCCAAGAACCCACCTACATCAAACCACACCCAAGCCAACTCACGCTTGGCTTCAGTCATGACCAACGTTCCCTTTGTTTTCAAAACTGAGCAAATTTCACATCTCCTGAGTTGCAATTTTTTTTTGTATATTCTGGCTCACGTTTAGTGTGAAGAGAGTCTGTACCCACTTTAAGTTAGCCTACATGGCCACTTAAAACTACGTGATCATAATAGGCCTTTAACATGGAAATAGCTGTTCTATCATTCAGCCTACAGTAGCAGAAAATGTGTTTTGCTCTATGTAGGTAAACAATCCATGAGACTTGTAATAACTGGTTAATGAAAACATGCAGGGTTTGACACGTATCCTTCAGACAAGGTGACTGAAAAAAAAGCAACCACTTTACAAAATGAAATGCATTATTCCCATACCATTAGCGGATCAGACATGTTAACCTCTGCCAAATTGGGTACTTCAATAAGCTAAGTCTCAAAATACAACACTGGCACTTTAAAACGGACTAGAAATTAGCTATAACTGAGCTGATAACTCGAACTAGTGTAAAGAATTGCTATTATGCAGGAGACCAACCTACTGCTAAATACATGGCTATTGCATTGTTATAACTGAGACAACACATAGCAACGTATTTTCACAGTAAAGCCTGTGGGGTCCCCTACAGGATAGCTCCCACATTACACACATAATCTCCCTTTTAACCGAACACTGTGTGCCCGAAGAAGATTCTACGATGACGGACAGACAACTGAGCCAATGGCGGAAGACTACAGACTACAACCAGCTGAACCAATCCGGAGATCCGATCTTCCTAGAGTCAACCTACTTTCTGTGACGTATATAAGGGCTGTGCTGACTGTTTACGCCCTCTCTGCCTGCTGTTCCACACGAACTAACGGAAGAGCCGTAATTACGCTGTACTAGATATTTTCACTCTGAATAAACTGTTACTTGTCATAAAATTTACCACTTAGTCTGAATCGATCCTTGACCGGCTCACCCATCTACATATCCAATTTCTAACAGAAATGGTAGCAGAGGATGGTTAACTAACGGTCCAATCGAAGTGAGCAGATTGGGTGTGATTGAGGGGGTGAGCTCGTGGAAAGGAAGATTCGAGAAGGACGGTGATGACACTAGCGAAGAATTTAAACAAATGTGCACAGGTGGCTACATGCAGCTGTCGATTTGATCTGAAACCAAGCACATTACGTACGACCGCTTAAGCTTTAAAAATCAGTCCACTTCAAAGTTAATGGTACAGAGCCATAATGGCAATTTGCGTATAGGCCTACTGCAGCTCAGTTTACTGAGTGCGCTGGACTGTAAGAGTACTGCAGGAGTCACGCAATAGAATCCTACACCAATGCCTTCAAGTTTGTACACCAAGTCTGCCAAGGTTAATTTTGTGTCGGTATGTTACATTGACAATTCCCACAGCAGAGAAAAACATTGCGAGTGGAGGTTTTTTTAAAGGAGGGAAACTAGAAAGTTTAGTAGAGTGCAGTCTCGTGCGTGCTGATATTTATCAGTGTCGGCAGTCTGAGGGGAGCTGCATGCCTGCGCACAGCTTGAAGGGAACATTTGTTATGACCACTAGCATGATCAGCAAGGCAAAAAATAGCACCAATCAGCATCTCCCACAAAAACTTAACTAACCCATCATGTGACCCTTACACCTAGTTACAACCAGATGCCAACCAAGCCATCTTTAAAAAAAAAAAAAACTAAATGACACAGCGATGTATGAAAAGTACAACTCAAAACATTTGTTGTTTTTATTAGACGTTACTGTAGACCAAAAAGGACTGTCAAACAGGATTTAGTATTCATCATCCTCACAGGCATCCCCAGAGTCTGCCCCCACCTCCTCATAGTCCTTCTCCAGAGCAGCCATGTCCTCTCTGGCCTCAGAAAACTCCCCCTCCTCCATGCCCTCACCCACGTACCAGTGCACGAAGGCTCTCTTGGCATACATCAGGTCAAACTTGTGGTCCAGACGACTCCAAGCCTCAGCGATGGCTGTGGTGTTACTCAGCATACACACAGCCCTCTGGACCTTGGCCTGGTCTCCTCCAGGAACCGCCGTAGGGGGCTGGTAGTTGATCCCCACCTTGAACCCAGTGGGACACCAATCTACAAACTGGATGCTGCGCCGGGTCTTGATGCTGGCGATGGCTGCGTTGACATCTTTGGGAACCACATCGCCGCGGTACAGCAAGCAGCAGGCCATGTACTTGCCGCGTCTGGGATCACACTTCACCATCTGGTTAGCCGGCTCAAAGCAGGCGTTGGTGATCTCGGGGACAGAGAGCTGCTCGTGGTAGGCCTTTTCTACTGAGATGATGGGGGCATAGGTGACCAGGGGAAAGTGGATACGGGGGTAAGGCACAAGGTTGGTCTGGAACTCTGTCAGGTCTACGTTGAGAGCTCCATCGAAGCGCAGGGAGGCTGTGATGGAGGAGACAATCTGGGCGATGAGGCGGTTCAGGTTGGTGTAAGATGGCCGCTCCACTCCCAGGTTACGCTTGCAGATGTCAAAGATGGCCTCGTTGTCCACCATGAAAGAGCAGTCAGAGTGCTCCAGGGTGGTATGGGTGGTCAGGATGGAGTTGTAGGGCTCCACCACTGCCGTGGACACCTGGGGAGCAGGGTAGACTGAGAATTCTAGTTTGGACTTCTTGCCGTAATCCACAGACAGGCGTTCCATCAACAGGGCCCCAAAACCAGAGCCGGTCCCTCCGCCAAAACTATGGAAGATGAGGAACCCTTGTAGTCCAGTGCATTGGTCAGCCTGATGACAGAAGACATGGGATCATTAGTAATTCACCCAATGTTGGAGCTTTGAAAGATTTTCAACTAAACATTCAGCAGTAAAATAATGAAGTTAACCAAGCTAACCAGTCAATGATATCAAGTTAAATGATCTAAACTGGATAGTAAACAGCAGTGGCCCTTTAAACATTCAGCAACGCACCATTTTACGCATCCTGTCCATGACAGAGTCCACAATCTCCTTGCCGATGGTGTAATGGCCACGAGCGTAGTTATTGGCAGCGTCTTCCTTGCCACTGATGAGTTGTTCAGGGTGATAAAGCTGACGGTAGTGGCCATTCCTGATCTCATCTACAACAAATCATGGACATAGATATGAACACAATATAAGAAGGCAATGTTATACCACACAGGACAGAACAGCATCAAAGGCTACAAACACTGAATCATTACAAAATGCATACCATGAACTGTTTGCCAATTTGGGGCAGACAGAGCCTGCTCCCAGATCTGTTTGTGCAGTCTTCAAAACTCTTTAAGGTCATTCAATGACAATGAACGTAGGTGTAAGCAAAACCACAAAACAGATCTGAGACCAGGTTAAGGCAGACCACGACTACATGCAGCTTCCTCTTCCTCACCCACAACAGTAGGCTCCAGATCTAAGAAGATGGCCCTGGGAACATATTTCCCAGCCCCAGTCTCACTGAAGAAGGTGCCAAACGATGAGTCAGTCAATTGAGGAGCAGTGTTCTCATGGATGGTCCCATCTGGCTGGAAACCATGCTCCAGACAATACAACTCCCAGCATGCATTGCCCATCTGGACTCCTGCTTGGCCGATGTGGACAGAAATGCACTCCCTCTGTCAAATTTAAAAAAATACACTCCTTAGGCCAACAATAATCATTTTGAAAAGTCAGAGAATGGTGTGAACTGTTATGAAGTTGAGGGATTGAGAGCCCAGTCTCTGGAGAGCAGAAATCATAGTCCCAATACAACACAAGCCTGGGAGGAGAAGGAACATTGGCTGCCAACACCCATTTTGATCCAACTCCTTGTCTACTTAAATGTAGCTTCTACAGTAACTGTTTAGAGTATAGGGGGGTGGGTACAATTCCAAAGAAAAACCCAATCAGCTAATGAAAACATACTTACCATTTTCTTTGCAGTCCTGGGATAGGTGTTTTTGAGGAGTTAAAGCTGTTAAACAGTTTCACACATAGTTAATGTAGGTCCAAAGGTTTACCTACATTTTCCAACTTAACTTAGACCTTAACTTAACTTAACTTAACCAACACACTCACCTTTGAACACATTCACTGTCAAGTTCTCTCCTGTGATCAGTTTATATAGCATCAGGTATAGTAGGTGTGGCTTTCAATTGACCTTTGAAAGGGGAAGTGTCTGTTTTTTTTATAACGATCTCGGCCTAGTAGCTTTCAAATCATTCTAAAATGTAGAAATTACAATGTTGTGTTGCATTGTTGTCAGGGTTTTTAAATGAAGCAATAAATACACTTTGTCGTCATGTTAACAGAACATGATGAAACTATAGAACCAATCAAACATTTTTTCTCCACGGACCCAATTTACTGTGAACAGGAGCGATGATCCTGTAATATTGACAAGATAGCCGAGTTATCACTCTAACAATGGAAATACAAGTCCTCAATGATTGAAGGCATGTGAGATCATGTGGGGCCATTCTAGCTAATGAGAGGGCAGATTGCTGTGTGAACAACAAAGTTATTTTTCTCAAAGTTTACGGAATGCCACGTGCATCCACTTATATCAGTACATTTTTAACAGCCTAAAGATTACAAAACTTATATTGGATCAAATAAGCCTCACGTAATTCGACAGTCTCTCATAGACCTCCATACGAAAAGGTCTTATCTCGCGCGGACAGATTTTGGACGAGTAAAACCTCTCGCTTCCCCTCTTCCTCTCTGACTTTGGTCGTTGCTATCGGTTGTGACTAATGAGTTCATATATACACTAAATGGGGTGGCAGGGTAGCCTAGTGGTTAGAGTGTTGGACTCGTAACCGAAAGGTTGCAAGTTCAAACCCCCGAGCTGAACAGGCACTTAAACCCACTCTTCCTAGGCTGTCATTGAAAAATGTGTTCTTAACTGACTTGCCTAGTTAAATAAAGGTAAAATGACTGCTCTTGACACTCCCCCAACATTGCAACAAATATTCTGGAAGCTAATAGAAATCTATTTATTAATGTGTACATTAGTTTTTGCCACGTGTATTAAATTACAGACACCTTAATGAATGTGTATTGTTGTCTCTACCTTCTTGCCCTTTGTGCTGTTGTCTGTGCCCAATAATGTTTTTACCATGTTTTGTGCTGCTACCATGCTGTGTTGTCATGTGCTGCTACCATGGTGTGTTGCTACCATGTTGTTGTTATGTTGTGTTGCTACCATGCTGTGTTGCTGCCTTGCTATGTTGTTGTCTTAGGTGTCTCTTTATGTAGTGTTGTGTCTCTCTTGTCGGGATGTGTGTTTTTTCCTATATTTATATTGTATTTATTTAACCTTTTTAGTCCCAGGCCCCTGTCCCCGCAGGAAGCCTTTCGTCTTTTGTTAGGCCGTCAATGTAAATAAGAATTTAAAATAAATAAATAAATACAAATTCAACGTAAAATACCTTATAGGCCTCAGTCTACAATGCCTTTGCATTCCTTTTTAGAAGCACAAGTTTGGCCAGAGTCTGTGGTTTCAGGCTCATGCAATGGTGCTTGGTTAGCAGTCCAGCTGTGGAGAATATCCTCTCCGCCTTGTAGAGCTATTGGGGATGCTAAACACACAGAGCCACTGGGGATGCTAAACACACAGAGCCACTGGGGATGCTAAACACACAGAGCCACTGGGGATGCTAAACACACAGAGCCACTGGGGATGCTAAAACACACTTTGGGCTACTCTTGCCAGGCTGGGCAGAGACGCAGAGTAGTTGTTTTTGAATTTTTCTATAGGTAGGCCTAAAGGTTTTTAGGCAATGTCTCCTAACCTGCCATGTTAATTATCCTAACCTGCTGAGTAAATTCTCCTAACTTACTACAAAAAAGTAACTTCCAGTCGTAGCTGTACTCCTCTAATCAGAACCCTTGCTATCTGGGATCCCCATTGAAGTAGAAATGTACAATGGTAAAGGTAAGGGTTAGAGGTAAGGGAAGGGGAAGGTTTAAGATTAGGGTTTAGGGTAGGGACGTCCCAAGGATACCGGCTAGCACTAACCGATTAACCTTTGGGGTGGTCATTAGTCAAAATTATCAATATTGTAAAAATTCATGAAAACAAAATTGTGCTTTTTGGTCTTAATTTAAGGTTAGGGTTAGCATAAGGTTAGCAGTGTGGCTAGGGTTAAGGTTAGGGTTAGCATAACGTTAGCAGTGTGGCTAGGGTTAAGGTTAGGGTTAGCATAACGTTAGCAGTGTGGCTAGGGTTAAGGTTAGGGTTAGCATAACGTTAGCAGTGTGGCTAGGGTTAAGGTTAGGGTTAGCATAACGTTAGCAGTGTGGCTAGGGTTAAGGTTAGGGTTAGGTTTAAATCAGATTTTAAGAAGAGAAATTGTAGAGCCATAATTATGACAGTTCAAAGCGATTTTTCAGAGTGAGTTTTTTTAACTTCCCAGATGTTTTGAACACACCGAAGTCATGGGTAGAAGATTTCCGAGTTCTGAGTTGTTTTGAACACGGCATAACCTTAATCAGAGATGGTGGATAAATGAAGATAGTTCACTCAGGCCGTTTACTACTGAAAAAAAATAGATCAGTTCCGGTCTACTTAACTAAGTGTCTCCCATAGACACCAATGCAATAGCTGCTGGATGTGGTCTACTTAGTTAATTGGGGGACTCTCAATTGTATACTCCTTGCATTCTCTCTCCTCGCCTCCTTCTGAAAATCCATTGGAGGAGAAGGTCAGAGGGGAGGGAACTCTGGCTTTTTCATCCAATGGGTTTTGAGAACAAGGTGAGTAGAGAGGACACAAAGATTATGCAATTGAAATTCTCACATTGACTTTCATTGATCCCCAAAAAATGTAAAACAGTAGCGAGTGGGGCGTCTCGCTTCCTCTTCTGTCTCTGCCTTATGTCACGTTCACATCATGTTGGAAACTTTGAAATGTCCAACTTGCTAACCCAGGAGGAAGAGTCAGATTCCACATTTTCCACTTGGGAGGTACCAGAATCAACCAATAGGAAGGTTTAAGTAAATAACTGAGGTTCATTTTAATTCAGAGGTCTGTAGACATGGCATTAACACTTTTTTTTAACTGCTCGTGAGTCAGGTGAAGATAATAGCACACAGAGTGAGAATTTATTTTACCTTTATTTAACTAGGCAAGCCAGTTAAGAACAAATTCTTATTTACAATGACGGCCTACACCGGCCAATCTCGGACCACAATGGGCCAATTGTGCACCGCCCTATGGGACTCCCAACCTATGGGACTCCCAATACAGTCTGGATTTGAACCAGGTTGTCTGTAGTGACGTCTCTAATACTGAGATGTAGTGTCTTAGACCACTGCACCACTTGGGAGGCCAGAGAAGGAGTGGGTTACCGTGGTGAAGAAGAAGAAGGGAAACAAGAGATGTCAAGTTGTGGTGGGAACTAGGAAACCCTTAGACTCGGCTCCAATGCTACCTGGGAAATTTGTTTAATGTCTCGAGGAAAATCTATGGAAATGGTGGAGTCGGTGAGAGTTACAAGAAGTGGTCTTATTTAGATTGTGTGTGTGTCTGCGGAGCAGAAGAAGTGTGTAAAAGCGGAATGTTTCCTGTTTCCTGTTTCCTGTATGGATTTTTCAAAGCAAAAGGGGGCTTATTTCTGGGGTGGCACAAGATGTAAAGGCAGATGATATAGCTGAAGACATCGATGGAGTGGTTGGCTCACGTCGACTGACCTGTATGGTGGATGGAGAAAAGAACATTCACATCATCCATTACTGTTGTTCTTTGATTAAAGATTCTCTCCCTTCTCATATAAAGTTAGGATTCATGAGTTAGCCTGTAAGAGTTAATGTGCACAAACCCCTGCAGCGTCATAAATGCAAAAGATTTGTACATATGTCCAGGGTGTCCAGGCGAGAAGAGTAATCATATGCCAGATGAAGTGAAAACGCTGCAATTGTGTAAGTGAACATGCACCTGAATTCCTGAAGTGCCATGTTAGGGTGAAGGAGGCCAGTGTGTCCTTATCTGGAGAGCCATGTTAGTGTGAAGGAGGCCAGTGTGTTCCCTATCTGGAGAGCCATGTTAGGGTGAAGGAGGCCAGTGTGTCTCCTATCTGGAGAGCCATGTTAGTGTGAAGGAAGCCAGTGTGTTCCCTATCTGGAGAGCCATGTTAGGGTGAAGGAGGCCAGTGTGTCTCCTATCTGGAGAGCCATGTTAGGGTGAAGGAGGCCAGTGTGTCTCCTATCTGGAGAGCCATGTTAGGGTGAAGGAGGCCAGTGTGTCTCCTATCTGGAGAGCCATGTTAGGGTGAAGGAGGCCAGTGTGTCTCCTATCTGGAGAGCCATGTTCGGGTGAAGGGGGCCAGTGTGTCTCCTATCTGGAGAGCCATGTTCGGGTGAAGGGGGCCAGTGTGTCTCCTATCTGGAGAGCCATGTTAGGGTGAAGGAGGCCAGTGTGTCTCCTATCTGGAGAGCCATGTTAGGGTGAAGGAGGCCAGTAGGTCTACTATCTGGAGAGCCATGTTAGGGTGAAGGGGGCCAGTGTGTCTCCTATCTGGAGAGTCATGTTAGGGTGAAGGAGGCCAGTGTGTCTCCTATCTGGAGAGCCATGTTAGGGTGAAGGAGGCCAGTGTGTATCCTATCTGGAGAGCCATGTTAGGGTGAAGGGGGCCAGTGTGTCTCCTATCTGGAGAGCCATGTTAGGGTGAAGGGGGCCAGTGTGTATCCTATCTGGAGACGATGAGAAGAGTGGCAGAGTAGTAGAGCAGTGAAGTTTCTCAGCAGTCGAGGGGTTGATGAAATGTTACATGTTAAAAATGTGGACTTTTGTATGATTTATTGCAATGGTCATGAACTGTACAGCACAAGCGGAGAAGAGGTCTGAGAAACTTGGAATCATGTGAATGCAGCTGAAAGTTTGGGGGGTTTCGTAATATCACAGCTGTGGCCTTGCTAGGACTCTGGCAGTAAATGTTCCGCCCTCACAGTCCCCTGAGCCTGTATAGGGATGTATTTTAGAATGGACTGTGATTAAAGGCAATGGAATGGGTTTTGTTTGTTGACATGTCTATTTTGTATATTGTATTATGTTGTTTTTTCTCCCCTATCCCGCAATTGATTTGTTTTCTTGTCCCGTTCAATACCCCGTCCAGTTGGTGGTGGTAATGCAACCATTAACATAGGACGCAAACCGCCATTAAACCCCATCGAAGAAGAAGAAGACAGGCTGTGGTCTATCTTGGGTTAGTTATATAAAAAAAATCTTTGGTACTGTCTTTTCTGCTACCATTGGTGCACCCGATTAGACTACAATCACCCGATTAGACTACATTCACCCGATTAGAGTACAATCATCCGATTAGACTACAATCACCCGATTAGACTACAATCATCCCATTAGACTACAATCATCCCATTAGACTACAATCACCCGATTAGACTACAATCACCCGATTCGACTACAATCATCCCATTAGACTACAATCACCCAATTAGACTACAATCATCCCATTAGACTACAATCATCCCATTGGACTACAATCATCCCATTGGACTACAATCATCCCATTAGACTACATTCACCCGATTAGAGTACAATCATCCGATTAGACTACAATCACCCAATTGGACTACAATCATCCCATTAGACTACAATCACCCGATTAGACTACAATCACCCGATTAGACTACAATCATCCCATTAGACTACAATCACCCGATTAGACTACAATCACCCGATTAGACTACAATCACCCGATTAGACTACAATCACCCGATTAGACTACAATCATCCCATTAGACTACAATCACCCGATTAGACTACAATCATCCCATTAGACTACAATCACCCGATTAGACTACAATCATCCATTAGACTACAATCACCCAATTGGACTACAATCATCCCATTAGACTACAATCACCCGATTAGACTACAATCATCCCATTAGACTACAATCACCCGATTAGACTACAATCACCCGATTAGACTACAATCACTTGATTAGACTACAATCACCCGATTAGACTACAATCACTCGATTAGACTACAATCACCCGATTAGACTACAATCACCCGATTAGACTACAATCATCCCATTAGACTACAATCACCCGATTAGACTACAATCATCCCATTAGACTACAATCATCCCATTAGACTACAATCACCCGATTAGACTACAATCATCCCATTAGACTACAATCACCCGATTAGACTACAATCATCCATTAGACTACAATCACCCGATTAGACTACAATCATCCCATTAGACTACAATCACCCGATTAGACTACAATCACTTGATTAGACTACAATCACCCGATTAGACTACAATCACTTGATTAGACTACAATCACCCGATTAGACTACAATCACCCGATTAGACTACAATCACTTGATTAGACTACAATCACCCGATTAGACTACAATCACTCGATTAGACTACAATCACCCGATTAGACTACAATCACCCGATTAGACTACAATCATCCCATTAGACTACAATCACCCGATTAGACTACAATCATCCCATTAGACTACAATCATCCCATTAGACTACAATCACCCGATTAGACTACAATCATCCCATTAGACTACAATCACCCGATTAGACTACAATCATCCATTAGACTACAATCACCCGATTAGACTACAATCATCCCATTAGACTACAATCACCCGATTAGACTACAATCACTTGATTAGACTACAATCACCCGATTAGACTACAATCACTCGATTAGACTACAATCACCCGATTAGACTACAATCACCCGATTAGACTACAATCACTCGATTAGACTACAATCATCCCATTAGACGACAATCACCCGATTAGACTACAATCACTTGATTAGACTATAATCACCCGATTAGACTACAATCACCCGATTAAACTACAATCACCCGATTAGACTACAATCATCCCATTAGACTACAATCACCCGATTAGACTACAATCATCCCATTAGACTACAATCATCCCATTAGACGACAATCACCCGATTAGACTACAATCACTTGATTAGACTATAATCACTCGATTAGACTACAATCACCCGATTAGACTACAATCACTCGATTAGACTACAATCACCCGATTAGACTACAATCACTCGATTAGACTACAATCACCCGATTAGACTACAATCATCCCATTAGACTACAATCATCCCATTAGACTACAATCATCCCATTAGACTACAATCACCCGATTAGACTACAATCATCCCATTAGACTACAATCATCCCATTAGACTACAATCATCCGATTAAACTACAATCACCCGATTAGACTACAATCATCCCATTAGACTACAATCACCCGATTAGACTACAATCATCCCATTAGACTACAATCATCCCATTAGACTACAATCACCCGATTAGACTACAATCATCCCATTAGACTACAATCATCCCATTAGACTACAATCACCCGATTAGACTACAATAATCCATTAGACTACAATCACCCGATTAGACTACAATCACCCGATTAGACTACAATCACCCGATTAGACTACAATCACCCGATTAGACTACAATCACTCGATTAGACTACAATCACCCAATTAGACTACAATCACCCGATTAGACTACAATCATCCGATTAAACTACAATCACCCGATTAGACTACAATCATCCCATTAGACTACAATCACCCGATTAGACTACAATCATCCCATTAGACTACAATCATCCCATTAGACTACAATCACCCAATTAGACTACAATCATCCCATTAGACTACAATCACCCGATTAGACTACAATCACCCGATTAGACTACAATCACTTGATTAGACTACAATCATCCCATTAGACTACAATCATCCAATTTTTTAAAAATATTTAAAAAAAATGGAAATAATCTTACCAATCACAACATTCATATGGTGATATGTGGTGTGGGATTCAGAAAAAGGCAAACAATCAAAAGTTGACTTGGTTCGGCTTTGGCATGCTGTGACTGGGTCAGAGATGGTAGGAGATAGAGATAGTGATGGAGAAGAAAGTGAGAAGAGGTACAAATAAACAGGGGGAATATGGAAGAGAAAGCAGGGGGAGACAAAAAGGGAGCAGGGGTTTGAAGAGGACTCAAATCAAATCACATGTATTTATGAAGCCCTTCGTACATCAGCTGATATCTCAAAGTGCTGTACAGAAACCCAGCCTAAAACCCCCAAACAGCAAGCAATGCAGGTGTAGAAGCACGGTGGCTTGGAAAAACTCCCTAGAAAGGGAGGACTGAGAGGTTTATGGAGGTAGAGAGGAGAAAAGACAGCTTGAGGAGAGCAACGTCATTTCCATCTCCAGCTCAGAGCGAGGAGGAGGAGGAGGAGGAAGGCCCGTGGTGTAAAGTACTTAAGTAAAAATACTTTAAAGTATTACTTTGGTTGTTTTTTTGGGGGGGGTTACTATCTATTTTTGTCAACTTTTACTTTGCTTACATTCCTAAAGAAAATTATGTACTTTTTAAATCCTAACATTTCCCCTGAAACCAAAAAAAGTACACATCACATTTTGAATGCGTAGCAGGACAGGAAAATTGATGTCTGAGTGTTGAAGTGTACCCCTGGCTATCCATACATTTTAAAAACAAGAAAATGGTGCCATCTAGTTTGCATAAGATATGGAATTTGAAATGATTATACTTATACTTTTGATTGTTAAATATATTTGAGCAATTACATTTACTTTTGATAATTAAGTATATTTAAAGCCAAATACTTATTAGATGTCAATTCTAAAGTGTTAAGATATGGAAGCTTAACTAAGACACAGTAGAATAGAATACGGCGGCAGGGTAGCCTAGTGGTTAGAGCATTGGACTAGTAACCGAAAGGTTGCAAGTTCGAATCCCCGAGCTGACAAGGTACAAATCTGTCGTTCTGCCCCTGAACAGGCAGTTAACTCACTGTTCCTAGGCCGTCATTGAAAATAAGAATTTGTTCTTAACTGACTTGCCTAGTAAAATAAAGGTAATAAAAAATAAAAATGCAGTATATACATACAGTTGAAGTCGGAAGTTTACTTACACCTTGGCCAAATACATTTAAACTCAGTTTCACAATTCCTGGTATTTAATTATTGTAAAAATGCTAGGTCTTAGATCAATTAGGATCACCACTTTATTTTAAGAATGTGAAATGTCAGAATAATAGTAGAGAGAATGATTTATTTAATATTTTAATTTCTTTCATCACATTCCCAGTGGGTCAGAAGTTTACATACACTCAATTAGTATTTGGTAGCATTGCCTTTAAATTGCTTAACTTGGGTCAAATGTTGCAGGTGGCCTTCCACAAGCTTCCCACAATAAGTTGGGTGAATTTTGGCCCATTCCTCCTGACAGAGTTGGTGTAACTGAGTCAAGTTTGTAGGCCTCCTTGCTCGCACACACTTTTTCAGTTCTGCCCGCAAATTTTCTATAGGATTGAGGTCAGGGCTTTGTGATGGCACCTCCAATACCTTGACTTTGTTGTCTTTAAGCCATTTTGCCACAACTTTGGAAGTATGTTTGGGGTCATTGTCCATTTGGAAGACCCATTTGCGACCAAGCTTTAACTTCCTGACTGATGTCTTGAGATGTTGCTTCAATATATCCATGTAATATTCCTCCTCATGATACCGTCTATTTTGTGAAGTGCACCAGTCCCTCCTGCAGCAAAGCAACCCCCACAACATGATGCTGCCACCCCCATGCTTCACGGTTTGGATGGTATTCTTCGGCTTGCAAGCCTCCCCCTTTTTCCTCCAAACATGACGATGGTCATTATGGCCAAACAGTTCTATTTTTCCCCATGTGCAGTTGCAAACCGTAGTCTGGCTTTTTTATGGTGGTTTTGGAGCATTGGTTTCTTCCTTGCTGAGCAGCCTTTCAGATTATGTCGATATAGGACTCGTTTTACTGTGGATACATATACTTTTGTTCCTCCAGCATCTTCACAATGTCCTTTGCTGTTGTTCTGGGATTGATTTGCACTTTTCACACCAAAGTACGTTCATCTCTAGGAGACAGAGCGCGTCTCCTTCCTGAGCGGTATGACGGCTGCTTGGTCCCATGGTGTTTCTACTTGCGTACTATTGTTTGTACAGATGAACGTGGTACCTTCAGGCATTTGGAAATTGCTCCCAAGGATGAACCAGACTTGTGGAGGTCTACAATTTTTTTTCTGAGGTCTAGGCTGATTTATTTAAATTTTCCCATGATGTCAAGCAAAGAGGCACTGAGTTTGAAGGTAGGCCTTGAAATACATCCACAGGTACACCTCCAATTCACTCAAATGACGTCAATTAGCCTATCAGAAGCTTCTAAAGCCATGACATAATTTTCTGACCTGGCTGTGATAGCTACTCACTCACTAATGTACCTTATTTATTCACCTCAGTCGAGAGGTAATGAAACATTAGCTAACGTTACACATCAGTTACAATACTAGTTCAGCACTGCAAATAAACACTCTTTTTTTCTGTTAAGTCAAACAGCAGTTTCCTTGCTAGCTACATCAGTCAACTAAAGAGTAGCCGGTTTCTGTTCTGCTTTCTTTTACAATTCGGTGAAAATAAACACTCTGTCATGCCTTGGTCTTAGTATTTTGTGTTTTCTTTAATTATTTGTTCAGGCCAGGGTGTGACATGGGTTTATTGTGTTGTCTTATTGGGGTTTTTGTAGGCATTGGGATTGTGGCTGATTAGGGGTGTCTAGTATAGGCTTGGCTGCCTGAGGCGGTTCTCAATTAGAGTCAGGTGATTTTCGTTGTCTCTGATTGGAAACCATATTTAGGTAGCCTGGGTTTCACTGTGTATTTTGTGGGTGATTGTTCCTGTCTCTGTGTAGTGTTCACCAGATAGGCTGTAATTAGGTTTTCATGTTCCGTTTGTTGTTTTTGTATTTATTTAGTTATTTCATGTATCGCTATTCTTCATTTAAGAACATGAGTAACCACCACGCTGCATTTTGGTCCGACTCTCCTTCAACAGACGAACGCCGTTACAGAATCACCCACCACTCACGGACCAAGCAGCGTGGTAACAGGCAGCGACAGCAGGAGAAACGTAAGGAAGAATGGACATGGGAAGACGTGTTGGATGGCAAGGGTTGCTACACTTGGGAGGAGATACTGGCCGGAAGAGATCGCCTCCCATGGGAACAGGTGGAGGCACTTAGGAGAGCAGAGGCAGCCGGAGATAAGAGCCGACGATACGAGGGAACACGGTTGGCAAGGAAGCCCGAAAAGCAGCCCCAAAAATGTATTGGGGGGGGCTCACAGGGAGTATAGCTATGCCAGGTAGGAGACCTGCGCAAACTCCCTGTGCTTACCGGGGGGCTAGAGAGACCGGGCAGACACCGTGTTATGCTATGGAGCGCACGGTGTCTTCAGTGCGGGGGTGCATAGCCCGGTGCGGTACATACCAGCTCTTCGTAGAGCTCCAGTGCGCCTGCACGGTCCGGTCTATCCAGTGCCACCTCCACACACCAGTCCTCCGGTAGCAGCTCCCCGCACCAGGCTTCCTGTGCGTGTCCTCGGTTCAGTACCACCAGTTCCAGCACCACGCACCAGGCCTTCAGTGCGCCTCGCCTGTTCAGCGCAGCCAGAGCCTTCCTTCTCTACAGCGCTGCTGGAGTCTCCCGCCTGTTTAGCGCAGCCAGAGCCTTTCTCCTCTCCTGCGCTGCCGGAGCCTCCCGCCTGTTTAGCGCAGCCAGAGCCTTCCTCCTCTACAGCGCTGCCGGAGCCTCCCGCCTGTTCAGCGCAGCCAGAGCCTGTCTCCTCTCCTGCGCTGCCGGAGCCTCCTGCCTGTTCAGCGCAGCCAGAGCTGTCAGCCTGCATGGAGCAGCCAGAGCTGTCAGCCTGCATGGAGCAGCCAGAGCTGTCAGCCTGCATGGAGCAGCCAGAGCTGTCAGCCTGCATGGAGCAGCCAGAGCTGTCAGTTTGCATGGAGCAGCCAGAGCTCCCAGTCTGCATAGAGCTGCCAGTCTGCATGGAGCAGCCAGAGCTGCCAGTCTGCATAGAGCTGCCAGTCTGCATAGAGCTGCCAGTCTGCATGGAGCTGTCAGTCTGCATGGAGCAGCCAGAGCTGCCAGTCTGCATGGAGCAGCCAGAGCTGCCAGTCTGCATGGAGCAGCCAGAGCTGCCAGTCTGCATGGAGCAGCCAGAGCTGCCAGTCTGCATGGAGCAGCCAGAGCTGCCAGTCTGCATGGAGCAGCCAGAGATGCCAGTCTGCATGGAGCAGCCAGAGCTGCCAATCTGCATGGAGCAGCCAGAGCTGCCAGTCTACATGGAGCAGCCAGAGCTGTCAGTCTGCATGGAGCAGCCAGAGCAGCTAGATCCGCCAGTCAGCCATGATCTTCCAGATCTGCCAGTCAACCAGAATCTTCCAGATCCGCCAGCCAGCCAGGATCTACCGGACCCAACTACCTGCCTGAGCTTCATCTCAGTACTGGGCTTCCTCTCAGTACTGGGCTTCCTCTCAGTACTGGGCTTCCCCTCAGTCCCGGGCTTCCCCTCAGTCCCGGGCTTCCCCTCAGTCCCGAGCTTCCCCTCAGTCCCGAGCTGCCCCTCAGTCCCGAGCTTCCCCTCAGTCCCGAGCTGCCTCAGTCCCGAGCTGCCCCTCAGTCCCGAGCTGCCCCTCAGTCACGAGCTGCCCCTCAGTCCAGTGGGGTTCTGGGTGAGGACTATTAGGCCATGGTCGGCGGCGAGGGTGGATTATCCCAGGACGCGAGGGGGAGGAACTATGACATTAATGGAGTGGGGTCCACGTCCCGAGCCGGAGCCGCCACCATGGACAGACGCCCACCCGGACCCTCCCTATGGTTTTGAGGTGCGTCCGGGAGTCCGCACCTTAGGGAGGGGGGGTTCTGTCACGCCTTGGTCTTAGTATTTTGTGTTTTCTTTAATTATTTGTTCAGGCCAGGGTGTGACATGGGTTTATTGTGTTGTCGTATTGGGGTTTTTGTAGGCATTGGGATTGTGGCTGATTAGGGGTGTGTCTAGCATAGGCTTGGCTGCCTGAGGCGGTTCTCAATCAGAGTCAGGTGATTTTCGTTGTCTCTGATTGGGAACCATATTTAGGTAGCCTGGGTTTCACTGTGTATTTTGTGGGTGATTGTTCCTGTCTCTGTGTAGTGTTCACCAGACAGGCTGTATAGGTTTTCACGTTCCGTTTGTTGTTTTTATATTTATTTAGTTATTTCATGTATCGCTATTCTTCATTTAAGAACATGAGTAACCACCACGCTGCATTTTGGTCCGACTCTCCTTCAACAGACGAACGCCGTTACACACTCTTTTTTTCTGTTAAGTCAAACAGCAGTTTCCTTGCCAGCTACATCAGTCAACTAAAGAGTAGCCGGTTTCTGTTCTGCTTTCTTTTACAATTCGGTGAAAGAGTGCAACACATCCACACTATGCTCAACTCTCCCGTGCTGGTCCAGTTAGCCTTCCAGAAGCTTTGCTTTCACAAAGCCTGTCAGCCCGCTCTGTGGCGTCTGTGTGGTCCTAAATCCAGTCGGATAAACACTCCAAACAGCCAATCCGACCGCTCTGTGGCATCGGATAAACACTCCAAACAGCCAATCCGACCGCTCTGTGGCATCGGATAAACACTCCAAACAGCCTGTCAGCCCGCTCTGTGGCATCTGCATGGTCCTGAAGCACACCATTCCCGTGTTTTGTATCACATTCCAATGATAAAACTGGGGAGGACAGTAAAAATTTGCGCCCCTGGTCAGAATGTAAGTCATCTAATTTATGTCCTCTAACTACCCTGAATGCCTCTGTCGATCCTACAGCTACTGTATGCAGTGTTCATGTGCCCATGAACCTGACTTATACTGTTAGCACTGAGGCACTTTGCCCTAGTAGGAAGTCCACTGTTAGCACTAAGGCAGTTTGCCCTAGTAGGAAGTCCACTGTTAGCACTGAGGCAGTTTGCCCTAGTAGGAAGTCCACTGTTAGCACTGAGGCACTTTGCCCTAGTAGGAAGTCCACTGTTAGCACTAAGGCAGTTTGCCCTAGTAGGAAGTCCACTGTTAGCACTGAGGCAGTTTGCCCTAGTAGGAAGTCCACTGTTAGCACTGAGGCAGTTTGCCCTAGTAGGAAGTCCACTGTTAGCACTGAGGCAGTTTGCCCTAGTAGGAAGTCCACTGTTAGCACTGAGGCAGTTTGCCCTAGTAGGAAGTCCACTGTTAGCACTGAGGCACTTTGCCCTAGTAGGAAGTCCACTGTTAGCACTAAGGCAGTTTGCCCTAGTAGGAAGTCCACTGTTAGCACTGAGGCAGTTTGCCCTAGTAGGAAGTCCACTGTTAGCACTAAGGCAGTTTGCCCTAGTAGGAAGTCCACTGTTAGCACTAAGGCAGTTTGCCCTAGTAGGAAGTCCACTGTTAGCACTAAGGCAGTTTGCCCTAGTAGGAAGTCCACTGTTAGCACTAAGGCAGTTTGCCCTAGTAGGAAGTCCACTGTTAGCACTGAGGCAGTTTGCCCTAGTAGGAAGTCCACTGTTAGCACTGAGGCAGTTTGCCCTAGTAGGAAGTCCACTGTGTGCAGCTCACCCTGCACTATCAGCTCAAACATAAATATCTCTGTCATGTCGACTTCTGATAAGCCTCCCAGTAAAACAATGAAAACAATAAAGAATCACAGAAACATGCTAAAAAATAGCCCACATCAACATATGTATTCTAAGGTTCATGAAATCGATAACTTACCAATAACAGAACATTCACATACGGACTATCTCTGAAACTCACTTAGACATGATACGGTGTTGCAATACATGGTTACAACATCTTCAGAAGAGACAGGAATGCCTTTGGTGGAGGTGCTGCCATTTCTTTTTAGAGTCATATTCCTTTAAAACTTACAGAGGATCTAATGTCAAATGCTGTTGAAGTAATATGACTAAAGGCTCACCTGGCTCACTCACCTGAAGCCCATTCTGGTGAGAAGCTGCTATAGACCACCATGTGCTAACAGTCAGTACACGGATAATAAGAGTGAAATGCTTGATAATGTAGTTGATATTAACAGAGAGGTGTATTTTCTGGATGACCTAAATATTACCTGGTTTTCATCAAGCTGCACACTGAAATAAAAGCTTCAAACAGTCAAACCGACCAGTGTATTTACAAAGGAATGAAATCATCCACATGTATTGATCACATCTTTGCTAATGAAATCTGAAATCTGCTCTAAAGCAGCATCCACGTGCATCAGATGTAGTGATCACAATATAGTAGCCTTATCTAGGAAAACCAACATTCCAAAAGCTGTGCCTAATATAGTGTATGAGGTCACACAATACGTTTTGTAGGGATTCCTATGTTGAAGATGTAAAGAATATCTGCTGGTCTGTGGTGTGTAATGAAGAGCAACTAGACGCTGCACTTGACACATATATGACATTGCATATTCCAGTTACTAATAAGCATGCATTCATTAAGAAAATGACTATAAAAATCGTTAAATCCCAATCGCAGTGCTGATGCATCACTACAACCTCGGGTTCGATCCCGGGCTGTGTCACAGCCGGCTGTGACTGGGAGCCCCATGGGGCCGCGCACAATTGTTCCAGCGTCGTCCGGGTTAGGGGAGGGTTTGGCCGGGGGGTGATTTCCTTGGCTCATCGTGCTCTAGCGACTCCTTGTGGCGGGCCGGGCACATGCAAGCTGACTTCAGTCATCAGTTGAACAGTGTTTCCTCCGACACATTGGCTGGCTTCCTGGTGAAGTGAGCAGTGTGTCAAGTAGCAGCGTGGCTTGGCAGGTCATGTTTCAGAGGATGCATGACTCTCGACCTTCGCCTCTCCCGAGTTTGTTGGGGAGTTGCAGCGATGAGACAAGATCGTAACTACCAATTGGATATCACAAAATTGGGGAGAAAAAGGGGGTGAAAAAATGTATAAATAAAAGTTAAATCCCTGTGGATTGATTAGGAATTTAAAAATTGCATGGTTAAGAGGGATGAGGCAAAAGGAATGGCAAATAATTCTGGCCTCACAGCCAATTGGCAAACATACTGTAAATACTGTAACTGCTCCGCCCACAACCGTAAGGCTCTCCAGAGGGTAGTGAGGTCTGCACAACGCATCACCGGGGGCAAACTACCTGCCCTCCAGGACACCTACACCACCCGATGTCACAGGAAGGCCATAAAGATCATCAAGGACAGCAACCACCCGAGCCACTGCCTGTTCACCCCGCTATCATCCAGAAGGCGAGGTCAGTACAGGTGCATCAAAGCTGGGACCGAGAGACTGAAAAACAGCTTCTATCTCAAGGCCATCAGACTGTTAAACAGCCACCACTAACGTTGAGTAGCTGCTGCCAACACACTGACTCAACTCCAGCCACTTTAATAATGGGAATTGATGGGAAATGATGTAAAATATATCACTAGCCACTTTAAACAATGCTACCTAATATAATGTTTACATACCCTACATTATTCATCTCATATGTATACGTATATACTGTACTCTATATCATCTACTGCATCCTTATGTAATACATGTATCACTAGCCACTTTAACTATGCCACTTTGTTTACATACTCATCTCATATGTATATACTGCACTCAATACCATCTACTGTATCTTGCCTATGCCGCTCTGTACCATCACTCATTCATATATCTTTATGTACATATTCTTTATCCCCTTACACTTGTGTCTATAAGGTAGTAGTTTTGGAATTGTTAGCTAGATTACTTGTTGGTTATTACTGCAATGTCGGAACTAGAAGCACAAGCATTTCGCTACACTCGCACTAACATCTGCTAACCATGTGTATGTGACAAATAACATTTGATTTGATTTGATTTGATTTGTGCAGTGGCCTGAAGCCACACACTTAATGTGTTGTGAAATCTGTTGTGAAATGTATTATGTTTTTCAAATTGTATATACAGTAACTGCCTTAATTTTGCTGGACCCCAGGAAGAGTAGCTGCTGCCTTGTCAGGAACAAATGGAGATCCATAATAAATACAAATAGTTCAGCTAATCTGTCAGAGGGGGAGAAAGAGAATGAGAAAGGAGCAACCTGGACTGGTACCGATCCGGACCAAACGAGGCCAATAGCCCTAACATCTCATGTATGTAAGATTATGGAACGTTTGATCACGGAGAGACTAACCTACTTTTTGGATAGCAAGGGGTTAGTATCGCCACATCAGAGTGGGTTGAGGAAGGGGAGAGGAACTATGGACCCAGTGCTCCGTGTAGAAGAAGAGGTCAGGAAGGCTCTGGTGAACAAGGAGACGGTTGTGGCTGTCTTTTTTTATGTGGACAAGGTGTACGATATGATTTGGACGGAGGGGTTGCTAATCAAGCTTGATGTTTTGGGAGTAGGAGGAAGAATGTACAACTGGATAAAGGACTTCCTGTTTGGAAAGTCTTTCCAGGTGAGGGTGGGGAAGTCTATTAGGCAGTTACTTGGTGGATAACGGTACAAGGCAGGGGAGCGTGATTAGTCCTCTTTTGTGCTCAATCATGATCAATGATGTTTACTCTCAGGTACGGACATAAATTGGAAGATCTCTATTTGCAGAAAAGGGTGTCTTATGGAAGAGAAGACCATTAATGTCATTATGTGTTCATGTCCAGAGGCTGTCCTGTTCCATGTCTGTGGTCTATTAAATGTTCACACTTGCTTCTCGTCTACCAGCGTCAAACCTTACATAACTAGGGTGTGCATCGTTTTTTTTACGATCTAAAACCAGTCAGGATATTGACATAAGCATGTGTGTTTTTGACAGTCATTTAGAAACTACTTACATTTTGCGTTGGCGGCTAGCTAATGTTTGATGTGCATTTCTCTGTTTAAAATCAAATTTTATTGGTCACATACACATGGTTAACAGATGTTATTTTGAGTGTAGCGAAATGCTTGTGCTTCTAGTTCCGACAGTGCAGCAATATCAACAAGTAATCTAACAATTCCACAACAACTACCTAATACACACAACTCTAAGTAAAGGGATGGAATAAGAATATGTACATATAAATATATGGATGAGCACTGACCGAGTGGCATAGGCAAGATGCAATAGATGGCATAAAAATAATATATACATATGGGATGAGTAATGGAAGATATGTCAACATCATTATTAAAGTGGCATTAATAAAGTGACTAGTGATCCATTTGTTGCCAATGATTTCAAGTCTTTATGTAGGCAAGCAGCCTCTGTGTTAGTGATGGCTGTTTAGCAGTCGAATGGCCTTGAGATAGAAGCTATTTATCAGTCTCTCGGTCCCAGCTTTGATGCACCTAACGCGGTGAACAGGCAGTGGCTCAGGTGGTTGTTGTCCTTGATGATATTTTTGGCCTTCCTGGGACATCGGGTGCTGTAGGTGTCCTGGAGTAGTTTGCCCTCTGTGATGCGTTGTGCAGGCGGTGATACATTCCGACAGGATGTTCTCAGTTGTGCATCTGTAAAAATGTGAGGGTTTTAGGTGACAAGACAAATTTCATCAGCCTCTTGAGGTTGAAGAGACGCTATTGCACCTTCTTCACCACACTGTCTGTGTCGGTGGACCATTTCAGTTTGTCCGTGATGTTTACGGAGAGGAACTTAAAACTTTCCACCTTCTCCACTACTGTCCGGTCTCTGTGCATAGGAGCGTGCTCCCTCTGATGTTTCCTGAAGTCCACGATCATCTCCTTTGTTTTGTTGTTTGAGAGTGAAAGAACTGTAATGGCTCTCGGCAGTACACTGTGTGCATAATTATTAGGCAAATTATATTCCTCAGGATTAATTTTATTGTTGAACAAACACAATGCTCTCAGTCAATCCAAAATGTCATTGAACCTCAAACCTGAATGTTTAACAAAGGAAAAGTGAGTTTTGTCTTTCTCAGGGGAATATATAAGTGTGCACAATTATTAGGCAACTAAATTACAAAATAATTTTCTCCCAGCTCACTTGTTTATTCTCAATTTTTAGAGTAAGTGTAACAAATAAGTAACACAAAATGACAACTAAATAACATTTTTGGCATTTCAAAAATATTCAGTGACCAATATAGCCACCATTTTTCCACCCTTTTTCCCTTTTTCCAGTTTCTTGATCTGTTCATAATCAACTTTCGCTGAAGAGCCTCCCAAATGCAGTTCAAAGAGGTGTATTGTCTTCCCTCAACTGTAAATCTCACATTTGAGAAGGGCCCACAAGTTCTCAAAAGGATTTAAGTCAGGTGAGGAACCGGGCCAGGTCATTATTCGGGCATCTTTGAGGCCCTTGCTGGCTAGCCAAGCAGTGGAGTACTTGGATGCATGTGATGGAGCATTGTCCTGCATAAAGATCATAGCCTTCTCGAATGCTGAGGACTTCTTCCTGTACCACTGATTGAAGAAAGATTCTTCCAGAAACTGGCAGTAAGTTTGGGAGTTGAGTTTCAGTCCATCTTCAACCCGAAAAGGTCCAACTGCCTCATCCTTAATGATAGCATCCCATACCAGTACCCCTCCTCCACCTTGCTGGTGCCTGACTCAAAGTGGTGCCCCTTTGTCCATTACTGATCCAGCCATGGGTTCATCCATCTGGTCCATCAAGAGTCACTCTCATTTCATCTGTCCATAAAGCCTTTGAAAAATCTGTCTTTGGCTATTTCTTTTCCCAATCTTGACGCTTCAACTTGTGAATCTTATTCAGTGGTGGTCGTGTTTCAGCCTTCTTGACCTTGGCCATGTCTCTGAGCACTTGACACCTTGTACCTCAGGACACTCCAGGTAGGTTGTACCTCAGGACACTCCAGGTAGGTTGTACCTCAGGACACTCCAGGTAGGTTGTACCTCAGGACACTCCAGGTAGGTTGTACTTCAGGACACTCCAGGTAGGTTGTACCTCAGGACACTCCAGGTAGGTTGTACCTCAGGACACTCCAGGTAGGTTGTACCTCAGGACACTCCAGGTAGGTTGTACCTCAGGACACTCCGGGTAGGTTGTACCTCAGGACACTCCAGGTAGGTTGTACCCCAGGACACTCCAGGTAGGTTGTACCTCAGGACACTCCAGGTAGGTTGTACCTCAGGACACTCCGGGTAGGTTGTACCTCAGGACACTCCAGGTAGGTTGTACCTCAGGACACTCCAGGTAGGTTGTACTTCTGGACACTGGAGGATAATTGGTGACACTGGAGGATAATTGGTGACACTGGAGAATAATTGGTGACACTGGAGGATAATGGGTGACACTGGAGGATAATGGGTGACACTGGAGGATAATTGGTGACACTGGAGGATAATTGGGGACACTGGAGGATAATGGGTGCCACTGGAGGATAATGGGTGACACTGGAGAATAATGGGTGCCACTGGAGGATAATGGGTGACACTGGAGGATAATGGAGGATAATGGGTGACACGGGAGGATAATAGGTGACACTGGAGGATAATGGGTGACACTGGAGGATAATGGGTGACCATGGAGGATAATGGGTGGCACTGGAGGATAATGGAGGATAATGGGTGACACGGGAGGATAATAGGTGACACTGGAGGATAATGGGTGACACTGGAGGATAATGGGTAACACGGGTGGATAATGGGTGACACTGGAGGATAATGGGTGACACTGGATGATAATGGGTGACACTGGAGGATAATGGGTGACACTGGAGGATAATGGGTGACACTGGAGGATAATGGGTTCCTGTTGGCTTGACGTTTAATTCTTCTCAAGTCCTTTGCAGTTAATTTGCGCCTTTTCTACTCCGTGCGTTTTTTTGCGCCCCCCAGTTGACTATTCGCAACAAAACGTTTGATTGTCCGGTGGTCACGCATCAATAGTTTAGCTATTTCCTTCTAAAAGGCATTTTGCCATTTTTTACTTTTCAGTGTCAGTTACATCTCTTTTTTTGGCTCATTTTACCTGAGGTAAATGAAGCTGCCTAGTAATTTGGAACACCTTGATACAAGGTGTTATTCACTTTCGCCACACCCTCCCTCATTACACAAATACATATCACCTGAAAATGATTCAATCCAATAAGCATTCAAGTTTATATGGTTTGGAGTTGGAAAACGTGCATAGCAATAATGATGAGATCAGAATACTCACGTGCCTAATAATTGTGCACACCGTGTATAGTTGCCTGGCCTTTTTGAGACTTCCAAGTGACTAACGTCATTACAGAACATTACTGAAACAATGTAAGCTAGCTAGCTTCGTAGAGAGTTGACAAGCAAGCTCACTAGCTAGATTTTGTGTGACATTCAGTACCAGTCAAAAGTTTGGACACAACTACTCAAGGGTTCAAGTTTTTTAATTTTTTTTATTACTATTTTCTACATTGTAGAATAATAGTGAAGACATCAAAACTATGAAATAACACATTAGAGTGCATTAGGATAATGGTTAGGGAACCCTGCATTATGATGATGGTTAGGGAACCCTGCATTAGGATAATGGTTAGGGAACCCTGCATTAGGATAATGGTTAGGGAACCCTGCATTATGATGATGGTTAGGGAACCCTGCATTATGATGATGGTTAGGGAACCCTGCATTATGATGATGGTTAGGGAACCCTGCATTAGGATAATGGTTAGGGAACCCTGCATTATGATGATGGTTAGGGAACCCTGCATTATGATGATGGTTAGGGAACCCTGCATTATGATAATGGTTGGAACCCTGCATTATCAAATCAAATCAAAATCAAATTTATTTATATAGCCCTTTGTACATCAGCTGATATCTCAAAGTGCTGTACAGAAACCCAGCCTAAAACCCCAAACAGCAAACAATGCAGGTGTAAAAGCACGCATTAGGGTGATGGTTCGAACCCTGCATTAGGGTGATGGTTGGGGAACCCTGCATTAGGGTGATGGTTCGAACCCTGCATTAGGGTAATGGTTAGGGAACCCTGCATTAGGGTAATGGTTAGGGAACCCTGCATTAGGGTGATGGAGGGGGAACCCTGCATTAGGGTGATGGTTGGAACCCTGCATTAGGGTGATGGTTGGAACCCTGCATTAGGGTGAGGGTTGGAACCCTGCATTAGGGTGATGGTTAGGGAACCCTGTTTTAGGGTGATGGTTGGGGAACCCAGCATTAGGGTGATGGTTTGAAAACCTGCATTAGGGTGAGGGTTGGGAAACTCTGCATTAATGTGATGGTTAGGAAACCTGCATTAGGGCGAGGGTTGGGAAACTCTGCATTAATGTGACGGTTAGGAAACCTTGCATTAGGGTGATGGTTGACATGCACACAGCCAAAGGAAGATTTATTTAGTTGATTTCATGGACTCATTCATTATGACTTGTTTTTAGATCAACAGCTGATCTTGATTCCTAGCAGAACCATATTCTGATGTACACCAGCAAGCGTTTTTCCTTTTCACCACCAGTCTATGAGGCCAGAACACAGCCGGCAGCACTAGACTACAACTTCCACAAGGACAGAGCAGCCAGGCAGAACACAGCCGGCAGCACTAGACTACAACTTCCACAAGAACAGAGCAGCCAGGCAGAACACAGCCGGCAGCACTAGACTACAACTTCCACAAGGACAGAGCAGCCAGGCAGAACACAGCCGGCAGCACTAGACTACAACTTCCACAAGGACAGAGCAGCCAGGCAGAACACAGAGGGAACCAAGACGTAAGCCCCCACTCTATTTGAAGTCAATAGGCTAGAGGAGGAAGTTTTGAACAACAGAACTTCAAGTCTGCCCCACGCATCTGTTTTTTAAAACTCACACGTTGACCAAACACATGGTCTTTCTAAGTGAATATTTCCCGAATTGCTTACATTCTTACATGACTCTGGACCTTCTTCTACCATAGGATTGAGGAGTAGGCAAGGACGTGGGATGCAATAAATATTTAGTCATTGAATATAAACAGGAACTTCTATGTGTATTTGCAGTGTACAGGATTGTAAACCATCCAATCTCCTTTCTCTAAACCATTGAGGGAGATGATGCACAACTTTATTTTTTTCCTGTTGTACTCAGATTGCAAGATCTGTGACCTTACAAATTGTCCTTGAATGTAAATGTTTTGTATTTTATAACACGATGTACACTCTCAAATTTAGTTTGTTTATAGCTATAGAAGACTGTATAAAAAAAAGAAGCTAAACGTTGGAGTGTCTACTCACAAAAGACTAAGAAGACATTTGGATACATTCTGGACCTCCAATGCAAGATTTTGAGGAAGCGGTTGGCATCTGGTGGCGGGATGCCAAGGAGAAGAACCCTAAGGCCCGAAGACCCTAGAAGACCTGGACTCCTACCCCCCTATTCCTCCACCAACAACTGAGGAACTTGTGCAATCACAAGTGAGAAGAGGCCTAGGTAAGTGAAAAACTGATGGCAGGAATATCAGGTAGAATTGCATCCGAAGTGAGTTATAACAAACTCTGTAGGAGATGGATCCTATGCAGTCAATGAATAGTTGTCTTTTTATAATTTCATGGTATCGGTACACTAAACCTCCACATTCCTCATTCTTACCCTCCCCCCTAGCGTTGGGTGAACCTCGAGACCATGCAGGAGCTCCAGAAACCTCCCTCAGCTCAGCAAACTTGTGAGAAACCCAGGTAATGACCCACATACATACAAACCTTTTTACACCAAAATCAAATCAAATGTATTTATATAGCCCTTCGTACATCAGCTGATATCTCAAAGTGCTGTACAGAAACCCAGCCTAAAACCCCAAACAGCAAGCAATACAGGTGTAGAAGCAAGGTGGCTAGGCAAAACTCCCTAGAAAGGCCAGAACCTAGGAAGAAACCTAGAGAGGAACCAGGCTATGTGAGGTGGCCAGTCCTCTTCTGGCTGTGCCGGGTGGAGATTACATTACAATGACAGAATTTGAAAGAAACAGTTTCATTTAGTTTTTACACTACATAATTCTTTGCCCCTCATGGTAACAATTATATTTATCTGTTGAAATACATCTCAAGATTGACAGTAAAGGCCCTGATGGACCAAGACCCCTGTTGCTGGACCTCTCTAAAGACCCTTCTAAAGTCTCCACTATAAAGCAACAAGGGGGAGACTTCCCTGCCTGCCTGCCTGCCTGCCTGCCTGCCTGCCTGCCTGCCTGCCTGCCTGCCTTCCTGCCTGCCTGCCTGCCTGCCTTCCTCCCAGTTCCAACCCCAAAACTGATGGAGCACTTTCTCAATTTACCAGGCCCCACACACACACACACACACACACACACACACACACACACACACACACACACACACACACACACACACACACACACACACACACACACACACACACACATAGACTGATGACAGGAACACACACATGGACAGATAAAGGTCTATGACTGGCTGGCATAGTGAAGGGATGAATTAATCTACAGAGGGCCTATACTGCCAAACCATTTTCATAGGTTTATTTTGCTCTGTAAACATGGCGTTCCTTTTGAGAGTACATCATTTCTCCTTTATTTAACCAGGTAGGCTAGTTATGAACAAGTTCTCATTTAAAACTGTGACCTGGCCAAGATAAAGCAAAGTAAAGGCAATAAATAGGCCATGGTGGTGAAGTAATTACAATATAGCAATTAAACACTGGAATGGTTGATGTGCAGAAGATGAATGAGCAAGTAGAGATACTGGGGTGCAAAGGAGCAAGATAAATAAATAAATACAGTATGGGGATGAGGTAGTTGTATGGGCTATTTACAGATGGGCTATGTACAGGTGTAGTGATCTGTGAGCTGCTCAGACAGCTGGTGCTTAAAGCTAGTAAGGGAGATAAGTGTTTCCAGTTTCAGAAATGTTTGTAGTTCGTTCCAGTCATTGGCAGCAGAGAACTGGAAGGAAAGGCGGCCAAAGGAAGAATTGGCTTTGGGGGTGACCAGAGAGATATACCTGCTGGAGCTACATTACTTCATTAAAGGCCCACCGTCATCACATGATCACCACATTTAATTTGCCACGCAGCTCCTCCTAAAAGGCTCTTCACAAAAACATGACATCACACATCCCAACTTGCAAACAAAATAACAGTGACAACGTGATTCTAGCCTATTGAAGCAGACTAAGCAGACCACCCCCCTGCCCCCTTTCCACCATAATTTGCAAATAAATTCATTCAAAATCCTACAATGTGATTTTTTTTCTCATTTTGTCCGTCATAGTTGAAGTGTAACTATGATGAAAATTACAGGCCTCTCTCATCTTTTTAAGTGGGAGAACTTGCACAATTGGTGGCTGACTAAATACTTTTTTGCCCCACTGTATGGATAGCCAGGGTCACACTCCAACACTCAGACATCATTTACAAACAAAGCATTTGTTAATTTAGTGAGCATTTAGTGAGGCAGTAGAGATGACCAGGGATATTCTCTGTTTAGTGAGTCCTCCAGATCAGAGGCAGTAGAGATGACCAGGGATGTTCGCTTGATAAGTGTGTGAATTGGACCGTTTCTGTCCTGCTAAGCATTCAAAATAAAGTACTCGTTACATTTTGAATGCTTAGCAGGACAGAAAATAGTCCAATTCACACACTTATCAAGAGAACATCTCTGGTCATCCCTACTGCCTCTGATCTGGAGGACTCACTAAACAGAGAACATCCCTGGTCATCCCTACTGCCTCTGATCTGGCAGACTCACTAAACAGAGAACATTCCTGGTCATCCCTACTGCCTCTGATCTGGAGGACTCACTAAACAGAGAACATCCCTGGTCATCCCTACTGCCTCTGATCTGGAGGACTCACTAAACAGAGAACATCCCTGGTCATCCCCACTGCCTCTGATCTGGAGGACTCACTAAACAGAGAACATCCCTGGTCATCCCTACTGCTGAGTGTCAGGGAAAATGTATGGAGTAAAAAATACATTGTTTTCTTTGGGAATATAGTGAAGTAACAGTTGTAAAAATATAATTAGTAAAGTAAAGATACCCAAATAAACTACTTAAGTTGTACTTTCAAATATTTACTTAAGTACTTTACACCACTGCACACACACTAGACTCAATGTAAATAAATGTTAATAACTAGTTTATTTTATGTATGCTCCATTTTCTTTGAGGATTGTGTGAAATAAAGTACATTCACAGATAAAGCAACGTCTTTGGTTTATTGGATATTTCTCTGATTAAAATGAGTGACCAAAAGGAAGTCGGCAGACCTGCAACCCTCTGGGCGTGTGTGCAGGTTTGGTCATCTAGAGCAGAAACGGGGCCCCAACAGCCCTCACATAATTACAGGGTTCCCAGGAGTGGCAGGCAAATATATTTATTGTCCTGCAAAAATATTTTTTTACGTACCAAGGCCATTCCATGGCTACCCATTCACATTGCTCCAGCCAAACGGGGACATTTCTTCCCCACAATTCATTTATGTAGCGATTGATAGAGCAGAGATATTCAATTCAGGGTGAGTCTTCAGGCAACCAAGAGCAATGAATGGAGAGGGATGACCTGGAGGGAATTCCAGACCTCAGCTTTTTGTGAAGCAGAAAATCAGAGATGGGTGGCCGACGAGGAAAAATGTAACAACATGCACACACACATTATGGAACTAAATTGTCATTGTTTATTTTATGTATGCTTTTAGGATTGGCGATATCTATGCCAGAGTTAAAATAAACATGAATAAACTGATAATTCTATAATGAATACATATCAGAATAATAATCCGTAATAGCGACCAATAGTTATTGTATTGTGATTGTTTAGAGTTTTAATTAGTCAAATAGCCCACCCATTTTTACCTACCTCATCCCCATACTGTTTTTATTGATTTACTTTTCTGCTCTTTTGCACACAAATATCTCTACCTGTACATGACCATCTGATCATTTATCACTCCAGTGTTAATCTGCAAAATTGTAATTATTCGCCTACCTCATGCCTTTTGCACACAATGTATAGAGACTCCCCTTTTTTTTCTTCCTTTTGTGTTATTGACTTGTTAATTGTTTACTCCATGTGTAACTCTGTGTTGTCTGCTCACACTGCTATGCTTTATCTTGACCAGGTCGCAGTTGCAAATGAGAACTTGTTCTCAACTAGCCTACCTGGTTAAATAAAGGTGAAATAAAAAATAAAAAAAATAAAAAAGAAGTAGTGCCCAGGGGTTGGGATTGAACCGTGTCTCAAAAGCAGCAGAAAAGGTTAAATAAGGTTACAAAAAGGTCCGTTATGGTTATACACGTCTGGCTCGCGCAAGGAGCTGGACAAAAGCAACACTTAAGTGTGTATTTTGATGTGATATGAAAGTAGGAGGCTTTATATTTCTAGGACCATGTTGTAATTGAGAATTGATTCCTCTACCTACATGTACAAATGACCTCGACTAACCTGTACCCCTGCACATTGACTCGGTACCAGTACCCCCAGTATATAGCCTCCACATTGACTCGGTACCAGTACCCCCAGTATATAGCCTCCACATTGACTCGGTACCAGTACCCCCAGTATATAGCCTCGTTATTGATATTTTCTACTTTAGTTTATTTAGTAAATATTTTCTTAACTATTTCTTGAACTGCATTGTTGGTTAAGGGCTTGTAAGTAATGTTAGCAAATTATGTTATTCTTCAATAACATCAATAACACAAACTCCAAAGCAAATCAGGGGGAGACAAATAGGTTTATTCAGAGAGGACAAATCAAGATGTTATGCTGGGAGGTAGATGTTCAGTCTCCCCTGTCCTCAGCTTTTCTCCACCGAACAAAGGAATAGGATTCCATTTAACCCCCCACCCTAGCCTGGGGTTGACCAATCACAAGTCCTTGCAGTACAACTGGCCAACGGCCAAATAACAAGTATCCTGCTCCCGACTCAATGTACAGAGCATAGCACACGTCGCTCTGAGTTCAGGAGTGACATTCCACAGATTCTAAACAGATGTTGAACTGAAACACAACTCCTATTTACAATTCCCTATTGACCATTAGTACTCTAGTTTTCAGTCCTCTCATCCTCTCAGTTGTGTATTTATCTTCAAAATATTCTTATAGTATTTGGCGCATGTAACAAATAAAATTAGATTAGATCAACCTATTCAAATGACCTCACATGTACATCACCGACCCCAATCCAAATCTAAATAAGGTTCAGGTGTGCAGCAGGGGGGTTTGGGGAGGGGGGGGGTCTGCTCTGTCTGTTTCAATAGGCTAGAATCTGATGTATGCCATCAGCCATCGGTTATAAATTTGATTTGGGTGTGGCTTATGATGATTTCCTATCTAGATGTTCAAAACAGTACTGTATTGAAAATGGTTCTACATCATAATGTAACATTTTTTAAGTGGGTTATGTAAGGACCTTGATTTCAATATCCTTCTTTGCACAACACTAGTGCCGGCAATATTTGATTTCCTCCGAATTCACTGGCTTTTGGCAACGCGTTTCACTGCCACTTCGTTTGTCCCTCGTTACGTTCCGTTCTGTGTCTGGAAAAAATGGCGATCTACCAGTGAGCCACGTTGGTATTTTGATAACATATTTATAATAGAGACATTTCTTTTAATACCGAAAATGAATAAAATAATGTCCGGTCGACACAACAACAAATTGCCAACCAATCTGCCGCAATTGCAGAACCTGATCAAGAGAGATCCACAGTCGTACACGGAAGAAGTGAGTGTATAAAACGTAGCTAGGTAACGCATGCCAACTAGCTAACGTTAGTTTGACTAGTAAACAAACTAGTTGGCTAACTTGCTAGTTATCTGCTTTACACTGAACTAACATTAGCAAGTAAACTATGTTGTGGGATCAATTAATGAAGTAAGGAATCATATAACTATATTGCTAACGTTAATTAGCTAGAAATTACTATATTTGATCGCATTACTATATAGCTAACGCTAGCTAGCCAGCTATCTAGTTCTATCTTAGGCCAGTTTTAGACAGCCTTTATTCATTATCTAATGTATTAATAAACTGTGCCTTAATGGCAGTCAATAGCGACACAGCTTGCGAGACATCGCCCGACCGGTTGTTGTACATCTTTTAGCAGCACGTGTCCCGCGTTAGACCGTATGTTTTCCGTAGACGGTTTTGACGTAGCCTCTAGATCTGCATGTCTTTGATTGAGGTGCATTCCGGATAATACACTCGTCCCCCATGAACCGGCTCGTACATAACGCATCCTCCATTCAAGCTTTAAAGACATAGCTTTAATGGCGACCCGCCGGGGGGGGGTGTGCACGATCTTAATAAAACACAATTTTCCATCACATTTTCGGAAAACTTAAGTTGCACACCCGTGGCTGGATGCGGCAATAGTGTGCAACTGCAGTCCGCAATTCGGGGTGTTCCTACAGTCGTGGCCAAAAGTTATGAGAACGACACAAATATTAATCTTCAAAAAGTCTGCTACCTCAGTGTCATTATATATTTTTGTCTGATGTTACTATGGAATACATAAGTGTAATTACACGCATTTCACAAGTGTCAAAGGCTTTTATTGACAATTACATGTTGATGCAAAGAGTCATTCTTTGTAGTGTTGACCCTTCTTTTTCAAGACCTCTGCAATCTGCCCTGGCATGCTGTCAATTAACTTCTGGGCCACATCCTGACTGATGGCAGCCCATTCTTGCATAATCAATGCTTGGAGTTTGTCAGAATTTGTGGGGTTTTGTTTGTCCACAAGTTCTCAGTGGGATTAAGGTCCGGGGAGTTCAGTTCATTTGCATGGCAAAGAGGGACTTTGCTATTAATTGCAATTCATCGGATCACTCTTCATAACATTCTGGAGTATATGCAAATTGCCATCATACAAACTGAGGCAGCAGACTTTGTGAAAATTAATATTTGTGTCATTATCAAAATTTTGGCCACGACTGTACATATGGACATTCCAGGAACGGCCCCTCAAAAGACACTGTAATTTGCTCCCACCTGTGGAACACATGCCCTCTGTTTTTAACAGACCTGTGGGGAAACAGTTCCCTACAGGCGGGGGCGTTAGGGTAGCCCAGTGGTTAGAGTGTAGAGGCAGCAGAGTAGCCTAGTGGTTAGATTGTAGAGGCGGCAGGGTAGCCTAGTGGTCAGAGCATTGGACTAGTAACCGAAAGGTTGCAAGTTCAAATCCCCGAGCTGACAAACACTTCTAGTTGATTGTGAGGAAACGCGATTCGATTGACATTTGGATACATTCGGCTATTGTTTACATATTGTGCATCACGTGAATGAAGATATTCACTGGATTTACAAGCCGACACAGCCATATACTTACCTGCGCACCAAAATGTTGGGCTAATAACACTTTCTTGTGGACATTTTTATCTTCACTTCCTACCGCCAAAAGAACCAACAGCACAGACAACCGTCAAAGTTGATCGTTTTATTCAACATTCTGGCTTGTAGAGACTAATGAGTCTTTTTTTTTACAAGCTACTTGTTTCAGACTGATGTCGTGGAGTAACCATGGTAACATACTGATGTTTAGAAAAGTAGTTCACGTGAGGCAGTTGTGGGCGACGCGAATGGCTGATAACTGTAGGGAGCAGGCAGAATCCCGCCTGAAGTTTGAGAGCTGAGGTTAGGTTTAAAATGAGATTTTAACGAGATAAATTGTAGAAATAGGCAGGGTTTATGACTTTGTGGCTGTGGTAACTAGTGACGACCAGTGCCTAGGCTAGTTCTAATGGAAACATTGTCCTTTGCATTGCCAAGCAGTGCCAAAGAAAGTATTAAATCAAATTATTTAATGCTACCACCCCCTTCAAAACAAACAGTTTCTAATCACACACCTGTTGTTGTTTCACACCTGTTTGCCTGTCTATCGCAATACATTCACCAACATGCTGCTGTAGACAGGAAGTAGAATGGAGCATGTGAGCGCAAACATTGACATCCATGTTTGGTTTTGATTTGGAGTGTGGGGGGGTGGCATCAAACAATTGGATTTAATGTTGTCTTGGGAACTGCTCGGCGACGCAAACAACAATGTTTCCATCGGAACTATCTACGGATTTACGGATAGCGTGCTGACAAGACGGGTACAGCAACGAGTCGGGCAAAATACTCACAAGCTATCGCTATGGAACGAGCGAAGACTGAACATTACTGTTAAAATAACTGAACTTACTGTTTAACTGTATACGTGACGAAGAGCTTCGTAGGCCTGGTTACATATTTTATACAGTCAGTGACTATTTAGCTAGCTAGCTATGTCATAGTAGTAATACATCAGACTGTAATACTGCGCTGGTTATAAGGACGAAATCAGCGGACAACAGATGGAGTAAATTCAGATTAAGTTTACTCAACATTCTTCTGATTTATAAAAGGACTGTTCAAAAGTTTTGGACCCTATATATTAGAGACGAGAGTGGATGTTTATCCTGTCCAAACTCTGAATCGGGAGAGGCTAGCTATGTCAATTCCTGCTGATTTGAGTACATGTTTTTCACGAAGATCGTTTTAATTTCTAATCTACAGTTTCTGCAACAATATCGACACTACCAGTCCAATGTCCAGATCTTCAAACTCCAGCCTGACAAACCCAACAAGGAGCTGGCAGATCTGGTCATGTTCCTGGCTCAGGTACGATCATCACTCTCAAATCTAGTCCTATAAATATTATGCCAAATTCATTATATTAATAATCATTTGGATATAAAAATATATATATAATTACCCTAGTTGGGGGTCGAAGGTATCTCAAATCAGGAGATATCTATAGGCCTGCTGTATTTGTGGGTCTTATTGGAAACCATAAACTGTCCATTATTTATAGATCACCAACTGTAGACACAAGTACACTGCTGATGTTAATCCTGATGGGAAGCTATATCAAACTAAATCCATTGTTGTCCTGTTCCAGGTTGGACACTGCTATCTGCAGCAACTTGCCTCCTTCCCTCAGGAGTTGACTGAGATCCTTATGAATCATCACACAGTCCTCGAGCCTGATCTACGGATGGTAAAGAGAACAAATCATTTAACAGATATTTTCTCACCCTTGTCAGCTGTTAAAAATAAGTGTATTTAATGTGTTGTTGTTTTATTTGCGTGTTTCTCACTCGCTCAGACATTCTGCAAAGCCCTGATTCTGCTGAGGAACAAAGATCTGATTAACCCTACCGGTCTTCTGGAGCTGTTCTTTGAGTTGCTGCGCTGTCACGACAAGCTCCTCAGGAAGGTGAGCCCGGAGTGTCTCTGTCTCTCTGCACAACGATATTGTTATTCCATGTCTATGGTCTGTCTACAGTGTCCGTCACGGTCTGCCTCTCGCTTAGTCTCCTGTTCATCTCTTCCCAGACGCTGTACTCGCACATTGTCCATGACATAAAAAACATCAACTCCAAACACAAGAACAACAAAGTCAACACAACATTACAGAACTTCATGTACACCATGCTGAGAGACAGCAATCCTCTAGCAGCCAAGATCTCGCTAGATGTCATGATTGAGTTGTACAAGAGGAACATCTGGTAAGTTACATGCCTTGGCTCTGTGCTAAAGTATCTTCAAAAACACGTCGCCTGATATACATATTTTTTTTATTTCCTTGTTTTCCGTCACAGGAATGACGCCAAAACTGTTAACGTGATCACGACAGCATGTTTCTCCAAAGTCACAAAGATCCTCGTGGCAGGCATGAAGTTCTTCCTGGGTAAAGATGAAGATGAGAAGAGGGAGAGTGATTCAGAATCGGAGGCATGTGTTCACCACACCACATAGTGGAGGGGGGGGGGGGGGCTGGGTAACATTTTGATTTGATTGGAGGAGAGACCTTCTTGCTCTGTCGGGTCTAAGCCAGTCTCTTATCTCCAGGAGGAAGGTCCGTCGGCTAGAGACCTGATGGTGAGGTACTCTACAGGGAGGAAGACGTCCAAGAACAAGAAGAAGATGGAGAAGGCCATGAAGGTCCTTAAGGTACGCTGAGAGTTTTTACTGAAGATAGACTTTAACTGGCAATTGTTTTTGTCGGGTTGGTTGTTAGTTAATACATCTTGATGATTCACAGAAACACAAGAAGAAGAAGAAGGTAGAGGTTTTCAATTTCTCTGCCATCCACTTGATTCATGATCCTCAAGGTATGTATGGTCACCCTCAAAAGCACACGCTTATAAACTAAACAAGATCTGGAGCTTGTTTTATGTCTCTCTATATTCTGGTTTTTCCTAAGAAATATGAAATATTTTGCAGACTTTTCAGAGAAGCTACTAAAGCAGTTGGAAGACTCTAATGAGCGTTTTGAGGTGAAGATCATGATGATGGAACTAATATCCCGACTAGTTGGGATTCATGAGGTAAGAAAATGATATGAACAAGTGCAATTATTCTACAATGTAAAAAAGACATTCACGTCGTTATTTCTATTCCCACAGCTCTTTCTCTTCAACTACTACCCCTTCGTACAGCGGTTCATTCAGCCCCATCAAAGAGGTACTTTTACACCTGCATTGCTTGCTGTTTGGGGTTTTAGGCTGGGTTTCTGTACAGCACTTTGAGATATCAGCTGATGTACGAAGGGCTATATAAATACATTTGATTTGATTTGAGGTAAGCTCTGAGCAACAGCAGTGATTGGAGTGGGTCTAGTGTTTCAGGGATGATGGTGTGGATGTGAGCCATGACCAGCTTTTCAAAACACTTCATGGCTACTGATGTGAGTGCTACTGGGGCCGGTAGTCATATAGGCAGGTTACCTTCGCTTTCTAGGGCACAGGGACTTATGGGGGTCTTCTTGAAACGTGTAGCTATTACAGACTCGGTCAGGGAGAGGTTGAAAATGTCAGTGAAGACTGTACAGTGTTTTTTTTTTCTCTCTCCCAGCCCCATCAAAGATGTATGTTTTAAGAAAGGGCTCAGCTCAGTCATTGAAAACAAGCGTGCAGTTAGTCATGTTGAGTTTTAATAGAACTTCCGAGTTGAAAATAATATTTGTTTTTCTTTCTTCTCCAGAGGTCACCAAGATACTACTGTGTGCTGCCCAGTCCTCCCATCAACTAGTTCCACCTGAGATCATCCAGCCGGTCATCATGACCATAGCCAATAACTTTGTGACAGACAGGAACTCGGGAGAGGTGATGTGTGTTGGGTAAGGGAGTCACTCACACCTATGATTCCTCTCTAACCTGGTTGGATGGCCATTGTAAAGTCCCTCACACCTATGATTCCTCTCTAACCTGGTTGGATGGCCATTGTAAAGTCCCTCACACCTATGATTCCTCTCTAACCTGGTTGGATGGCCATTGTAAAGTCCCTCACACCTATGATTCCTCTAACCTGGTTGGATGGCCATTGTAAAGTCCCTCACACCTATGATTCCTCTCTAACCTGGTTGGATGGCCATTGTAAAGTCCCTCACACCTATGATTCCTCTGTAACCTGGTTGGATGGCCATTGTAAAGTCCCTCACACCTATGATTCCTCTAACCTGGTTGGATGGCCATTGTAAAGCCACTCACCTTCTGCATGTGATTGTTACCATGGCTACTGTATATAACACTGTTGTATACAGTTGAGATTTGTACAGCATCAGTTATTGGTTAATAACATGGATATATGGAGTAACAGAGTGTGCGACTTGCTTTTTGTACAGCATCAATGCCATCAAGGAGGTGGCAGCTCGTTGTCCCCTAGCCATCACAGAAGAGCTGCTTCAGGACCTGGCTCAGTACAAGATGCACAAAGACAAGAGTAAGTAGTCTGTCCTTACAGGAAGTAGTCTGTCCTTACAGGAAGTAGGCTAACATGTCTGTTTTGAATCTTTTTCTCTTTAACCATGTGGCTACAAGAGATTATTCATCACGTGTCATAATTAAAATAATTCAAATCAAATCAAATGTATTTATTTAGCCCTTCGTACATCAGCTGATATCTCAAAGTGCTGTACAGAAACCCAGCCTAAAACCCCAAACAGCAAGCAATGCAGGTGTAGAAGCACGGTTCAAAGGGTTTCAATGAGTTTTTTTTTTATGTCTTTATTTTTAGATGTGATGATGTCTGCCAGAGGACTCATTCAGCTCTTCAGAAGCCTGGATCCAAAGATGCTGCATAAGAGAGACAGGGTATGTTGCTGAGACCAATGTAATATACATTTAGAATGATCTCAACATCGTCATGTTTCTCCCTCCCTCGCCCATATGCTAGGCTCCTCCTCCTCTGTGTGGAAGTCCTCTCAGGGCTGAGGTATGCTAGGCTCCTCCTCTGTGTGGAAGTCCTCTCAGGGCTGAGGTATGCTAGGCTCCTCCTCCTCTGTGTGGAAGTCCTCTCAGGGCTGAGGTATGCTAGGCTCCTCCTCTGTGTGGAAGTCCTCTCAGGGCTGAGGTATGCTAGGCTCCTCCTCTGTGTGGAAGTCCTCTCAGGGCTGAGGTATGCTAGGCTCCTCCTCTGTGTGGAAGTCCTCTCAGGGCTGAGGTATGCTAGGCTCCTCCTCTGTGTGGAAGTCCTCTCAGGGCTGAGGTATGCTAGGCTCCTCCTCTGTGTGGAAGTCCTCTCAGGGTTGAGGTATGCTAGGCTCCTCCTCCTCTGTGTGGAAGTCCTCTCAGGGCTGAGGTATGCTAGGCTCCTCCTCCTCTGTGTGGAAGTCCTCTCAGGGCTGAGGTATGCTAGGCTCCTCCTCTGTGTGGAAGTCCTCTCAGGGCTGAGGTATGCTAGGCTCCTCCTCTGTGTGGAAGTCCTCTCAGGGCTGAGGTATGCTAGGCTCCTCCTCCTCTGTGTGGAAGTCCTCTCAGGGCTGAGGTATGCTAGGCTCCTCCTCTGTGTGGAAGTCCTCTCAGGGCTGAGGTATGCTAGGCTCCTCCTCTGTGTGGAAGTCCTCTCAGGGCTGAGGTATGCTAGGCTCCTCCTCTGTGTGGAAGTCCTCTCAGGGCTGAGGTATGCTAGGCTCCTCCTCTGTGTGGAAGTCCTCTCAGGGCTGAGGTATGCTAGGCTCCTCCTCCTCTGTGTGGAAGTCCTCTCAGGGCTGAGGTATGCTAGGCTCCTCCTCCTCTGTGTGGAAGTCCTCTCAGGGCTGAGGTATGCTAGGCTCCTCCTCCTCTATGTGGAAGTCCTCTCAGGGCTGAGGTATGCTAGGCTCCTCCTCCTCTGTGTGGAAGTCCTCTCAGGGCTGAGGTATGCTAGGCTCCTCCTCCTCTGTGTTGAAGTCCTCTCAGGGTTTAGGTATGCTAGGCTCCTCCTCCTCTATGTGGAAGTCCTCTCAGGGTTGAGGTATGCTAGGCTCCTCCTCCTCTATGTGGAAGTCCTCTCAGGGTTGAGGTATGCTAGGCTCCTCCTCTATGTGGAAGTCCTCTCAGGGTTGAGGTATGCTAGGTGGTTCCTCTGTGTGGTAGTCCTCTCAGGGTTGAGGTATGCTAGATGGTTCCTCTGTGGAAGTCCTCTCAGGGCTGAGGTATGCTAGGTGGTTCCTCTGTGTGGAAGTCTTCTCGGGGCTGAGGTATGCTAGGTGGTTCCTCTGTGTGGAAGTCCTCTCAGGGCTGAGGTAAGCTAGGCTCCTCCTCCTCTGTGTGGAAGTCCTCTCAGGGCTGAGGTAAGCTAGGCTCCTCCTCCTCTGTGTGGTAGTCCTCTCAGGGTTGAGGTATGCTAGGCTCCTCCTCTGTGTGGAAGTCCTCTCAGGGTTGAGGTATGCTAGGCTCCTCTGTGTGGAAGTCCTCTCGGGGTTGAGGTAAGCTAGGCTCCTCCTCCTCTGTGTGGAAGTCCTCTCAGGCTTGAGGTATGCTAGGCTCCTCCTCCTCTGTGTGGAAGTCCTCTCGGGGTTGAGAGGACTCTCGGGGTTGGTTCCTCTGTGTGAAAGTCCCCCAGGGCTGAGGTGCTGTGAAATGTCATGGAGGCTGCGCTAACTGATAACTTAACCATTGCGTTGTTTACTAGGGTCGGCCCACAGAGTTGTCTACCGAGGCTAAGATCCAGGACTATGGCGAGATGGGGGCCAAGACCTACATCCCTGGAGCAGAGGTTCTGGAGGTGGAGGAGAAAGAGGAGGGAGAAGAGGGGGACGGTGGTAAGGATTGGATCGTGTATAGTCATTATTATACAACTGGAAACTTTTACTTATTTGGTTTTTGCTGCAAGGACACTCATTTTGGATTTATCAAGGACTGTATTTCCAAGATGCAATAGATGATGTTTTGTGTGGAAAAAAATAGGTTTAAATATTGATTATTTGATCATTTCTTCCTCTGCGTTTCCTCTTCATCTCTAGATGGCTGGGAGAGTGCCAGCAGTATCGGTGATGATGATGAGGACGGAGAATGGATCAATGTTCACCACTCCTCTGATGAAGACACCGTGGAAATGGTAGGGTTCTGCATCAACCCCATGTCCGTTAGGTGTTCTGGGTTGGTGACCTGATTTTGAACATCTGGGCTGTGGCTCGCGTTCAATTGAGCACACCGTAGCAAAACAATTTGTATCAGAAAACTAAAATGAGCACTTCTTATTGGACAGGTTAAGGTTGTCTTTCCCTGTTTCTGTCCGTTTTCTGCCATTTAGTTCCGAATGAACACTACCCTGGTGATTAAGTGTTCTGATTGGTGAATAACATGTTCTTATTGGTGAATAACGTCTTCTCATTGGCCATTGTATGTGTCACGCCCAGGCTGAGAAGCTGAAGACTATGGATCCAGAGGAGAGGAAGGCCAAGGCAGCAGCGGTCAGCTCCAGTCGACTCCTCACTCAGGACGACTTCAAGAAGATCCGTCTGGCTCAGATGGCTAAAGAGGTCAACGCTGCCCCGGGCAAGGGACAGAAGAGGAAGATCGTTGAAGATGATGATGGTGAAAGGTCAGTCTTGTTTTCTTGTTATTTTACCTCCGGTCCTATGATTTATATATATATATAATTCAAAACAGGGCCGACTTGTGGATCCATGTTTTACCTGGTGGGAATATCTTGTTTAAAATGCGTTGATGCTGCGTTTAGACGAAGGACGCAAAAACCATCATACCAGTTGGTATAACGGGACAAGGAAGCAAGGAAGAGGAAGAAGGTGACGGCAAAAAGCACGGCGGTATGCGTTGCTATGGTGATATCTGTAAAACAAACAGTGCGAATGAACATCCGGTAGAAAACAACGCTACGGCAAACAGTTGTAATATTTGAACTCTGGCGGCAAGTCCCGTATACCGTGGCGGCTAGGGATAACCCCGTTTAGTCGACCGGTCGATTGTTTGGTCGACCAAGATTTCTTGAGTCGAGCGGTAGCAAAAAAACGTGGTCGAACGAGACACCTGTCTGATCGGCTCCTGTCTGACACCTATCTGATCGGCTCCTGTCTGACTGATCCAGGCCGTGGGGATGGCACTGTCCATCACTCTTAAGACATTTGCTACTGAAATTGTACGTGGTTATATTACATAAGATCAATGGTGCAACACTAATAAAAACAATATTATTTTATGGCAAATGAGCTTTCTCCCGCTTTGGATAGCGGTTGCTGTCCGCGGTTCTGAAACATCAGCACACTGTGGATTTGGAGCCTTTTTCCTAGACCATGTTGCTATGTGTGTAATTGCAAAGTTACCCAGCATATTGGTGTTGAGAACAATGTGGTGGAGGCAGCAGTGGAGTTGCTTAGCCTAGTGGTTAGAGCATTGGACTAGTAACCGGAAGGTTGCAAGTTCAAACCCCCGAGCTGACAAGGTACAAATCTGTCATTCTGCCCCTGAACAGGCAGTTAACCCACTGTTCCTAGGCCGTCATTGAAAATAAGAATTTGTTCTTAACTGACTTGCCTGGTTAAATAAAGGTAAAAATAAGAAAAGAGAGGAGAGGGGGAACCCCAGCTTTAATTAGATCTATAATCAATAGCCCAACTGTTAGGTGTGCCTGGCTTTATAAATCATCCACATATACACAGCGCATTGTGAAAGTATTCAGACCACTTCACTTTTTCCACATTTTGTTACGTAACAGACTTATTCTAACATTGATCAAATAAATGTCTCCTCAATCTACACAATACCTCATAATACCATCACAATACCCCATAATGACATCACAATACCCCATAATGACATCACAATACCCCATAATAACAAAGCAAAAACAGGTTTTTAGAAATTTTTGCAAATGTATTAAAAATAAATTACATATCATATTTACATAAGTATTTAGTCCCTTTACTCAGTACTTTGTTGAAGCACCTTTGGCAGCGATTACAGCCTTAAGTCTTCTTGGGTATGACGCTACAAGCTTGGCACACCTGTATTTGGCGAGTTTCTCCCATTCTTCTCTGCAGATCCTCTCAAGCTCTGTCAGGTTGGATGGGGAGCGTCGCTGCACAGCTATTTTCAGATGTTCGATCGGGTTCAAGTCTGGACTCTTGCTAGGCCACTTGAGGACGTTCAGAGACTTGTCCCAAAGCCACTAATGCTTTGTCTTGACTGTGTGCTTAGGGTTGTTGTCCTGTTGGAAGGTAAAGCTCCTGAGGTCCTGAGCACTCTGGAGCAGTTTTTCATCAAGGATCTCTGCTCTGTTCATCTTTCCGTCAATCCTGACTGCTCTCCCTGCCGCTGAAAAACATCCCTACAGCATGATGATGTCACCACTATGCTTCACTGTATGGATGGTGGTCAGGTGATGAGCGGTGCCTGTTTTCCTCCAGACGTGACGAGTTAAATCTTGGTTTCATCAGACCAGAGAATCTTATTTCTCATGGTCAGAGTCCCTTTAGATGCCTTTTGCCAAACTCTAAGCGGGCTGTCATGTGCCTTTTACTGAGAAGTGGCTTCTACCATAAATGCCTGATTGGTGGAGTGCTGCAGAGATGGTTGTCCTTCTGGAAGGTTCTCCCATCTCCACAGAGGAACTCTGGAGCTCTGTCGGAGTGACCATCGAGTTCTTGGTCACCTCCCTGACCAAGGCCCTTCCCCCGATTGCTCAGTTTGACCGGCCAGCCAGCTCTAGGAAGAGTCTTGGTGGTTCCAAACTTCTTCCATTTAAGAATGATGGAGGCCACTGTGTTCTTGAATACTGCAGACATTTTTTGGTACCTTTCCCCAGATCTGCGCCTTGACGCACAGTCATGTCTCAGAGCTCTACGGACAATTTCCTTTGACCTCATGCTTTGGTTTTTGCTCTGACATGCACTGTCAACTGTGGGACAATAGCAATTACTATTTATAATTAATCACATCACGTGTGAGCTCACCATTGATTAAAATAATTTAGTAAAACACTTTCTAGAAATCGAAAGTAATGACGGGTAGTTTGTACTCGCCGCCTTGCTTGTATTTTTCCGCCAAAGACGAGATGAGTTTGGTCTGTTTATAGTATGTATGTTGAAGGGGGTGTGTCGTCTACGATCGTCCACTTCCCTTCATTCACTTCTGTAAGTTTACCCGAAAGATGAGTGAACCATTCCTGCATCTCCATTAAAAACATCTTTGGTCTGACAGACGTTTACGTGACACCCAGAATGCATTGTATAATGTCAACAAACATGGCGCCATTACAATATATGCAATAATCAGAATGTGTTATCTGTCACCAATAATTGAAAACGTGAATAAAAACTGTAAAAACATTAAGCTCATATACTGTATGCGCCTACAGTAGAAACGGCAACACGATATACATAAAAGAAGGAAGTTACTTTGATAGGAACGCACACATGTCCAAAGTAGTTGTGTGTAAGGAAAACAACAAGGAAGGCAACGCCAGCGGTGGCAAGAAAATGTTCAAGACTGAGCAAATATATACACATCCTTGATCTGATCCATGATCTCGCCATCACGGTTGACAACTCCATTGTGTCCTCCTCCCAGAGCGCTAAGAACCTTGGCGTGATCCTGGACAACACCCTGTCGTTCTCAACTAACATCAAGGCGGTGGCCCGTTCTTGTAGGTTCATGCTCTACAACATCCGCAGAGTACGACCCTGCCTCACACAGGAAGCAGCGCAGGTCCTAATCCAGGCACTTGTCATCTCCCGTCTGGATTACTGCAACTCGCTGTTGGCTGGGCTCCCTGCCTGTGCCATTAAACCCCTACAACTCATCCAGAACGCCGCAGCCCGTCTGGTGTTCAACCTTCCCAAGTTCTCTCACGTCACCCCGCTCCTCCGCTCTCTCCACTGGCTTCCAGTTGAAGCTCGCATCCGCTACAAGACCATGGTGCTTGCCTACGGAGCTGTGAGGGGAACGGCACCTCAGTACCTCCAGGCTCTGATCAGGCCCTACACCCAAACAAGGGCACTGCGTTCATCCACCTCTGGCCTGCTCGCCTCCCTACCACTGAGGAAGTACAGTTCCTGCGCAGCCCAGTCAAAACTGTTCGCTGCTCTGGCCCCCCAATGGTGGAACAAACTCCCTCACGACGCCAGGACAGCGGAGTCAATCACCACCTTCCGGAGACACCTGAAACCCCACCTCTTTCAGGAATACCTAGGATAGGATAAAGTAATCCTTCTCACCCCCCTTAAAATATTTAGATGCACTATTGTAAAGTGGCTGTTCCAATGGATGTCTTAAGGTGAACGCACCAATTTGTAAGTCGCTCTGGATAAGAGCGTCTGCTAAATGACTTAAATGTAATGTAAATGTAATCTGTGCAAACATGAGTGAAGTGCGGTGAGTTCTCCTGGAAGAGAGAAGTTTATTCTGGCTCAGTAAATCCTCAAACATAAATTGTTCGCAACGCTGAAATGGACTACCTCTATGTGAATTAATGAGGAGGCGGAACACACCTCAATTCAAACTGTTAGAAAATAATTTGATATTGACAAGTTGAAACACACGCTATAGATAATTAACACGCACTGCCTGCTAACTGTCCTGTTGCGGAATAATACGATTTTGGAAAAGTGAGTGCATTATGAGTGCATAAAACCACTCACGCTGGGGTGAACGTTAGAGATGTTTGGAACTCACGCTGGGGTGAACGTTAGAGATGTTTGGAACTCACGCTGGGGTGAACGTTAGAGATGTTTGGAACTCACGCTGGGGTGAACGTTAGAGATGTTTGGAACTCACGCTGGGGTGAACACTAGAGATGTTTGGAACTCACTCTGGGGTGACCGCTAGAGATGTTTGGAACTCACGCTGGGGAGAACGCTAGAGATGTTTGGAACTCACGCTGGGGTGAACGCTAGAGATGTTTGGAACTCACGCTGGGGTGAACGCTAGAGATATTTGGAACTCACGCTGGGGTGAACGCTAGAGATGTTTGGAACTCACGCTGGGGTGAACGCTAGAGATGTTTGGAACTCACACTGGGGAGACCGTCACTCTGGGGTGAACATTAGAGATGTTTGGAACTCACTCTGGGGTGACCGCTAGAGATGTTTGGAACTCACGCTGGGGTGAGCGTTAGATGTTTGGAACTCACGCTGGGGTGACCGCTAGAGATGTTTGGAACTCACGCTGGGGTGACCGTTAGAGATGTTTGGAACTCACTCTGGGGTGACCGCTAGAGATGTTTGGAACTCACGCTGGGGAGACCGTTAGAGATGTTTGGAACTCACACTGGGGTGAACATTAGAGATGTTTGGAACTCACGCTGGGGTGAACGTTAGAGATGTTTGGAACTCACGCTGGGGTGAACGCTAGAGATGTTTGGAACTCACGCTGGGGAGAACGCTAGAGATGTTTGGAACTCACGCTGGGGTGAACGCTAGAGATGTTTGGAACTCACGCTGGGGTGAACGCTAGAGATATTTGGAACTCACGCTGGGGTGAACGCTAGAGATGTTTGGAACTCACGCTGGGGTGAACGCTAGAGATGTTTGGAACTCACACTGGGGAGACCGTCACTCTGGGGTGAACATTAGAGATGTTTGGAACTCACTCTGGGGTGACCGTTAGAGATGTTTGGAACTCACTCTGGGGTGACCGTTAGAGATGTTTGGAACTCACACTGGGGAGACCGTCACTCTGGGGTGAACATTAGAGATGTTTGGAACTCACTCTGGGGTGACCGTTAGAGATGTTTGGAACTCACGCTGGGGAGACCGTCACTCTGGGGTGACCGTTAGAGATGTTTGGAACTCACTCTGGGGTGACCGTTAGAGATGTTTGGAACTCACGCTGGGGAGACCGTCACTCCGGGGTGAACATTAGAGATGTTTGGAACTCACTCTGGGGTGACCGTTAGAGATGTTTGGAACTCACGCTGGGGAGACCGTCACTCTGGGGTGAACATTAGAGATGTTTGGAACTCACTCTGGGGTGAACATTAGAGATGTTTGGAACTCACTCTGGGGTGACCGTTAGAGATGTTTGGAACTCACTCTGGGGTGACCGTTAGAGATGTTTGGAACTCACTCTGGGGTGACCGTTAGAGATGTTTGGAACTCACTCTGGGGTGACCGTTAGAGATGTTTGGAACTCACTCTGGGGTGACCGTTAGAGATGTTTGGAACTCCTTAGCGGAAGGTTAATAAAGTTAATTGTGGAGAAGGCTGATTCACAGCTGTATGTGGGGCGAAACATGGTCAGGATGTACCGTGCTGGTGTCTTGAGAACAGAGACATCAGCTGCAGGCACCATCTTTCCCCCAGAAAGTGACTGGGTCACAATCACCAGCCTGCTCCTTCACACCTATGTGAATCAACTCCATTTGTAGTGATGCAACATCTACCCATCTGTAGATCTGTTTTGCTTCTTCTGACAACTTTTGTCACATTTGTGACCCATGAAGGGGTTCTGGATGAGCAGCAGCAGTTCTCTTCCAACAGTGATGTCATCAAAGTGAGCCTTAAAGTTATCTATCAGATTCTGGATGAAATCAGCATGGTTAACATGGTTGGAACATGCTTGCCTCTTGAGTTTGTCCCCAACATTTTTTGGGGGAAGTGAACAAGTTCTCTCTGGAGAACATTCTTGGAAAAACTCTGATTTCTTCTGGAAAGACAGGACTGCTGTTATCATATGACATACTGTTGTCCCTTCACTGTAGCTTAACATTCAGTTGATTACGGCCTCTCAAAAAGTTGATCAGTTTCATCATCGTTGTCATGACCTCCGAGTACTCTTTTCCCAGTCTGGCACACAGGACAGATTGATGGATGAGGCAGTGATATGTCAGGTCAGGTTGGTTCTCTTTCAAATGTGCAACCAGTCCTCCCCCCCTCTTCCTCTCATGGCTGGAGCTCCATCTGTGGTGATGGAGACCACTGACTTCAGATCTCTCCCCCTTTGTCAGCATCTCTTTGATGGCATCATGGATATCCTCTCCCTGTGTGTGTGTGTGTGTGTGTGTGTGTGTGTGTGTGTGTGTGTGTGTGTGTGTGTGTGTGTTTTGTGTGTGGTAAGCCCTACAGCTCCTCACAGAATTCCTTCTTTGTTTCGTTATAAAATCTGACTAACATCAGAAGCTGGGCATTATCAGTGTTATCTGTACGATTCATCCACAGCTAATGAAATGCATTCTGAATGGCCTCTTTAAGTTGTTAAGTCTTTGGCTAATATTTCAGTTCTCCTCATTGCTGTGGAGTCTGACAGTGGGTTCTGTTTGATGTTTTTGTTTACCTTCAAGCAAGGTGTCAAGCAACGTCACACACGCATTCTTGTACCATCTTAGCATCTGAAAAAGTTTTGTGTTTTCCTAAAAACCCAAGGTATCCTCAGTGAGAACACTCCATTTCACGTTGTTGGTCTGTCGGGGGAATTGACAAGGACTTTGGTGCATCTCTCGTGTTGGGATTTGAGTTGGTTAATCTTGTTTGATCTGATCTCCATGTTCAGGGGATACATCTGATCCAATGTACTATGCCTCGTGTCTTAATGGCGCTTAACATGTGTCACTTATCACCAGAGCTACAGACTCACTGCATATCAGGCATATTGGTTTTGTGCTAGTTGAATAAATACTGTTCCGCCCGCTCGTCTTTGAATATACGATTTTCGGAGTCAACTTTTTATTTTTTGTTGAACAAAAAATGTTAACAAAGATACTGGTAACTAAGCTCCCTCTATCTGTGATATTTACAGTTGAACCGCTGTCAAATCTTTCTGATTCTTTCTGCCTGCTTGTCCAAAGGTTCCACAAAGGATATTTGGATCAATGTGATTGGGTAAAACGCAGCCTCTTGTATTTGCATATAATCACGCGATTGGGTTAGACGGGGCGCTAGTAGAGGTGGCCGTTGCTTCGAGAGAGTGAAAAAGAGAGGATTGCTGAGTTAGAGGCCCCTGGACCCGGTTGATTATTTTTAGACAGCTGGAGAGAACGACAACGGGTGCACGTTACACAGTCACTCTGTCTTTTTTTACACAGCACAGCAAGTCTGAGCCCAGCCTGACACAAATCAATTACGGTCGGATTCCCTTTAGTCTTCTGTGTGTCTTTTTCATTATTTCATCAAACCGTGTGCTTTAAAGCATCAGACAAGCTCAGTGCATATAGTTGATTTGATTAAAACACGGGATGTGTCAATATAGGGGAAAAATACACGTTTTAGAATTTTGGCGAAAGAACGGATGACTCTCGGTCGACCAAGATTTTTTTATTCAGTGGAGGACAGCCCTAGTGGAGGACAGCCCTAGTGGAGGACAGCCCTAGTGGAGGACAGCCCTAGTGGAGGCTGAAAGCATTCACTGCCTGCCTCAATGGCATTTACCGTTGTGCTCTCATTGAAAACAATGACATCCGGTTCGCTGTCTACCTCGTACCAGCTAAATGAAGCATACGTGTGATAAACACTCATGCAAATAGTTTAACTGCCATTTTGTGTGTGTGTGTGTGTGTGTGCGCGCATCTTAACTAATAACATGTCAAATCGTTTTCAGAGGGGAAATCCTTACCTTGAGAGACATTGAAAAGCTGCACAAGAAACCCAAGGCAGACAAGGAATCAAGACTCGCCACTGCACAGGTGACCATCTCAATCAAGAATGTGCTGAATTCTAATTATCATATTCTTTTTTATTTATTTTTAACAGTATTTTTTCACCCATATTAAGAGATACAACAACAGAGACAAAGCACAAAAAAACAGCACTCACTTATACATACCTACGTATATATATATATATATATACACACACATCCTACATACATACATACATACATACATACACACACACACACACGTACACCATTTTCCTCTTCCCGCTGGGTGCTTCTCTCACTAATTATCGTATTCTTAGGATTTCAGCAGATCATGTGGTTTTGTTTTGATGGTAGGCTGGCCGCTCGGATAGGAAGGAGTTTGTGAAGAAGAGGAAGGAGAAGCTGAACCCGTTCGCTTCCACCAGCAACAAGGACAAGAAGAGGAACAAAGACTTCAGGATGATGAGACACAGTCGAAACGTACGGACCAAGAACAAGAGATCCTTCAGAGATAAACAGGTACATGAAGTTTTTTTTTTTTCAGCGTAATTGGAAAATGTGTATTTTTGTCAGTATTATTTATCTCTATGTTGCATCTATTTCTCTCTCTCTCTCTCTCTCTCTCTCTCTCTCTCTCTCTCTGTCTCTGTCTCTCTCTCTCTCTGTCTCTCTCTCTCTCTGTCTCTCTCTCTCTCTGTCTCTCTCTGTCTCTCTCTCTCTGTCTCTCTCTCTCTCTGTCTCTCTCTCTCTCTGTCTCTCTATCTCTCTCTCTGTCTCTCTCTGTCTCTCTCTCTGTCTCTCTCTGTCTCTCTCTCTCTCTCTCTCTCTCTCTCTCTCTCTCTCTCTCTGTCTCTCTCTCTCTCTCTCTCTGTCTCTCTCTCTCTCTCTCTCTCTGTCTATCTGTCTCTCTCTCTGTCTCTCTCTCTCTCTGTCTCTCTCTCTCTCTCTCCATACAGATTGCTCTAAGAGATGCACTCATTAAGAGAAAGAAGCAATACAAATAGCAATGTCACTGTGGACTCTGGTTCCTAAGGAAATGATGGCTCCTTGAACTTGGACTGTTAAAGGAAGATGGGGAATGGTTCATTTTAACGTGTTAAATCTGGCTGTCCTTGTTTTTCTTCTTAAGTAGTAGGCTGTAATCACACTGCCTTCTATTAAAATATTTACTGTCTATCGTTTACTCGGTCTCCTATTTGCATTTTTGTTCAGTTTGCTCCATATTTCCATACACCTTTTGATGTGAAGATGATGTTCCTGCCAACAAATGAAATGTAACTCCTCTAGACTGACATGATAGACAATAAATAAATGCAGACAGGATTTAAATGTCAAGATTTCCAGGACACAAACGCATATAATATACGGACAGATCAGTCCACTTCATTACGATGCCACCTTCAACCCCTACAGGTAAGGACAGATTTGAGTTGTTGTAATGCTTCTCTCAGCTGGAATTCATTCACACTTAACTGGTATTTAGAATTCAATCAAACATTCCTGTTCGTATATTATGATGCACTTGCCCCAGTTGGGCAGAGACTCGGAAGTCCCCCAGTTGGGCAGAGACTCATAGAAGTCCCCCGGTTGGACAGAGACTCATAGAAGTCCCCCGGTTGGGCAGAGACTCGGAAGTCCCCCAGTTGGGCAGAGACTCATAGAAGTCCCCCGGTTGGACAGAGACTCATAGAAGTCCCCCGGTTGGACAGAGACTCATAGAAGTCCCCCGGTTGGGCAGAGACTCATAGAAGTCCCCCGGTTGGGCAGAGACTCATAGAAGTCCCCCGGTTGGGCAGAGACTCATAGAAGTCCCCCGGTTGGACAGAGACTCATAGAAGTCCCCCAGTTCTTCAAACCCCCAGATGGTTCTTGCTGACCCAGGTAGTCTTGCCTCTGGGCTGCACCGTCGAGGCCATGGGCTATCCTGGTAGGACTGCTGTACCAGTTTGGCTTCAAATGCCCCCTCACAGTCTACCTGCTGGTCCTGGGCTTCTCTGTACAGGCAGGCGGTGGCTATAATCATCACGGGTCGCTGTCTTGGAGGAGTCATTCCCAACGTCATCAAATACTGGATAGATGGGGACATGGACCTCCTGTGGTTGGGTTTACTTAGGCCATGTCCAAAATGGCACCCTATTCCCTACATAGTGCACTACTTTAGACCAGAGCCCTATGGAACCCTATTCCCTACATAGTGCACTACTTTTGACCAGAGCCCTATGGCACCCTATTCCCTACATAGTGCACTACTTTTGACTAGGGCCCATAGGTCTCTGGTCAAAATGTAGTACACAGAGACAGATTTTATTTAGTGAATTCTCAAATTAGCAGGTAACAATACCTACGTCACATTACACCCCCATGATCCTCTAGTTCTCTGTGAACATGTCTCGTCATTACAGGGTCATGGGCCGGTCATCCTGCGAGGCTAATCCGTCCGTTTGTTGTTTTGGGTCTATTTTGGGTGTGTTGTCTGTAGCATAACCATGACGAGTATCTCCACAGTGCTTGGTATGGGCATGATGCCTCCGTGTCAATACGTCTACACACACGCCCGGCGTGGAGGCAGGCACGATCACAACACCATACTTTAATATAGGTAATGACCGTTTCTGTTTTCCATTCTGTTTCTTGATGAGTCTTCTCTGTCTGCGGTCTCACTCGCTCCCTTTTTCCTCTCTCACTCTCGGAGAGAGTTGTTTGATAAACTCTGAAGGTCAGTGACTGTAACAAGACTCTTCAAATGCACTGGAATGGAATGAATGTTTTACCAGTAGTCTAGGAGGAAAATAACCTCTCCCTCAACGTCAACAAAACGAAGGAGACGATTGTGGACGACAGGAGACAGTAGCGAAAGCACGCCCCCATCCACATTGACAGGGTAGCAGTGAATAGGGTGAAAAGCTCCAAGTTCCTCAGCCTGCACATCACTGACAACCTGAAATGGCCCATCCACACAGATAGTGTGGTGAAGAAGGTGCAACAGCGCCTCTTCAACCTCAGGAGTCTGAATAAATTTGGCTTGGCCCTTAACACCCTCACAAACTTTTACAGATGCACCATTGAGAGCATCCTGTCGGGCTGTATCACCGCCTGGTACTGCAATTGCACCATCCGTGAACGCAGGGCTCTACAGAGGGTGGTGCAGTCTGCACAACACATAATTGAGGGCACACTGCCTGCCCTCCAGGAAATCTACAACACCTGGGGTCACAGGAAGGACCTCAGCCCCCCGAACCACGGCCTGCTCACCCCGCTACCATCTAGAAGGCAGAGACTGTACAGGTGCATCAAAGCTGGGACCGAGAGACTGAAAAACAGTTATCTTCAGGCCATAATAGTCACCATGAGCCGGCCTCCACCCAGTACCCTGCCCTGAACCTTAGTCAATGTTACTAGCCGGCTACCACCCGGTACTCTACCCTGCACCTTAGAGACTGCTGCCATATGTACATAGTGAACACTAGTCACTTTATTAATGTTTCCATACTGTTTTTAACCACTTCATATGTATAAATGGTATGGCACCCACGAAGGTGGGTGTCAGTTGTTTATGTGCACAGAGGGTCCCTGGTTCGAGCCCGGGTAAGGGCGAGGGGACGGACTAAAGTTATACTGTTACACATAGTCAGTGTTTTTATTAGGCTACAAATAGCAGCCTTGTGTTCTGCGACGCTAAATTTCAATGATCGTTTAGATTGATCAATATAAGCTGCCCCGCAGATGCATTTGAACATGTATATGACATTTGTGGTGCTACAATTATTGAAGATTTGAACGTTGTATTGTTTAACTGTTCTCGGGTGGTAAATAACGTTAGTATTGGTCGTATTGTCGCAATGTACACAGTGGCCGGACTTTGTAATTTCCATTAGGCGGGCCTGGGAGCCAAGTGTCACGCTACTTGGGTAGCTGCTTGCTGTGTGTAACGGAATCGGCTAGACGCTAGGGGGCAATGTTGTGAACTCTAGTAGATTTTGGCCAGTTTTGAGGATGTTCAAGTGTTTTCAATACAATGAATTTGACGCGACCTGCACATGGGCTGTACTCCGTGGAAAAACAAACGTTGCGGCTTTGACGTTCAGTCTCCCTAGCACGGGTATAGACCTGTTAAACGACCATCAGTCACGTATCATACCCGAGTTACAGGAACCTGGTGTACTAAATCTACGTCTGTACTACTACTGTTCCGTCAGTTTTAGGAATTTACCCATCGGTATGTTCCGCTTGAAGGTGTACGAGGTGGTTACTGTCTGCGCGTGAACGTTTATTCCTACTCTGCGATTTGCAGAAGATTGTAGACTCGAACTTGTTTTCTTTATTTTTGTGGATTGTAAGATCCAAGAAGTATATTTTCTCCCAAATCAAATGACAATTCAGCAATATCAACAAGTAATCTAACAATTCCACCTACCAACTACCTTATACACACACATCTAAATGGATGGAATAAGAATATGTACATGTAAATATATTTACGAGCGATGGCTGAGCAGCATAGGCAAGATGCAATAGATTTTATAAGGTACAGTATATACACATGATATGAGTAATGTAAGATATGTAAACATTATTAAAGTGCCATTGTTTAAAGTGACTAGTGATCCATTTATTAAAGTGGCCAGTGATTTGAGTCTCTATGTATGCAGCAGCCTCTCTGTGTTAGTGATGGCTGTTTAGAAGTCTGATGGCCTTGAGATAGAAGCTGTTTTTCAGTCTCTCGGTCCCAGCTTTGATGCAACTGCACTGACCTCGACTTCTGGATGATAGCGGGGCGAACAGGCAGTGGCTCGGGTGGTTGTTCTCCTTGATGATCTTTATGGCCTTCCTGTGACATCGGGTGGTGTAGGTGTCCTGGAGGGCAGGTAGTTTGCCCCCGGTGATGCGTTGTGCAGACCTCACTACCCTCTGGAGAGCCTTGTGGTTCAGGGCGGTGCAGTTGCCGTACCGGGCGGTGATACATCCCGATTTCTCTCTGCTGTGAATTTGAGTTTGGCGTCAGATAAGTTAATATAAGAAATTAACTAGTACCATTCCATACCATTAGGATGTTGTCTATGTAGCTTTTCCAAAGGGCTACATTCTGGAAAAATCCTCAGTTTCCACCTCATTTTGTAGGTAGTGCGCACATAGCCTGTCTTCTCTTGAGAGCCAGGTCTGCCTACAGCGGCCTTTCTCAAGAGCAAGGCTATGCTCACGAAGTCTGTACATAATCAAAGCTTTCCTTAAGTTTGGGTCAGTCACAGTGGTCAGGTATTCTGCCACTGTGTACTCTCTGTTTAGGGCCAAATAGCATTCTAGTTTGCTCAGTTTTTTTTTGTTAATTCTTTCCAATGTGTCAAGTAATTATCTTTTTGTTTTCTCGTGATTTAGTTGGGTCTAATTGTGTTGGTGTCCTGGGGCTCTGTGGGGTCTGTTTGTGTTTGTGAACAGGGCCCCAGTACCAGCTTGCTTAGGGGACTCTTCTCCAGGTTCATCTCTCTGTGGATGATGGCTTTGTTATGGAAGGTTTGGGAATCGCTTCCTTTTAGGGGGTTGTAGAATTGAACAGGTTTTTTCTGGATTCTGATAATTAGCGGGTATCGGCCTAATTCTGCTCTGCGTGCATTATTTGGTGTTTCATGTTGTACACATAGGATATTTTTTTCCACAATTCTGCATGCAGAGTCTCAATTTGGTGTTTGTCCCATTTTGTGAATGAGCAGACCCCAGACCTCACAACCATAAAGGGTAATTGGTTTAAAAACCCATTTAAAAATGTCTCTCTCTCTCTCTCTCTCTCTCTAGGTGGGTGGGTACAGTGGTGGGAGGGCTTCTCTTGATGGTAATAGGGGTTGCCATTGCTGTTCTTTACCGAGGTTCCTGGCACAGTGCGGTTCTCTACCGAGGTTCCTGGCACAGTGCTGTTCTCTACCGAGGTTCCTGGCACAGTGCTGTTCTCTACCGAGGTTCCTGGCACACAGACACCTCTATCATGGTCATCGTAGGAGCCATTGAAGGTATCAGGGTAATCAATAATGAAGAGAGATTAGGATGTCATCCAGAGTATGTGATGTTTTATTGACAAAAACGAGCACAGACATGACAGGAGCCTGGGAGAACTCTCGTACCGCTCTCAAGTACATTTTCTCAAAGCCTTACTTCCTTGTTCATCTCTGCTTATACCTGGTTTTGCATCATAAAGTGTCTTGCAATAATCAAATTCAAAGTATCACAACAGCTTGAGTTTCAATAAACCGGTAGACCATATTTGGCTAAGCTTTCCTGTGATAAACTTAACCATGACATTTTTTTTACCCGGTAAGTTGACTGAGAACACTCATTTACAGAAACAACCTGGAGAATGGTTACAAGGGAGAGGAGATGAATGAGCCAATTATAAACTGGGGATGATGGTACAGTATGAAGACCAGATTGGGAATTTAACCAGGACACCAGGGTTAACACCCCTAGTCTTACAATAGACTACACCCTACACAGGGCAATGTCCCCAATCACTGCCCTGAGGGCAATGGGATATTTTTTTTAGACCAGAGGAAAGGGTGCCTACTACTGGCCCTCCCAAAACCACTTCCAGCAGCAGCATCTGGTCTCCCATCCAGGACCAACCCTGCAAGCCAGCAGCAGTATGCAGGGTGGTATGCTGCTGATATCAGTGCTGTTGCCATGAAACCACAGCTACAAGTAGCTTGTTAGCAGTTGGAGTGTACAACAGGGCCTTCTCTCTCAACCTTGGGTAGGAAACACTCCCAAACTTAGACTTTCAGAAACCACCTGCAAGATGAGCCCATATTATACATCACTGCTCATTGTCCATTTGAGCTTACAAACAAAACACAATGAGGCATATTTCTATATGTTGAGAATGACAAATCATTGTGGTCTATTGCTATATGTCTAGTGCAAGTTACTATGACCCCACCTCTATTATATTCAATTCAACGGCACGGGGCACCAAACAATGACCTTTTGACTTTTCCAGACCCTTCACCATCTTCCCCCTGATAGGCTACAGCGCCCAGTTCATCACCGCTGTCATCGTCAGGCAGCCATGGCAGAAATCAGAATATCAAACCAAACACCCCGTCGTCTTTCTCACAAAGATGATGAGTTATTCGATAATGGTAACAGCCATGACAAGACGTCAGAAAATATTCATCCTATCATTGTATTTGAATGACTCTGTTATGGTCAACCCTTCTCATTATCCCCAAGGCGGTGAACTATGACAAGGCATTATCATTGTATTTGAATGACTCTGTTATGGTCAACCCTTCTCATTATCCCCAAGGCAGTGAACTATGACAAGGCATTATCATTGTATTTGAATGACTCTGTTATGGTCAACCCTTCTCATTATCCCCAAGGCGGTGAACTATGACAAGGCATTATCATTGTATTTGAATGACTCTGTTATGGCCAACCCTTCTCATTATCCCCAAGGCAGTGAACTATGACAAGGCATTATCATTGTATTTGAATGACTCTGTTATGGTCAACCCTTCTCATTATCCCCAAGGCGGTGAACTATGACAAGGCATTATCATTGTATTTGAATGACTCTGTTATGGCCAACCCTTCTCATTATCCCCAAGGCGGTGAACTATGACAAGGCATTATCATTGTATTTGAATGACTCTGTTATGGTCAACCCTTCTCATTATCCCCAAGGCAGTGAACTATGACAAGGCATTATCATTGTATTTGAATGACTCTGTTATGGTTAACTCTTCTCATTATCCCCAAGGCGGTGAACTATGACAAGGCATTATCATTGTATTTGAATGACTCTGTTATGGCCAACCCTTCTCATTATCCCCAAGGCAGTGAACTATGACAAGGCATTATCATTGTATTTGAATGACTCTGTTATGGTTAACCCTTCTCATTATCCCCAAGGCGGTGAACTATGACAAGGCATTATCATTGTATTTGAATGACTCTGTTATGGCCAACCCTTCTCATTATCCCCAAGGCAGTAAACTATGACAAGGCATTATCATTGTATTTGAATGACTCTGTTATGGCCAACCCTTCTCATTATCCCCAAGGCAGTGAACTATGACAAGGCCACATGTCAAAAGGACCTGAAACAGACATCAGCTTCTCCTTTTCCTCTCCTGCCAGGTTGAGAATTTGTAGCATGGCCATGGGGTGCAGGCGAGGGGGCAGCTCTTCTGGGTTTATGTCATCTTCCTCCCACTGGGCAACACAACTGGTTGAATCAATGTTGTTTCCACGTCATTTCAACAAACAAACAAAAACATCTATGTGATGACGTTGAATCAACGTCAAACTGATTGGATTTGAAAAGAGTAATCAACGTCAGGGAATTTCGTATTTTTTTCACCCAACTTTTAACCTAAATACAATGAAGGTGAAATGTTTTATTTTATTTATTTCATGTTTAATTCACGTTAGTTTACAACTCAACCAAATGTAAATTAAAACGTAGACGTTTGAACTGACGTCTGTGACCAGTGGACTTCCTGTTGGGACCTAATATGAACTATTTAATGAACCAACTAATACATAATATTACTACTACACTGTTTTGTTCATTGTATTTCACTACGTGATACAGATGACCAGCGCTACATGATACAGATGGCCAGCGCTACGTGATACAGATGGCCAGCGCTACGTGATACAGATGGCCAGCGCTACATGATACAGATGGCCAGCGCTACGTGATACAGATGGCCAGCGCTACATGATACAGATGGCCAGCGCTACATGATACAGATGGCCAGCGCTACATGATACAGATGGCCAGCTCTACGTGATACAGATGGCCAGCGCTACGTGATACAGATGGCCAGCGCTACGTGATACAGATGGCCAGCGCTACGTGATACAGATGGCCAGCTCTACGTGATACAGATGGCTAGCTCTGAGTGATACAGATGGCCAGCTCTGCGTGATACAGATGGCCAGCGCTACGTGATACAGATGGCCAGCTCTGCGTGATACAGATGGCCAGCTCTGCATGATACAGATGGCCAGCTCTGCGTGATACAGATGGCCAGCTCTGCGTGATACAGATGGCCAGCGCTACGTGATACAGATGGCCAGCTCTGCGTGATACAGATGGCCAGCGCTACGTGATACAGATGGCCAGCGCTACGTGATACAGATGGCCAGCGCTACGTGATACAGATGGCCAGCGCTGCGTGATACAGATGGCCAGCGCTACGTGATACAGATGGCCAGCTCTGTGTGATACAGATGGCCAGCTCTACGTGATACAGATGGCCAGCTCTGCGTGATACAGATGGCCAGCTCTGCGTGATACAGATGGCCAGCTCTGCGTGATACAGATGGCCAGCGGCCCCAGTTACAAAGACTCCAATACATCACATACCGTTTGTTATAAGGTTGCTGTTGCTGACTTCTTGGCTATATGATTTGGATGTTGACGTATATGGTCGACATGGCACTCCCCCGCTGAAAGCCCATCCCTCATCTTGGTTACAGGTGTCGGACCATCGCCATGGAGACGGGCCCAGAACGTCCAGATCTGTTCCACCATCCTGCGGCTGTCGTTCCCTCCTGAGAAGCTGTTGAGTCGATTCTGCTGTATCTGACCAGTTGAGTCGGTTCTGCTGTATCTGACCAGTTGAGTCGGTTCTGCTGTATCTGACCAGTTGAGTCGGTTCTGCTGTATCTGACCAGTTGAGTCGGTTCTGCTGTATCTGACCAGTTGAGTCGGTTCTGCTGTATCTGACCAGTTGAGTCGGTTCTGCTGTATCTGACCAGTTGAGGCGATATGGTGCAAAGTTTTACTTCCTTATTCTGCTGAAAACAGTATTATCCAGTTATTACTATATAAATGGGCAATTCTACATTGATCCAGAAGAGAGTGCTGGTGTACTTAGTGGTAGAGAACAGAGAGCTGCTGTACTCAGTGGTAGAGAAGAGAGTGCTGGTGTACTCAGTGGTAGAGAAGAGAGTGCTGGTGTACTTAGTGGTAGAGAAGAGAGTGCTGGTGTACTTAGTGGTAGAGAAGAGAGTGCTGGTGTACTTAGTGGTAGAGAAGAGAGTGCTGGTGTACTTAGTGGTAGAGAAGAGAGTGCTGGTGTACTTAGTGGTAGAGAAGAGAGTGCTGGTGTACTTAGTGGTAGAGAAGAGAGTGCTGGTGTACTTAGTGGTAGAGAACAGAGAGCTGCTGTACTCAGTTGTAGAGAAGAGAGTGCTGGTGTACTTAGTGGTAGAGAACAGAGAGCTGCTGTACTTAGTGGTAGAGAAGAGAGTGCTGGTGTACTCAGTGGTAGAGAACAGAGTGCTGGTGTACTTAGTGGTAGAGAAGAGAGTGCTGGTGTACTTAGTGGTAGAGAAGAGCGTGCTGGTGTACTTAGTGGTAGAGAACAGAGAGCTGATGTACTTAGTGGTAGAGAAGAGAGTGCTGGTGTACTTAGTGGTAGAGAACAGAGAGCTGGTATACTTAGTGGTAGAGAACAGAGAGCTGGTGTACTTAGTGGTAGAGAACAGAGAGCTGGTGTACTTAGTGGTAGAGAACAGAGAGCTGCTGTACTTAGTGGTAGAGAACAGAGAGCTGCTGTACTTAGTGGTAGAGGCTTGTGTCGTGGAGCACCAGGGCAGTGGAGCCTGTCACCAGCAGAGCAGTGGTGACCCAGAACAGGGTGAGGACACATGGATTAGGCTGCATGTCTAACTGTGTTTAGTTTCTCTATGTCCACACTAGGACCGGCATGGTATTGGCAGTATGTAACAAAGCAATACTCTTATCTGTGATGATGCCTATAACAGGCAGAGGGAAAGTAAACCGTGTGAACAATACTGCTAACCAGTACTGTGTTTGTGCTGGCTCAGATATTTTCTTGTCACATTATCCTTTCCAGCACGGCTCCAGCAACCTTTGTGGATAGGTAAGCAGTAGGTACGCAGTACAGCTCAGCTTGGCTTAACCAGAGACGTTTTCTTACAGAGTTCAGACAACTCTTTGTTAGAGGTGTATATACAGTTGAAGTCAGAAGTTTACATACACTTAGGTTGGAGTCATTAAAACTCGTTTTTTCAACCACTCCACAAATTTCTTGTTAACAAACTATAGTTTTGGCAAGTCGGTTAGGACATCTACTTTGTGCATGACACAAGTCATTTTCCAACCATTTTTTACAGACAGATTATTTCACTTATAATTCACTGTATCACAATTCCAGTGGGTCAGACGTTTACATACACTAAGTTGACTGTGCCTTTAAACAGCTTGGAAAATTCCAGAAAATGATGTCATGGCTTTAGAAGCTTCTGATAGGCTAATTGACATCATTTGAGTCAATTGGAGGTGTACCTGCAGATGTATTTCAAGACCTACCTTCAAACTCAGTGACTCTTTGCTTGACATGATGGAAAAATCAAAAGAAATCAGCTAAGACTTCAGAAAAAAAATTGTAGACCTCCACAAGTCTGGTTCATCCTTGTCAGCAATTTCCAAATGCCTGAAGGTACCACGTTCATATGTATAAACAATAGTACGCAAGTATGAACACCATGGGACCACACAGCCGTCATACCGCTCAGGAAGGAGACGCATTCTGTCTCCTAGAGATGAAAGTACTTTGGTGCGAAAAGTGAAAATCAATCCCAGAACAACAACAAAGGACCCTGTGAAGATGCTGGAGGAAACTGGTACAAAAGTATCTATATCCACAGTAAAACAAAAACAAGTCCTATATCGACATAACCTGAAAGGCCGCTCAGCAAGGAAGAAGCCACTGCTCCAAAACCGCCATAAAAATGACAGACTATGGTTTGCAACTGCACATGGGGACAAATATTGTTCTTTTTGGAGAAATGTCCTCTGGTCTAATGAAACAAAAATAGAACTGTTTGGCCATAATGACCATCATCATGTTTGGAGGACAAATTGGGAGGCTTGCAAGCCGAAGAACACCATCCCAACCATGAAGCACAGGGGTAGCAGCATCATGTTGTGTGGGTGCTTTGCTGCAGGAGGGACTGGTGCACTTCACAAAATAGATGGCATCATGAGGAAGGAAAAGTATGTGGATATATTGAAGCAACATCTCAAAACATCAGTCAGGAAGTTAAAGTTGTGTCGCAAATGGATCTTCCAAATGGATAATGTGTCACGTTCGTCGTAATGATGAGACCAAGGCGCAGCATGAATAGAATTCCACATATTTTTAATGAACTGAAACTCAACAAAACAACAAACAACCAAACAAAATGTGAAGCTACTAGTGTAGCTAACTGCACACAGGCACCTAACTGTAGACAAGATCCCACACCGGAAAGTGGGAAAAAGAGCTGCCTAAATATGATCCCCAAAGTCTCTGATTGGGAACCATATCAGGCCAACATAGACATACAAAACCCCTATACATACAAAAAAACATAGATATACAAAAACCTAGAGTACCCACCCTAGTCACACCTTGACCTAACCACAATATATAGAAAACAGAGCTATCTAACGTCAGGGCGTGACATAATGACCCCAAGCATACTTCCAAAGTGGTGGCAAAATGGCTTAAGGACAACAAAGTCAAGGTATTGGAGTGGCCATCACAAAGCCCTGACCTCAATTCTATAGAAAATTTGTGGGCAGAACTGAAAAAGTGTGTGCGAGTAAGGAGGCCTACAAACCTGACTCAGTTACACCAGCTCTGTCAGGAGGAATGGCCCAAAATTCACCCAACTTATTGTGGAAGGCTACCCAAAATGTTTGAACCAAGTTAAACAAATTAAAGGCAATGCTACCAAATAGTAATTGAGTGTATGTAAACTTCTGACCCCCTGGGAATATGATGAAAGAAATAAAAGCTGAAATAAATCATTCTCTCTTCTATTATTCTGACATTTCACATTCTGAAAATAAAGTGGTGATCCTAACTGACCTAAAACAGGGAATTTTTACAAGGATTAAATGTCAGGAATTGTGAAAAACTGAGTTTAAATGTATTTAGCTAAGGTGTATGTAAACTTCCGACTTCAAGTGTATTGTATGTCAGAGACATGTTTGTCAGAGACTAAATATTCATATAGGGGGCAGGGCTTTTTTCCTCTACCCTACAGAGATAAGATGTTCATAATTTGTTGCATGATTTTATTGGCTTAGATAGTTAAAGTGAATGGCTTTCATATGACACTATAAAGTATATCTTTAATTGCCTACATCGCACATTTTTCTGTAATGGGCCTCAGAGTAGATTGTATAACACTATATTTTATACTTTTAACCGATGCACAACATTCTGTTATACAACTACTGAGCAATAAACAGACATGAGCATCACTGATTATAATGGCTTCCCTAACATTTGATTGACTCAGCATTCCAGTTTGTAGGTGGACACATAAGATCATATATTTTATTGATCCCCCTATGGGGATTGTGCCGCATGCTTTATTTTATTTTGACCTTTTATTTAACTAGGCAAGTCCGTTAAGAACAAGTTCTTATTTTCAATGACGGCCTAGGAACAGTGGGTTAAGTGCCTGTTCAGGGGCAGAACGGCAGATTTGTACCTTGTCAGCTCAGGGGTTTGAACTTGCAACCTTCCGGTTACTAGTCCAACGCTCTAACCACTAGGCTACCCTGTGCATAAGACAACATTAATCAGTCAACATATTACCAATGAATACTAATGTAGTCTGAGGAGTCTATGGGTAACATACTCTGGTCCCCAGAACAACTCCACAGAAACTGGGCTCCAACTCACTAAGGGCTTCACCTCTCTGGGACTGTCCCCGTCATTGCATTTTGAAAACATCACAGGCCCATCTCAGTACCTCATGTTTAACTGTTTAGTTTGGAGTTCATTTGTCAACATCCTGGAGTATTTTGAACAAGTGTGAGCAGATTCACACTGCATCTGTGTGTTATTATTCTGTGTCCCATGTCTGCCGTTATAGATTGCTTTCTGTGTGTGTTTCTGTGTTTTCTAAGGCATGGTCTTTCAGTTGGTGTTCACCAACACTCTCCAGCTAGGGTCTCCGATGGTCTAAATGACCCAGGGCTGCCCAACCATCTGGATGCTCAGCTTACTTGGTGGATTGGGGGTGGCAGGGTAGCCTAGTGGTTAGAGCGTTGTACTAGTAACTGAAAGGTTGCAAATTCAAATTCCCGAGGTGACAAGGTACAAATCTCTCGTTCTACCCCTGAACGGTTCCTAGACCGTCATTGAAAATAAGAATTTGTTCTTAACTTGCCTAGGTAAAATAGAGGTAAAATAAATATTAAAATAAATCCTGTTCAGCGAGACCAGACCAGGGGGTCATTTAACAAGTTAATAATAACACCACAAACACATAAGAAAAGGAGTGTGTGCCATGTGACAGGCCTGATCTCACTCAGAGAATCTCACCACTATACCGATCATAAAAACAAATCGGACTTCCTCATTCATATAGCATGTGCCGCCGCAAGGTGATGTGTATTTCATTACACATCTGATGTAAATATACAGGTAATTGAGGTCTGATTTGTTTAATTTGACCTCATCGATCACATCAATGTTTTATGTGTTTAAAATTAGTTTTTGTTTTACAATATATATCGAGTTCTTTGATCTGCTGGAATCTGCCAACTGCAGTTATTTTATGCTTATGATTACCGTTACATAATTCTTGACACATTAACATTATTTTATGGGATTCCATTTTTTTTTTAAACTTCACATCAGACTTGGTTCTGACTGGATCAGCAAGATGTACCAATTCCCAGATTGAATTACATTGGAACTGGGCTTGCTACTGTGAGGTACATGCTTTATGATACAGTAAATTAAATGTAATGTAATGTAAATGTTGAAGAGGGTGAAACCTCTGATATGTATTACTGGTGTGTGTAGGCAGATATGGAGATTGTGCTCTTGATGGTAGGTTCAACATAAACGTCAGGCTTCTGTGCCATCATTAAACTGTAATTATCCAATGTGTGTCAATACACTGTCGTCTGTAAGTCAAACAATAAATTAGAATTGCAACAATACAATGGCTTGACATCTTAGAATAAAGGGCATATTCGTTAGCAAATAACAAATCGGACAAACAGTTGTCATTTGCTATAACAGTGCCTCAAAAAACGAGATACAACTTAGCTAGCTAACCAGTCAATATTTTGACAGGCAACATGTGGTTACTTAGGCTCGCGCCCTAAATGTTACAATAATGACAACTTCGTCATACGGAAACAATATACTGTACTCGCAGTAATTACATTCACGCACAGTGAATAATTAACAGCTAGAAATAATAATGTTTGAAACTAGAGCTGCCTCTCCACAGCCGCAGGCAGCCAGCTGATCCTGGAAGGAATGAACCGCCTGGGAGCCCGTTCTAGCTGTGATCTCATCAGTCACTCTTAAAGGGACAGTAACACTTACATTAAACGTTGAGCCTCAAACAGCCGCCTGTCACATTTAAATGCACGGGGGCACATTTTGGCAAATAAAAGCCTGTTTCAAATAAACGCTTGGTCTAAGTTAGTTGTTCCCTAGCTTACAGTTAACCCACTGTTCCCAGGCCGTCATTGAAAATAATAATTTGTTCTTAACTGACTTGCCTGGTTAAATCAAGGTAAAATAAATACAATTGGAATGGTACAGCATCTCCAGGAGCCAGCCAGTATGGTACAATTGTCAGCAACTGCATAACTATTATATAAAATAAAACAAATGAAAACATTCAGACTGAAAAGGGTATCACCGCTAGTAATATCTTCATCACACTTACATTAATCTAATCGCTAGTAATACATTACATTAATCTAATCGCTAGTAATACATTACATTAATCTAATCGCTAGTAATACATTACATTAATCTAATCGCTAGTAATACATTACATTAATCTAATCGCTAGTAATACATTACATTAATCGTTGCCCATCTGACACAAGTTGTGATTTTCTTAAATTTTATTTTATCTTTATTTAACCAGGCAAGTCAGTTAAGAACACATTCTTATTTTCAATGACAGCCTGGGAACAGTGGGTTAACTGTAATACATTAACATTAATCTAATCGCTAGTAATACATTACATTAATCGTTGCCCATCTGACACAATTTGTGATTTTCTTAAATTTTATTTTATCTTTATTTAACCAGGCAAGTCAGTTAAGAACACATTCTTATTTTCAATGACAGCCTGGGAACAGTGGGTTAACTGCCTGTTCAGGGGCAGAACGACAGATTTGTACCTTGTCAGCTCAGGGGTTTGAACTCGCAACCTTCCGGTTACTAGTCCAACACGCTAACCACTAGGCTACCCTGTCTATTTGTTGTTTCCCCTCCAGATTTGGATTTCTCTTTTCCCTTTCATGGCCGGGATTAATGTTACCACCTCCATAGTATTCTTTGGGTATTGTACACTGATGAAGAACAGGCTGTTTCTCCCATCAAAGTGTGTATTACCAGCCACATCCTTATTCCAATGTCCTTAATAGCCCACAGCTAAACCACTCCACCAAGAGCATCCCTCAATGTGTGTTTCTCAGGGGTGTGTGTAGAAAGCAGAAAATACATACAGTGGGGCAAAACAGTATTTAGTCAGCCACCAATTGTGCAAGTTCTCCCACTTAAAAAGATGAGAGAGGCCTGTAATTTTCATCATAGGTACACTTCAACTATGACAGACAAAATGAGGGGAAAAAATCCAGAAAATCACATTGTAGGATTTTTAATGAATTAATTTGCAAATTATAGTGGAAAATAAGTATTTGGTCACCTACAAACAAGCAAGATTTCTGGCTCTCACAGACCTTTAACTTCTTCTTTAAGAGGCTCCTCTGTCCTCCACTCGTTACCTGTATTAATGGCACCTGTTTGAACTTGTTATCAGTATAAAAGACACCCGTCCACAACCTCAAACAGTCACACTCCAAACTCCACTATGGCCAAGACCAAAGAGCTGTCAAAGGACACCAGAAACAAAATTGTAGACCTGCACCAGGCTGGGAAGACTGAATCTGCAATAGGTAAGCAGCTTGGTTTGAAGAAATCAACTGTGGGAGCAATTATTAGGAAATGGAAGATTCTTATCAGCAGACTCAGTAGCCTCAGGTTTTCTAATGACTGCCTTGCCTGGTTCACTAACTACTTTGCAGACAGAGTTCAGTGTGTCAAATCGGAGGGCATGTTGTCCGGTCCTCTGGCAGTCTCTATGGGGGTTCAATTCTCGGGCCGACTCTTTTCTCTGTATATATCAATGATGTTGCTCTTGCTGCGGGCGATTCCCTGATCCACCTCTACGCAGACGACACCATTCTGTATACTTCTGGCCCTTCCTTGGACACTGTGCTATCTAACCTCCAAACGAGCTTCAATGCCATACAACACTCCTTCCGTGGCCTCCAACTGCTCTTAAACGCTAGTAAAACCAAATGCGTGCTTTTCAACCGTTCGCTGTCTGCACCCGCACGCACGCCCGACTAGCATCACCACTCTGGATGGGTCCGACCTAGAATACGTGGACATCTATAAGTACCTAGGTGTCTGGCTAGACTGCAAACTCTCCTTCCAGACTCATATCAAACATCTCCAATCTAAAATCAAATCTAGAGTCGGCTTTCTATTTCGCAACAAAGCCTCCTTCACTCACGCCGCCAAACTTACCCTAGTAAAACTGACTATCCTACCGATCCTCGACTTCGGCAATGTCATCTACAAAATAGCTTCCAATACTCTACTCAGCAAACTGGATGCAGTTTATCACAGTGCCATCCGTTTTGTTACTGAAGCACCTTATACCACCCACCACTGCGACCTGTATGCTCTAGTCGGCTGGCCCTCGCTACATATTCATCGCCAGACCCACTGACTCCAGGTCATCTACAAGTCCATGCTAGGTAAAGCTCCGCCTTATCTTATTGTTTACTCCATGTGTAACTCTGTGTTGTTGTCTGTTCACACTGCTATGCTTTATCTTGGCCAGGTCGCAGTTGTAAATGAGAACTTGTTCTCAACTAGCCTACCTGGTTAAATAAAGGTGAAATAAAAAAAATAATAAATAAACATCATGGAAAAATCTAAAGAAATCAGCCAAGACCTCAGAAAGAACATTGTAGACCTCCACAAGTCTGGTTCATCCCTGGGAGCAATTTCCAAATACCTGAAGGCACCTGTTGACCTGAATGCTGTGTTAAATATGTTGCTCACAACTGTCCTGAATGCAGTGTTAAATGTGCTGCTCACTACAGACAGCAGCAACATGACAAGAACGGTTGCTATAGCTGCATTTAGGCATAGCTTCCTTGTTCTGAGTCCGTTAAGTGTGTTTCTCATTCTGTTGGAGTTGACCTAGTATTTTATATTGAACCTACCTGACACATCCAGTTGTTTCTCAGTTTGTAACTCACCCACCAAAAAGCACAATATGCTGTTTGACTTTTTGTGTTATTTGTGCTGTTCTAATTCCTAAAATTGAAAGCGGAGATTCTGTGCTCTCTCTGATAGTAATAACAGTTCATATGGTGCTCTTCGATGTCCCAGGTTTGTGGCATTGATTAATAAATAATTTAATCTTTACTTAGAGTCAGATGGTTATATGTTATGTATTCATTGTTTACTATTTGGATTGATTTAAAACAATGTGATTGTTGGAGTTCAGGTGATTGATGGGTGACTAGGTGCATTCTTTTCAAATAAATATGCTTATTCGTTGATGAATACAGATCCATTTATTGCAGGATGTATCTGGTTTTGAATCTGCAATAGAACATGTCAACAAGTTAGTTCTGAATTGATTTAATACAGCAGTACATTCTGACACCATTAAATAAAATAGATTTCACCTCCTTCATATAGAAATGATAAGGGATTAAATATAGACCTCCACTGGAACAGACAGGGATGGTATCAGTTGTCCTGGCTCAGGTTCAAGGAGGTATGTCATTCCACTGACTCTGCCCGGGAGATGGTTCCTTAGCCACTGAAGATCCTACTCTGCGGGCTCTAGGTACAGGGCCTTTTACTGTCTATCCCGGTACAAGTCCTCCAATGACTGAACCTGGTTGGGCACAGCTGGCTTCCTCCACTCACACTGGTAGAGTGTTTGGGGATATGGGAGGGTTTGTTAGAAGTTAGTAGGGAGGTATTTGTTTATTTGTTATTATATATATGTATATATACAAAATGTGCAGTACAGAATTTGGCAAACCATAATGATCGCACAATCCAGCACAGTAGGTGGGGGCATGCACCTGAACCGTTTGTTTGCGGACCGCCATTATAATATAAAAGACAAAGAAGAAGAAATTGCACCATCTGTGCCAGAGCGAGAAGTGTGTAATTGCAGACCGCAATTAGGGTCGTTTTCTGTTATCGGCGTTTCTTGATATGAATTTACACCCATTGATACTCACCATTAGTCCGTGGCCGTTTCTTTCGCTCGGGGAAAACTGTAGCTACGCCTAACCTTAACCCTATTCTCCTAACCACGATAGTTATCCTAACTTTTTTTTGTTAGTTATCCTAACTTGCTATGTAAACTGTAGATATACTATTTTTTTCTATTGTATCATTGACTGTATGTTTGTTTATTCCATGTGTAACTTTGTGTTGTTTGTGTCGAACTGCTTTGCTTTATCTTGGCCAGGTCACAGTTGAAAATGAGAACTTGTTCTCAACTGGCCTACCTGGTTAAATAAAGATGAAATAAAAACAAATAATCAGTGTCGAGAGAACATTAGTCGCATAACACCGGAACTGACCAATGGCAGGCACCAATGGTTATTTCCTGATATCAAGAAACGTCCCGAATACATGTCTGCGCACGCACCATATCGTCCAGAGCGAGTCGAATGGTTTCATTTCTGTGCCTGTAAATGAAAGTGGGATTGGATTTTTACAATATGAGGTAACAGAAAAATAAATGTGTCTCATGTAGATTGGCTCAACGTGTTCCATGTAGTAAATGTACAGCGAGGGTAACAGTAATTCATTTCCTCCAACATCTTGCATGAGTTCATGAGTAACGTTAGTAGCTAATTTTCAGCTTAGCTTGTTAACGTTCGTTAGCTTCTTGCTAACCAATGAATTTGAACAGATTGCTTGTTTAACTAGCAAAACATATAACTACACCAGTAAAGCTATTACTTATGATTGTTCATACTCCTACCGACACTTATACTCTAAGTTATAGTATCGCAAAGATATGAGATACTTATGAATACCGCTAGCTCTAGCTAGCTATTTACCCAGCTAACAGTCATTAGCAAGTGAGTTAGCATAACAACCATACATCAAATTGTATTTGTCACATGAGCCGAATATATAACCCGTATAGACGTTACAGTGAAATGCGTATTTACAAACCCTTAACCAACAATGCAGTTTTAAGAAAATACAAAAAAAGTAAGAGATAAGAATAACAAATAATTAAAGAGCAGCAGTAAATAACAATAGTGCGGCTATATTCAGGGGGTACCGGTGTCGAGGTAATATGTACATGTAGGTGTAGAGTTCTTAAAGTGACTACGCATAGATCATAACAGAGCGTAGCAGCAGCGTAGGGGTGGGCGGCAATGCAAATAGTCTCAGTAGCTATTTGATTAGCTGTCCAGGAGTGGCTTGGGGGGTAGAAGCTGATTAGAAGCCTATTGGACCTAGAATTGGCGCTCTGGTACTGCTTGCTGTGCGGTAGCAGAGAGAACAGTTTATGACGAGGGTGGCTGGAGTCTTTGACAATTTTTAGCGCCTTCCTCTGACACCGCAACCCTCTGTAGTGCCTTGCGGTTGGAGGCTGAGCAGTTGCCATACCAGGCAGTGATGCAACCCGTCAGGATGCTCGATGGTGCAGCTGTAAAACCTTTGAGGACCCATGCCAAATCTTTTCAGACTCCCGAGGGGGAGTAGGTTGTGTTGTGCCCTCTTCATGACGTGCTTGGACCATGTTTGTTTGTTGGTGATGTGGACGCCAAGGAAGTTGAAGCTCTTAACCTGCTCCACTACAGCCTCGTCGATCAGAATGGGGACATGCTCGGTCCTCCTTTTCCTGTAGTCCACAATCATCTCCTTTGTCTTCATCACTTTGAGTTAGAGGTTGTTGTCCTTGCACCACATGGTCAGGTCTCTGACGACCTCCCTATAGGCTGTCTCATTGTTGTCAGAGATTCAGGCCTACCACTGTTGTCATCAGCAGAATTAATGATGGTTTTGGAGTTGTGCCTGGCTGTGCAGTCATGAGTGAACAGGGAGTACAGGAGGACTATGAGCACGCAACCCTGAGGGGCCCCCGTGTTGAGGATCAGCGTGGCGAATGTGTTGTTACCTACCCTTACTGCCTGGGGGGCGGCCCGTCAGGAAGTCCAGGATCCAGTTGCAGAGGGAGGTGTTTAGTCCCAGGATCCTTAGCTTAGTGATGAGCATTGAGGGCGCTATAGTGTTGTACGCTGAGCTGTAGTCAATGAATAGCATTCTCACTTAGGTGTTCCCTTTGTCCAGGTGAGAAAGGGCAGTGTGGAGTGCAATAGAGATTGCGTCATCTGTGGAGCTGTTGGTGCGGTATGCAAATTGGAGTGGGTCTAGGGTTTCTGGGATAATGGTTTTGATGTGAGCCATGACCAGCCTTTCAAAGCATTTCATGGCTACAGACGCGAGTGCTACGGGTCGGTAGTCATTTAGGCAGGTTACCTTCGTGTTCTTGGGCACAGGGACTATGGTCGTCTGCTTGAAACTAGAGGTCAACTGATTATGATTTTTCAACGCCGATACCGATTTATTGGAGGACCAAAAAAGCTGATACCGATTAATCTGCCAATTTTTATTTATTTATTTGTAATAATGCCAATTACAACAATACTGAATGAACACTTATTTTAACTTAATATAATACATCAATAAAATCAGTTTAGCCTCAAATAAAGAATGAAACATGTTCAATTTGGTTTAAATAATGCAAAAACAAAGTGTTGGAGAAGAAAGTAAAAGTGCAATATGTGCCATGTAAAAAAGCTAACGTTTAAGTTCCTTGCTCAGAACATGAGAACATATGAAAGCTATTAACATGAATCTTCAATATTCCCAGTTAAGAAGTTTTAGGTTGTAGTTATTGTAGGAATTATAGGACTATTTCTCTCTATACCATTTGTATTTCATATACCTTTGACTATTGGATGTTCTTATAGGCACTATAGTATTGCCACCCTAATCTCGGGAGTTGTTAGGCTTGAAGTCATAAACAGCGCAATGCCTGAAGCACAGCGAAGAGCTGCTGGCAAAACACACGAAAGTGCTGTTTGAATGAGTGCTTATGAGCCTGCTACTGCCTACCACCGCTCAGTCAGACTGCTCTATCAAATCATAGACTTAATTATAATATAATAAACACAGAAATAGGAGCCTTAGGTCATTAATATGGTCAAACTCGGAAACTATCATTTCGAAAAACAAAACATTTATTTTAGTGAAATACGGAACCGTTCCGTATTTTATCAAAAGGGTGGCATCCATAAGTCTAAATATTGCTGTTACAATGCACAACCTTCAATGTTATGTCATAATTATGTAATATTCTGGCAAATTATTTATGGTCTTTGTTAGGAAGAAATGGTCTTCGCACAATTCGCAATGAGCCAGGTGGCCCAAACTGCTGCATATACCCTGACTCTGCTTGCACAGAACGCAAGAGAAGTGACACAATTTCCCTAGTTAATATTGCCTGCTAACATGAATTTCTTTTAACGAAATATGCAGGTTTAAAAAATATATACTTGTGTTTTGATTTTAAGAAAAACATCAATGCCTATGGTTAGGTACATTGGTGCAATAAGTGTTTTTTTCTTTCGCGAAAGCGCCGGTTAAATCACCACCCGTTTGGCGAAGTAGGCTGTGATTCGATGATAAATTAACAGGCACCGAAATGGATTATATGCAACGCAGGACAAGCTAGTAATATCATCAACCATGTGTAGTTTACTACTGATTATGTTAAGATTGATTGTTTTTTTATAAGATAAGTTTTATGCTAGCTAGCAACTTAACTTGGCTCCTTGCTGCAGTTGCGTAACAGGTGGTCAGCCTGCCACGCAGACTCCTCAAGTTTTCATAACAATCAGCCATGCCGAATACTCGGTCGACCTCTAGTACGTACATACCCCAAACAGAAGCCATGGATTACAGGCAACATCTGCACTGAGCTAAAAGGTAGAGCTGCCGCTTTCAAGGAGCGGGACCCAGAAGCTTATAAGAAATCCCACTATGGCGTCAGACGAACCATCAAACAGGCAAAGCGTCAAAGCGTGTACTCCTCAATGCCATCGGAAGAATCCTAGAACATATTCCAGTCTGTGCTAGCAAAACAGTCCTGTAGTTTGACAAAGCTGTATCACATCCGGCCGTTATTGGGAGTCCCATAGGGTGGTGCACAATTGGCCCAGCGTCGTCCGGGTTTTTGCCGGGGGTAGGCCGTCTGCTTCATCTGACCACTTTTTTATAGACCGATTCACTTGTGCTTCCTGCTTTAATTTTTAGCTTGTAAGTAGGAGTCAGGAGGATCTAATTATGGTCAGATTTGCCAAATGGAGGGTGAGAGAGAGCTTTGTACCCGTCTCTGTGTGGAGTTAAGGTGGTCTAGAATTTGTTTCCCTCTGGTTGCAAATTTAACATGCTGATAGAAATGAGGTAAAACTGATTTGTTTCCCTGCATTAAAGTCCCTGGCCACTAGGAGCGCCACCTCTGGATGAGCGTTTTCCTGTTTGCCTATGGGGGTATACAGCTCATTGAGTGCAGTTTTAGTGCCTGCATCGGTCTGTGGTGGTATGTAGACAGATGAATACAGATGAAAACTCTCATCAGCTAGCTTGTCACTTATTTGGTTGAAAACATAAGCATGGAACAGATTGCTAGTTAGCTAGTTTCCAAATACTGGTTAGCATAGCTATTGTCCCTAAGTTAGCCAAGTGTAATTTATATTGTTGGTTGTCTAGCATGTTATTTAGAATGTCAACATTGGCTACATTGTAGCACCTTCTACATGCCTGTTGTCCATAAACCCTGCTACAGGCACTAATTGCTCTAATACTATATATTAGTATACCAGGCCGCAATACTATATATTAGTATACCGATATCCAATATTTTCCTTGCCAAAAAACCAGATACCGATAACCGATTATTTAATTTTTTTGCGGCCTTTTAAACATTCTCGTACAGTTAAATAGTTGACGCAGCGGTCTAAGGCACTGCATCTCAGTGCAAGATGTGTCACTACAGTCCCTGGTTCGAATCCAGGCTGTATCACATCCGGCCGTTATTGGGAGTCCCATAGGGTGGTGCACAATTGGCCCAGCGTCGTCCGGGTTTTTGCCGGGGGTAGGCCGTCATTGTAAATAAGAATATGTTTCTGAACTGACTTGCCTAGTTAAATAAAGGATACACACACACACACCACACTGACCAAAAAGGTATTTAGTTGGCATTTACATATGTCCCCATTACCAGTAAAACATCATCAAAACCTATTTCTTTCACTTACTTGCTGTGCTGTTTCATTGTTCAGTCGTTTCATTCTCAACCAGAATTTCTATGGAACGCCGTTTGGGTCTTGTCAAAAAAGAGACGTCAAATAACACTATTTGACGTGTTAAATAAGCTTGTTGACCAATCAGGAACTGAATATGACTGCACGTCACATAATAATTTAACGCTTTCATACATTTTTTACGCAGTTATTAAACATGGATTACACTATCACTCGTATTTCATAACACAGTGATTAATCGATACGTATGCTATGATGCTGGTAAAGTTGTCTCGAGGACCTACAGTGCTGGTCATAAAAAAAAGCTAGCTCATGGATGCTAACAATGTTCTTCCCCAAAACACAGCAAATGACATCTGTTCCAGTAGCTATAGTTAGCTAGCTATATAGCGCTAGTTGTCATCTAAAATAACCCTCATTTATAGGACAGTTCTTATTTGATTAATGGTGGTATGACCCATCTATCTGAAGCTAGCCACCATAAGGATTAGCCACAATAGTGGACTTTGCGGTTAGCCTTCAAAATACAAATTAATACAAACTGTAGAATTATGCCATAATTGAATAGATCATGCTAAATGAGGTTGGAATGTTGATATATAAAATCAATAAAAGACTGCACCGCCCTCAACCGCATTGCTCTTCAGAGGGTGGTGCGGTCTGCACAACGCATCACCGGGGGCAAACTACCTGCCCTCCAGGACACCTACAGCACCCAATGTCACAAACTTGATGATCGAGTTGGAGGCGTGCATGGCCACAAAGTCATGGGTGAACAGGGAGTACAGGAGGGGGCTGAGCATTCACCCTTGTGGGGCCCCAGGACACAGCTAGGTATGCTGTCTGGGCCGGCAGTCTTGCGAGGGTTAATACGTTTAAATGGCGTACTCATGTCGGCTATCGGAGAAGGAGAGCCCACGGTCCTTGGTAGCAGGCCGCATCGGTGGCACTGTATTATCCTCAAAGCGGGCAAAGAAGGTGTTTAGATTGTCTGGAAGAAGGACGTCGCTGTCTGCGACGTGGCTGGTTTTCCTTTTGTAGTCCGTGGTTGTTTGTAGACTCTACCACGTACGTCTCGTGTCTGGGCCGTTGAATTGCGACTCCACTTTCTCTATACTGACATTTTGTTTGTTTCATTGCCTTGCGGAGGGAAAGACTGCTCTGTATTCTTCCATATTGTCTTTCAAGACGATTCAATACGTATCTATACTGAACAAAAATATAAAGGCAACAATTTAAACGTTTTTACTGAGTTACTGTTCATATAAGGAAATCAGTCAATTTAAATAAATCTATTAGGCCCTAGTCTATGGATTTCACATGACTGGGAATACAGATATGCATCTGTAGATATGCCGTAAAAAAAAAAATGGAATAAAAATGAAAGTAGGGGCGTGGATCAGAAAACCAGTCAATATCTGGTGTGATCACCATTTGGAGGAGAAATGCTCACTAACAGGGGATGTAAACAAATTTGTGCACAACATTTTTGAGAAATAATCTGATGTTTGGAACATTTTTTCAGCTCATGAAACACGGGACCAACACTTTACATGTTGTGTTTATATTTTTGCTCAGTGTAGATGCATGGGTTCTGATACTATACAGGAATGCAACGTTTTGGTTTGAAACAATTAGGTTTGGTTTAATTAGTGAACAAAATACACTAAACATTTGTTGCATCAACATTCATGTTCCATTCTAAATCTGCTGCTGATGGCGTTCAATAACTGGGCCTCTCTGAGCTGGGCCCGTCTGAACTGGGCCCGTCTGAGCTGGGCCTCTCTGAGCTGGGCCTCTCTGAGCTGGGCCTCTCTGAGCTGGGCCCGTCTGAGCTGGGCCCCGTCTGAGCTGGGCCCGTCTGAGCTGGGTGTTTGTGTGAATGATGCATGTCTAAAGTGTATACTATGGCTCTAATGGTACTATGGTACCTGATCTGAGCCATATAGGAGACTAGACATCTACCACCCCACTACCACTATCAGATTAGAGCCATAAAGGAGACTAGACATCTACCACCCCACTACCACTATCAGATTAGAGCCATAATGGAGACTAGGCATCTACCACCCCACTATCAGATTAGAGCCATAATGGAGACTAGGCATCTACCACCCCACTATCAGATTAGAGCCATAATGGAGACTAGGCATCTACCACCCCACTATCAGATTAGAGCCATAATGGAGACTAGGCATCTACCACCCCACTATCAGATTAGAGCCATAATGGAGACTAGGCATCTACCACCTCACAATCAGATTAGAGCCATAATGGAGACTAGGCATCTACCACCCCACTATCAGATTATAGCCATAAAGGAGACTAGGCATCTACCACCCCACTATCAGATTAGAGCCATAATGGAGACTAGGCATCTACCACCCCACTATCAGATTAGAGCCATAATGGAGACTAGGCATCTACCACCCCACTATCACTATCAGATTATAGCCATAAAGGAGACTAGGCATCTACCACCCCACTACCACTATCAGATTATAGCCATACAGAAGACTAGACATCTACCACCCCACTACCAGATTAAAGCCATAATGGAGACTAGGCATCTACCACCCCACTATCAGATTAGAGCCATAATGGAGACTAGGCATCTACCACCCCACTATCAGATTAGAGCCATAATGGAGACTAGGCATCTACCACCCCACTATCACTATCAGATTATAGCCATAAAGGAGACTAGGCATCTACCACCCCACTACCACTATCAGATTATAGCCATACAGAAGACTAGACATCTACCACCCCACTACCAGATTAGAGCCATAATGGAGACTAGGCATCTACCACCCCACTATCAGATTAGAGCCATAATGGAGACTAGGCATCTACCACCAGATTCATTTTTTTTGTCCCCCTCCACTGGTTCTGAAATCACTATCACCCACTCATTAACTTGTGATTTTTTTTAACAGATTAAGTGTTTCAGCTAGTAGTGTATCAATACTTATTATTTCCAAATGAGCTATGGCAGAGCCAATGAATATATAGTACAACTTTGGATTTCACCCCCATCTCAAAATCAAATGGTTTTGACCAAGCTTTTAGTCAGCTCATTTTGTCCTCCAGTGTTTGGCCATGCAGTGAACCTCGCAAAAAGTGATTCCTCATTATGAAAATATCACTTTACCCTGTATTATCTAAATATTACCTTTTTATACAGTGAACTACAAAAAAAATATTGCTGATGGTGAACCGTTGTGTAATCGTGAATGTTACTACACCCCTACAATAGATGTCTTCTGTCCTTAAGAGTAGTGACGAGGGGGCGTTGGAGCCTATGGCCACATTGTCTCAGGGAGTCTATTCAGCAGCAGAAAGCTCACCAGAGAAGCCACATAATCTGTCGAATGTGGGTGGAAATGTGCTTAGCGATGCTCTGTTTTATAGGCTGTGCAGAGAGAGAGAGAGAGCTCAATGGCTTCTACAGCTCTCTACTCCCAACCGTGTCATCATACATTTAGCCTCTTGTGAGAATTAGCTTGACCTCTTTTTCCACTGACTGGGAACATTTGGTTGGCTATAAATGTACAGGACAAGGCTAACCCCCCCCTCCCCCTTTCCTTCTAACAAGCTCTCTGAATTTTCTCCCCTTCATCTTGCCCCTCTCTCTCTCTCCTCCCAGGTCTGACTCCCTGTAGACTGTGATGGCTCCAGGCGACATGGTGCCGGAGCATGCCAAGCAGCATAAGCTCAAGCAGAAGAAGGAGAACCGTCAGAGCACCACCACCGCCAGGCCCGATGGAGACTCTGAGCCTGACGGATCCTTTGTCTTTGAAGCCTATGAGGCATGGAAGGACTTCCACGACTCCCTGAGGCAGTTCTACGAAGTGGGGGAGCTCTGTGATGTCACACTGAAGGTAGGTCTGGACATAGACGTGAGGGACGGACAGAGTGGGGTTTTATAGTGTTCACAATGCTCTGTCACTAGCTCTTTGGCTACTAGCTATTTGTGAAATGGGTATGCCAAACAATGGGTAAAGCATAGAGATGCTATTAAATTACTAGAGAGGCTGAGCTGTCATTAACACTCAGTTCCAGAATGGAATGAAAATTGTAGCCATATTGGTCAGAGAGAAATCCAAACCAGTCTAATTAGAATTTGTATTAAAACATTTTTATTTTACCATTATTTAACTAGGCAAGTAAGTTAAGAGCAAATTCTTATTTTCAATTACGGCCTAGGAACAGTGGGTTAACTGCCTTGTTCAGGGGCAGAACGACAGATTTGTACCTTGTCAGCCCGGGCATTCGATCCAGCTTTCGGTTACTGGCCCAATGCTCTAACCACTAGGCTACCTGCTGACCCAGCGGCACGTAGCCAATGGCAGTAGAGGCTTAATCCTGATTTGATTTATGCAGGAAAATAAAAGTAAGGCATGTGATATCATAAATTGTGTAATAATTATTGTCAACTTAAAATAGTCATAATTATAAATACCAGTTTATTTGGGTTTATAGCCTGTAAAATATGTAAATGTCTACTTTTTTAGTTTTCTTGTAAAGCTGTGAGTACTATTATGATAAAATATTCGTAGTACTTGCATTTACAGCTGTCTAAGTCCTATCATCAACTGATATCAGCCAGTGTATGACAGTGGATCGACTGCATTTTCTTGAATGGAATATTGGCATTTTAATTGTAATAATTTTGGGGATCATTCCTCTAAAACTGTCTGGCTAACAAACATACTGGGCAGAAAAATGATTCAAAATTCATTATTTTACACTATCTTATCAAAGCGCTGGCAAACCATGGTTGACCAACTCCCTGACCAAAATGGCTGCCCTTTATCCCATCATAAGAAGGTTCATGTCCATTCTGGTATTCTAATTCCTAATTCTATTTGTCTCCAAGGCAAAAACTTATGTCTGTTTTTGTGAAGTTTGGCGGGAACCAGTTAAGCCTATAATTTTTTTTTTTTTGAAGACACAAATTAACCAACAAAACCTTTTATGGACTGAATAGTTCAGGGAATGAATAACGTGTGAGCTTGCATTACCTCTCTCTCTCTCCTTTTCTCTCCCTGTGTTCAGGTTGGCAGCAGGCTGATACCATGCCACAAGCTGGTGCTGGCTTGTGTCATCCCTTACTTCAGGGCCATGTTCCTGTCCGAGATGTCCGAGGCCAAACAGGACCTGATTGAGATCAAGGACTTTGACGGCGACGCCATCCACGACCTGGTGCGTTTCGCCTACTCCTCCCGTCTGACCCTGACAGTGGACAACGTACAGCCCCTCCTCTACGCAGCCTGTATACTGCAGGTAGAGTTGGTAGCCAGAGCCTGCTGTGAGTACATGAAGGCCCACTTCCACCCCTCCAACTGCCTGGCTGTCCGCACCTTTGCCGAGAGCCACAACCGCGTCGACCTGATGGACATGGCAGATCGCTACGCTTGCGAGCACTTCCGGGAAGTGGTGGACTGTGAGGACTTCCCGTGCGTGTCGCCTCCTCACCTGAGAACCCTGTTGTCCTCCAGTGATCTGAACATTCACTCTGAGACTCAGGTGTACACCGCTGCTGTCAAGTGGTTGAAGAATAACCCTCAACACCACGAGGCCTGGCTGCAGCAGATCATGACTCAGGTAGGTCTGAAAGACTGCGTTTTCACAGGCAGCCCAATTCTATTATTTATTTTTTCTCCACTAGTGGGTCTTTTGTCCAATTGCATTAGATTTTTACACATCTGATTGGTCATAAGACCATGTAGTGAAGACCATCGAACTGCCTGTGTAAACGCAGCCTTAGTCACACGTCTTGGGCTGGTTGGGGAGCTTTGGTATTTTGTTTTATTTTTAATTTATGCTTGTAGGTGCTGTGTGTAGTATGTTGTGTTTGTGGAACATTTTCCTCATCAATACTTAGTTGTAGGTGTGTGTAGTGTTTGACACTGTGTGTGTGTGTAGTGTTTGACACTGTGTGTGTGTGTAGTGTTTGACACTGTGTGTGTGTGTGTAGTGTTTGACACTGTGTGTGTGTGTGTGTGTGTAGTGTTTGACACTGTGTGTGTGTGTGTGTGTAGTGTTTGACACTGTGTGTGTGTGTGTGTAGTGTTTGACACTGTGTGTGTGTGTGTAGTGTTTGACACTGTGTGTGTGTGTGTAGTGTTTGACACTGTGTGTGTGTGTGTGTAGTGTTTGACTGTGTGTGTGTGTGTGTGTGTGTGTAGTGTTTGACACTGTGTGTGTGTGTGTAGTGTTTGACACTGTGTGTGTGTGTGTGTGTAGTGTTTGAAAACTGTGTGTGTGTGTGTGTGTGTGTAGTGTTTGAAAACTGTGTGTGTGTGTGTAGTGTTTGACACTGTGTGTGTGTGTGTGTAGTGTTTGAAAACTGTGTGTGTGTGTGTGTGTGTGTGTGTAGTGTTTGAAAACTGTGTGTGTGTGTGTGTGTGTGTAGTGTTTGACACTGTGTGTGTATAGTGTTTGACACTGTGTGTGTGTATAGTGTTTGACACTGTGTGTGTGTGTAGTGTTTGGACACTGTGTGTGTGTGTGTGTAGTGTTTGAAAACTGTGTGTGTGTGTGTGTAGTGTTTGACACTGTGTGTGTGTGTATAGTGTTTGACACTGTGTGTGTGTGTGTGTGTGTGTGTGTGTAGTGTTTGACACTGTTTCTGTCCGGCTGCCCTGCAGGACAGATGCTTCTGTGTTAACGTTTATGACCCCCTGTGTACTGTGTTGACTGTGTGCAGCGCAGTGTGTGCAGGCTGTGTGCAGGGCAGGCTGTGTGCAGCGCAGGCTGTGTGCAGCGCAGTATGTGTTGGCTGTGTGCAGCGCAGGCTGTGTGCAGCGCAGTATGTGTTGGCTGTGTGCAGCGCAGGCTGTGTGCAGCGCAGTATGTGTTGGCTGTGTGCAGCGCAGTGTGTGTTGGCTGTGTGCAGTGCAGGCTGTGTGCAGCGCAGTATGTGTTGGCTGTGTGCAGCGCAGTGTGTGTTGGCTGTGTGCAGCGCAGGCTGTGTGCAGCGCTGGCTGTGTGCAGCGCAGGCTGTGTTGACTGTGTGCAGCGCAGTGTGTGTTGACTGTGTGCAGGGCAGTGTGTGTTGACTGTGTGCAGTGCAGTGTGTGTTGACTGTGTGCAGTGCAGTGTGTGTTGACTGTGTGCAGTGCAGTGTGTGTTGACTGTGTGCAGTGCAGTGTGTGTTGACTGTGTGCAGTGCAGTGTGTGTTGACTGTGTGCAGTGTGTGTTGACTGTGTGCAGTGCAGTGTGTGTTGACTGTGTGCAGGGCAGTGTGTGTTGACTGTGTGCAGGGCAGTGTGTGTTGACTGTGTGCAGGGCAGTGTGTGTTGACTGTGTGCAGGGCAGTGTGTGTTGACTGTGTGCAGTGCAGTGTGTGTTGGCTGTGTGCAGCGTGTGTTGACTGTGTGCTGTGTATCCATACCTCCTGTAGGTGCGTCTCCCCTTGCTCCCAGTAGACTTCCTGACGGCCACGGTGGCCAAAGAGGAGATGATCAGAGGGAACCTGAGCTGCAGAGATCTGCTGGATGAGGCCAGGAACTATCACCTGCACCTCAGCAACAAGGTGGTCCCGGACTTTGAGTATTCAGTCAGAACAACGCCTAGGAAACACACTGCAGGTAACAGACTGGCAGCTTGTCCAATCAGCTATGTGATAGTGTTGAGGACATTGCAGAACAATGATAAAGGAAAAAAATCTTTAATTTTATATATTTACGAGTCTGACAAATAACTAAACCCTAAATCGTTGATTGATTCCTCAGGGTGGATATTCATGTGTTGAGTCATACCTTCTAACCCCTGACCTTTGCCTCGTCTTCAGGTGTGTTGTTCTGTGTGGGTGGGCGGGGTGGTTCTGGTGACCCGTTCCGCAGCATCGAGTGTTACTCCATCAGCAAGAACAGCTGGTTCTTTGGACCTGAGATGAACAGTAGGAGACGACATGTTGGAGTCATCTCTGTAGGAGGTGAGAGATGGAGGGAGGGTGAGAGATGGAGGGAGGGTGAGAGATGGAGGGAGGGCGAGAGAGAGGTGGAGGATGGGGAGGGAAGGGGGGAATAGAAAATGGATAGAGAGCCAGAACTCCAAAACTGGTCTTAGGTGCTGTTTTCCCCCTGTACTCACTGAGTGCTTTGCAGATTAAGGATAGAGAATAGATGTGTGTTGGGAGAGCAGCCATCTAGGCTACTCCACCATGGCACGGCAGGGTAGCCTAGTGGTTAGAGCATTGGACTAGTACCCCGAAAGGTTGCAAGTTCAAATCCCAGAGCTGACAAGGTACAAATCTGTCGTTCTGCCCCTGAACAGGCAGTTAACCCGCTGTTCCTAGGCCGTCATTGAAAATAAGTATTTGTTCTTAACTGACTTGCCTAGTTAAATAAAGGTGAAATAAAAAATAAAAAAATCATAACAATAAGAAATGTTTATGTTACGAACCCAATAACTAGGCGATGGATATTGTTGCACTCCCTAGTTACATGGTCTGTAACCTGAATGAATGTGTGCATTTATCTGACAGCTATCTTACCTTGGTCCAGGGCCAGCCATCTCTCTGAACCTCTTTTATGTTTCTTGTTTATTTAACCAGGCAAGTCCGTCTGTGTGGTTAGGAGGGCTGTGTGGTTAGGAGGGCCGTGTGGTTAGGAGGGCCGTGTGGTTAGGGGGGCCGTGTGGTTAGGAGGGCCGTGTGGTTAGGAGGGCCGTGTGGTTAGGGGGCCGTGTGGTTAGGGGGCCGTGTGGTTAGGGGGCCGTGTGGTTAGGGGGACCGTGTGGTTAGGGGACCGTGTGGTTAGGGGGCCGTGTGGTTAGGGGGCCGTGTGGTTAGGGGGGCCGTGTGGTTAGGAGGGCCGTGTGGTTAGGGGGGCCGTGTGGTTAGGGGGGACCGTGTGGTTAGGGGGGCTGTGTGGAATCTCTCAGGGATGGTCAGAGCACAGAGTCTGAGATTATTTGTATTTATTATGGATCCCCATTAGTTCCTGCCAAGGCAGCAGCTACTCTTCCTGGGGGTTTATTATGGATCCCCATTAGTTCCTGCCAAAGCAGCAGCTACTCTACCTGGGGGTTTATTATGGATCCCCATTAGTTCCTGCCAAGGCAGCAGCTACTCTTCCTGGGGTTTATTATGGATCCCCATTTGTTCCTGCCAAGGCAGCAGCTACTCTTCCTGGGGTTTATTATGGATCCCCATTTGTTCCTGCCAAGGCAGCAGCTACTCTTCCTGGGGGTTTATTATGGATCCCTATTTGTTCCTGCCAAGGCAGCAGCTACTCTTCCTGGGGTTTATTATGGATCCCTATTTGTTCCTGCCAAGGCAGCAGCTACTCTTCCTGGGGTTTATTATGGATCCCTATTTGTTCCTGCCAAGGCAGCAGCTACTCTTCCTGGGGTTTATTATGGATCCCTATTTGTTACTGCCAAGGCAGCAGCTATAGTACTCTTCCTGGGGCCCAACAAAATTAAGGCCATTACACCATTTTTAAAACATTACAATACCTTTCACACACCACAAGCTTGTACCCTCAGGCCACTACTACCACATATCCACAACATGTACATGTTAGGGCTGAACCTGTTTAGTCCACTGATTGATTGTTTGGTTGATATGCTGTTGGTCGACCCAATTTTTTTTATTTATTGAGTAGTTGCAAATATTTTTTAAAATCTATGTCACACAAGACGCCTGTCTGATTCACGCCTGTCTGAGTGGACTAATCCATTGTAGAGGCCTGTCTGAGTGGACTAATCCTTTGTGGAGGCCTGTCTGAGTGGACTAATCCATTGCAGACGCCTGTCTGATTCACGCCTGTCTGAGTGGACTAATCCATTGTAGAGGCCTGTCTGAGTGGACTAATCCATTGCAGACGCCTGTCTGATTCACGCCTGTCTGAGTGGACTAATCCATTGTAGAGGCCTGTCTGAGTGGACTAATCCATTGCAGACGCCTGTCTGATTCACGCCTGTCTGAGTGGACTAATCCATTGTAGAGGCCTGTCTGAGTGGACTAATCCTTTGTGGAGGCCTGTCTGAGTGGACTAATCCATTGTAGAGGCCTGTCTGAGTGGACTAATCCATTGTGGAGGCCTGTCTGAGTGGACTAATCCATTGTAGAGGCCTGTCTGAGTGGACTAATCCATTGCAGAGGCCTGTCTGAGTGGACTAATCCATTGCAGAGGCCTGTCTGAGTGGACTAATCCATTGCAGAGGCCTGTCTGAGTGGACTAATCCATTGCAGAGGCCTGTCTGAGTGGACTAATCCATTGCGGAGGCCTGTCTGAGTGGACTAATCCATTGTAGAGGCCTGTCTGAGTGGACTAATCCATTGTAGAGGCCTGTCTGAGTGGACTAATCCATTGTAGAGGCCTGTCTGAGTGGACTAATCCATTGTAGAGGCCTGTCTGAGTGGACTAATCCATTGTAGAGGCCTGTCTGAGTGGACTAATCCATTGCGGAGGCCGCAGGGATGACACACCAGTATCACCAGTAGTACATTTACTGTTAATTACTATCATTTCTAATTACAATGTTTGTTACGGTAATTCCTGTTAATGCATTCAGTATGTTGTAATTACAGTCATACCGTTGTCATTGTCTGATTGGACACGTTTCCTGCAGAGCTCACAACCTAGGATACACTTCCATTTACAAGGTGTCAATTTATTCATTGTCTTTTGTTTGTGGTGCTCGTGTCAATGTGGGGTAAGGACACGCCCCTGATTACGCATAGAACCTGGCCCAGGCTACCTGGCCCAGGCTACCTGGCCTAGGCTACCTGGCCTGTGCTCAAATGTAGGCTTACAGATCACCTGATTTATACATCTGCCCACTTGGGGATCTGATACTGTTTCTGATTGGCTTAACTCACCATCACGGTGGAGCTTCTCAAAGTAATTTCTTCTTCACCTCCAACAGCAAGTAAACAAAGTCCGTCTTTCTCAATGGATGTAAAAACCATGTTGTGGAAATATTGTAAATTTTTAAAATCTTTCCAGCTCTCTCCATATTGATAACCACTTGGCATGAAAGGGGAAAAAATGTCATGCTCTGATTTGGTGAAAACGTCATAAAAAATAGGCCTACCTGATTACTTCTTATCCCTTGTGCAAATAGCCCACAGCTGTGTCTGTCTGTCTGGACATCACTTTTGCAGGAAACTCTGAGGGAAGGAAATGTTGCAAGTTTTCTGGCACTGGGCCAGACTAAGTTAATAGTTGATACAATGTTTCAAGTTCCTTGTAGACAGGCCATGTGTAGCCAATGTAATTTCTAGGATATTTATTTTTTTCTGGATATTTTCAACCTGCAGGATGCAATGTTTTTATTTTGATGGCTTTATGTCGGCTATTTTTTACGTAAATAAAGTTACTTTTGATTTGTATTATTTTCATATAATTTTGATTCACCACATAACATTTAATTTTGAGATATGAAGACTTTTTATTATAAATTTAAATGAAACTGATCCATGAAAATGTGCAATTGAAAATCATAACGGGCACTCGGATCAGTAAAAATGGTAGGATAACTTGGCACTCCACATGGGAAAATGTTGCCGACCGCGCGGGTGTAGCCTATTACCGGCAACTTCAGGAGCGTAATGGCTGCTACGAAGGCCTGCAGCAACGGGGGGAGGGTCTGGAACAGGTTGTCTTCTTCTGGTTAGACTATATTGATCTGTAAGGCCATATTGATCTCTGGCTCCCTCTTGAGACATTTGTGTGTCTTCCTTTTTAATCACGGTGCTTAAACATCAGACAAGCTCGGTAGCCTACATATAGTTGATTTTATTCAAACATTTAGATTTTATTCAACACCTATATATGGAAAAATACACGTTTTAAAATGTCGACCAATCGTTTGGAACAGATTGGTCTACAAAGATTTTTTTTGTTTGGGGACAGCCCTTGTTGTGGACAGCCCTAGTATAGTGCGTATATTATCATGTGTAAATGCATTTGTCTCTTCAGTCCCGCTGTTCCATAAGGTGTATTTCTATCTGTTTTTAAAAAAATTATCAGATTTTACTGCTTGGTTGAGTTACTTGATGTGGAATAGAGCTCTGTGTAGTCATGGCTCTATGTACTACTGTGCACCTCCCATAGTTTGTTCTGAACTTGGTAGCTGTGAAGAGACCTTTTGTGGCATGTCTTGTGGGGTATGCATGGGTGTCTGGGCTGTGTGCTAGTAGTTTAAACAGACAGCTCGGTGCATTCAACGTGTCAATACTTCTTACAGTAGTGATGAAGTCAATCCTCTACTTTGAGATGGAAGAGATTGACATTCATGTTAGCTCTCCATGTACATTTAAGGGTCAGACGTGCTGCCCTGTTCAGGGCTTATTTTAATTTGACTAATTCCCTCTTTGTGGCACCTGACCACGCTGCTGAACAGCAGTCCAGGTGTGACAAACCTAGGGTCTGTAGGACCTGCCTTGTTGATAGTGTTGTTAAGAAGGTAGAGCAGCACTTTATTACAGACAGACTTCTCCCCATCTTAGCTACTGTTGTATCAATATGTTTTAACCATAATAGTTTACAATCCAGGGTTACTCCAAGCAGTTTAGTCTCCTCAACTTGTTCAATTTCCACATTATTCATTACAAGATTTAGTTGAGGTTTAGGGAATGATTTGTCCCAAAAATGCAATGCTTTTAGTTTTAGAAATATATTTAGGACTAACTTATTTCTTGCCACCCATTCTGCAACTGACTGCAGCTCTTTGTTAAGCGTTACAGTAATTACTGTCGCTGTGGAAGCTGACGTGTATAGTGTTAAGTCATCAGCATGCGTAGACACACTGGCATTACTTAGTGCCAGTTCATTAGTAAAGATTGAAAAGGGGCCTAGACAACTGCCCTGGGGAATGCCTGACTCGACCTGGATTATGTTGGAGAGGCTTCCATTTAAAGAGCACCCTATGTGTTCTGTTAGACAGGTAACTCTCAATCCACAATATAGCAGGGGATGTAAAGTCATAACACAGGTTTTTCAAGCGGCAGATTATGATCGATCATTTCAAAAGCTCCACTGAAGTCTTAACAAAACAGCTCCCACAATGTTTTTATTATCAAATTCTCTGTCTATCATCAGTTATTTGTGTAAGTGCTGTACATGTTGAATGCACATCCCTATAAGCGTGCAGAAAATCTGTAGCATTTAATTTTTTCTTCTGTGAAATAGCATTGTATCTGGTCTAACAATTATTTTCCAAAAGTTTACTAAGTGTTTGTAACGGGCTGATTTGGTCGGCTGTTAGAGCCAGTAAAGGGTGCTTTGCTATTTTTGGGTAGCCTAATGAGTTTCCTGTAGGCTTAGATTGAAGAGATAGCAAATAGGAGTGGTAATATTGTCTGCTATCATCCTCAGTAATTTTCCATCCAAGTTGTCAGACCCAGGTGACTTGTCATTGTTTATAGACAACAATACGTTTTTCACCTCTTCCACACTCACTTTACGGAAGCCAATCTTGCTAATAAAAAAATCATTGAAGTAGTTGGCAATATTAGTGGGTTTTGTGATGAGTGAGCCATCTGATTCAATGAATGATGGACACCTAAAATGCCTAAAATGTCATTTTAAGGTGCTCCAAAGCTTTTTACTATAATTTTTTATATAATTTCTCTGTTTCATAGCACAGTTTCTTCTTTTTGTTCAGTTTAGTTACATGATTTCTCAATTTACAGTATGTTTGCCAAGCGACTGTGCAGCCAGACTTATTTGCCATTATTAATTCCGTTGTCTTCCAGCATTGTTTCCCCTATATTCATTCATAAATTGTGGCCACTACTAAAAAAATATAGAGATTTTTTTTCTCCCAGGATGGTAAAACGTTTTCAGTGTAAACTTAAATGACTAAAACGAGATATAAAGTATGTAGAAAAGAAAATAAGATGAGCTTTGAGAACTAACAACCACCAGAATAATAACTAGACAGGGAGAATAAAAACAAATCCCAAAATGGCATGGTGTCCCCATATGATTTTGATTTGCTTGAATCACTCGGATACCAGACAAAAAAATGTTAATTAATTATGTTAAAAATAAGCTTTTCTGTGTTTTGAAGTGTGTGTGTGTGTGTGTGTGTGTGTGTGTGCGTACCCCAACAACAAGGGTACGCACACACCAACAACAAAACATATGAGTACGAGTAGACTGCTGATTGGCCAGCTCATCCTCCTCAGGAATATGACATCATCCTCAATGAGGAAATAGCAAGAATTTTTTGAGACATTCTTTTTTTCTTCTCCAATTTATGCTTTGGTCACAAATACAAGTATAAAATGAGTCCACAACATTATTTGGGTATGAGCTAACGGAATAACTTTTTAAAAGTGATATTTTCACTGGACAGTTACTTCTAAAACTGCACATTTTTCTCTCTGCACCCATGGCAAAATGTGTAGAATTAAAACTGTAAAACAAAGTTGTGGAGTTGACCATATTTAGTATATGTCAGGTTGTGAGTTGTCTATGGTCTCGTAGTCCTAACGTTGCTCTGGTGTCCTCAGGTAAAGTGTATGCAGTAGGGGGGCATGATGGTAGTGAACACCTGGGCAACATGGAGATGTTTGATCCTCTCACTAACAAGTGGATGATGAAGGCTTCCATGAACACTAAGAGGTATGTCATGTCTGGGGGGTGGGGAGGGGGGCAATTCTCTAATGAGAGTTTTGTTTTAGAAATGTCGTTTTTCAGCCGACCATAAAGATCCCTAATTATAATCACTCTGATATACTGCCCTATTGTCAATGCTGTGTGTGTAGAAGGGGCATAGCTCTGGCAGCTCTGGGAGGTCCTATCTACGCCATCGGAGGCCTAGATGACAACTCGTGCTTCAACGACGTGGAGAGATACGATATCGAGAGCGACCGCTGGACTGCTGTGGCGTCCATGAACACACCCAGAGGAGGGGTGGGCTCTGTGGCCTTAGGGGTAAGCACAGCATGGATGCATGGTTGCACTGAACATACGGTATTATACAGAGCCTTCTGAAAGTATTCACACCCCTTGACTTTTTCCACATTTCCTTGTGTTATGGCCTGAATTTGAGATGTGTCACAGGCCTGCACACAATACCCATGTCAAAGTGGATTTATGTTTTGAGATTTTTTTCTCTCCAAATTGATTAAAACATTTAAAGTTTTCAAAATCTTGAGTCAATAAGTATTCAACCCCTTTGTTATGGCAAGCCTAGATAGGTTCAGGAGTAAACATTTGCTCAACAAGTCACATAATAAGTTGCATGGACTCACTCTGGGAATCTCACTGGGACCAGGGAGGTTTAAACCCCCCGCAAAGACCAGGGAGGTTTTCCAATGCATCTCAAAGAAGGGCACTCTATTGGTAGACATTAAATCAGTTAAGAGTTTAATGGCTGTGAATGAAGAAACGTAATTTTAACACTCAACGGGTGACATTACCCTCCTCACAGAAGATTATTTTACAACCATGTATACCATTCAGTAAAGAGATTTTATTCCCTGTGCCCTTTGTGTGATTGAAGTCCCACCACACCTCAAATGTTGTTCTTCTTGAATTGTTGAGCCTCTTTTATATCGGCTTAGTTCCTACACTCCAAAAAGAGTAGCAGCACCTAATTCACTCCACTTCAAGCACTGAGAATCACTTGTCTTAACCCCCCTCCTGTCCTGTCCTGTCAGAGTCATGTGTACGCTGTGGGAGGTAACGACGGTGTGGCCTCTCTGTCCAGCGTGGAGAGGTTTGACCCCCACCTCAACAAGTGGACAGAGGTCAGGGAGATGGGCCAGAGACGAGCAGGGAACGGAGTCAGTGAGCTGAACGGCTGCCTCTATGTCGTGGGTAAGAACACAGCACAGTTACTACTGAATTGACACGCTAATCATTTACAACAGAGTTTCCCACTGGGGCGGCACACGTTACTGCTTTTGCTCCAGCACTACACAGCTGATTCAAATCATCAAAGCTGAGTTGATTATTTGAATCGGCTGTGTAGTGCTGCAGGCCAAACACAAAACGTGCACTCCTTGGGGACCCGGTTTGGGAAACACTGATTTAGAAGACGTGATTGACTTACAGTAACAACTGAACGAGGTGAGACAACCACATATCACTGTCACGTTGTATTTCCTATCAGTGTTTACCACCTGTTCTACTGGCTGCTATTTAACATGGGTCACATGCTTCTCACACACAAGGGGTTGGCTTGTAAACATGAGACAGAAAAGAGAAAAGTTCACGTTTTGTCAAGTTGGTTACTGATTTAAAAGTGATCTATAAGGGTGGGGTGATGTTATCGGCTGAATTTGTAGAGTCTGTTTCGCAGCTCTGGCCGGACTCTTAGCTGATCCTAGTTGAAATGAGTCAGCGTGGCTGTGTTTGTGGAGGAGGTTAAGCTACTGATTATCTCAGTCTGTCATAAGGTGAATGCACCAATTTGTAAGTCGCTCTGGATAAGAGCGTCTGCTAAATGACTTAAATGTAATGTAAATGTACCATAAGCATTGACCTTGCTGGGCAGAGGAGTGGATCTTTATTGCCTGCTGCTTCCCTGACTGGGTTATGCTACTCATATAACATCTTGTACTGATTGAGCCGTTATCCTACAGTATGTACACAACTTACTTTATTCGGGACACGACGTGTACAAGCCTTCAACTCTGAAATTGCTCATTCATAGTTCGTTAGTCAGGGTTTCACCGAGGTGTTACTGACCCCCCCCCATCTTCCGTCAGGCGGTTTTGATGACAACTCCCCGCTGAGTTCCGTGGAACGTTTGGACCCCCGTCTGTGTCGCTGGAACTACGTCTCTGAGCTGACCACGCCCCGAGGCGGAGTGGGCGTGGCCACGGTCATGGGTCGAGTGTTCGCAGTCGGTGGCCACAACGGAAACATTTATCTTAACACTGTGGAGGCCTTCGACCCCCGTATGAACAGGTGAGACACAGAGAGAGAGAGAGAGAGCAGGGTTACTGTTCAGGTTCAAGGAAGAGGTTGTACTATGTAAGTTTTAAAAAAGCACACCAAAGTATTTCACCCAGGTCAAGGCTCTAGCACAGATGAGCAACTGCTTTCTACTTAAAGAGGGTCTAATCTTTTTTTTAGTTTTAGGTCTGGTGAGTTACACTTTATCATAATACATAACCACCTGGTCTGACGGTGTGTTCCTCAGATGGGAGCTGGTGGGGTCTGTCTCTCACTGCCGGGCCGGAGCAGGAGTGGCCGTCTGTTCCACTCACATCAGTCAGGTCAGAGACGTGGGCCAGGGCTCCAGCAACGTGGTCGACTGCATGTGACTGCTGTCTGACCGCTGTCTGACCGCTGTCTGACCACAGGCTGACCGCTGTCTGACCACAGGCTGACCCGGGAAAAACTGCAAAAGATCAGACGTGCACAGAACAGCACCCATCCCACGCACAGCCACAAGCACTCAATCACACTGCACCGGACACTGACTAGGAGCAGCTGTCCTTGAAGCAGCACTTCCCTTTAGCACTGATTGTAATGTAACCAGTCTCACTATGTTAGGTGGTGTGCATTGTTACTATTCAGCTGAAGACACTTCTCTGACTGAACCTTATCAGTGGAGAACTGATCTACAAACAATCCATATATTTTCTCTTTTTGTGACGTTTGCAGATGCAATTCAGTGATTGGTGTATTTTGAAAAAATTATAGCTTTTCTTTGCGTTTTGACTGCTTTGGAACTTTATCGAAGGAAAATAGCTGACTGATCGTTGCGCTTTAGATGTCTCATTAGACAGGCCTTGCATATAAACTTGTATATTTTTAAGTACCTTATACTCTGTCAGACCTTTCACAATCATCACTGTCTGAACTGAGAGATCTTCCTAGGGTTCCCAGCAGTCTCTCACGTATAACACAGTATGAGAGAGAGCACTGTGAAGTATGGACAGTATCTGGAGGCTGGAAAGCTGTGAAGTAAAGACTCTGAACAGAACAGTGTTTGGGATAAAAAAAAAAAAAATCGGACATTCTATTGACTCACACATAGACATAGAGGATTTCAGGGCTTTCATTCAGATCCATCCGCTGTAGACTCTGTGATGCTGAAACCGCTTTCGTGTTAGCATTAGCCAGCTGTAGCCTGTATTTGCGTTTTGAACAATCATTCAGACTGATTCTAATTGAGATAGTTTAATCCATTGGCGGTCTTTGGCAGAGTTGGACTAAATTGTGAAGCAATAAGAGGTTGATATCTCTGTTACCAGGCTGAACGTGTGCAGTTTTGAGATGACTGAGGGGACTAGTGATAACTCTCAGGACAGACAGTCTAGGGTCTTAGCAGAATGCTAACCCTCATACTCTCTGTGTTCTACTCAAAGATGGCTGGGTGTGTCAGTAAACAAGTGCGCTTTCAGACGTGTGAAGAGCTGAATCCTCTATCTGCCAAATGATTCTGATTTTATATTTTTATATTAGGAAGTTTTTATGAAATCAGTGCTTATCTTTGGTGTTGTTCTCTACTGTCTTGTCTTGGACTTGTTGTTGTGCACTATCTTCCTAGAGTCGTCAGGGGTTTCACTATATTTTGTCCTATGGAAATGTTTATGCTATTTTCAACATGTTTTGACAGTGAGTGTCTGCTCTTTTTTTTCTTTTTTTTGAGGCCTTGTGTTTGAAGATTTTTCCTCAACCTTATTTTGTTGTGACTCCTCCTGGTCAATTCAAGGCCTTTCAGGTAATTCTGGATTTGATTGTAAGACTGTTGTTGGTTAACAGATTGACCCAATACTTTGATTTAGAAATACACATGTTTGAAGAGATGATATGCATTAGGAAAACATGATCTTTCCATGACATGGACTAGGTGAATCCAGGTTAAAGCTATGATCCCTTATTGATGTCACTTGTTAAATCCACTTCAATCAGTGTAGATGAAGGGTAGGAGACAGGTTAGAGAAAGATTTTTGAGACATAGATTGTGTATGGGTGCCATTCAGAGGGTGAATGGACAAGACAAAATATTTAATGGGGCAAGCCGGATGTGCCTTTGAACGGGGTATGGTAGTAGGTACCAGGTGCACCGGTTTGAGTGTCAAGAACTGCAAAGCTGCCGGGTTTTTCATGCTCAACAGTTTCCCGTGTGTATCAAGCATGGCCCATCACCCAAAGGACATCCAGCCAACTTGACACAACTTTTAAGAAGCACTGGAGTCAACATGGGCCAGCATCCCTGCGGAACGCTTTGGACACCTTGTAGAGTCCACGCCCCGAAGAATTGAGGCTATTCTGATGGTCCTTAATGTTCTGTACACTCCATTATATGCATATTGAATTGTTGCACCATTGGTTTGTTGTATTCTACAATAGAACTGTAATACCTCTGGTGTGTCATACTGTACACCAGGGGTGTGTACTGACTTGCCAACCGTAATATAGAACGTATAGAATGTAAATTGTAAGTTCATGCTTTTGTAAATGTGTTGCTATTGGTTCAGATGAATGCTGTGTCTTTTGCATTGTATTTTATACAGCTAAAATCTTCATTTTGTTGATGTTACTATAATAAATCTGTCATTATCCATGATATGGCTCCAGTATGTCATTATTTGTTTAACTCTTTTGGATTGCATATTGAAGTTAACATGTTCTTATGGTCTGTATCAGCAGTGGCGTAAAAGTACTTGAGAGTACTACTAAGTTTTTTGGGGGGTATCTATACTTTACTACTTTTTTACTTTTTTTAAACGATTTTTACTTTTGATGCTTAAGTTTATTTTAGCAATTACAAAGACTTGATACTTAAGTATATTTAAAACCAAATACTTTTAGACTTTACTCAAGTATAATTTTACTGGGTGACTTGCATCATTTTCTATTAAGGTGTCTACTACTTTTACTCAAGTATGACCATTAGGAACATTTTACACCACTGTGTATCAGTGAACAGTATAACTTAGATTCAGATGAAGGTACAGATTCAATCGTTTTACGTTTTATTTATGTAAATTAGGATTTTATGCTTTTATTGTTGTGCTGATGGTTCTGCTCTTCCACCAATTCACCATACATAAATCAAGGCCTCGATTTAATCAGCAAAAGCGACAACCGGACACCCGCATAGCTGATGCTTTGGCCATGTAGAAGGTGTCAAATAGGTGAGCAGCTGCTCTTGATCACGGAAGACATAACGTCCTACTCGCGTTAGAAGTTCAGAACGAGAAAGATAGAAATATAGAAATAATGACGCTAAAATTGAAAAATCATTCAATTAAATAACGAGGGTTTCTATCATCGTAATGGAGGTGTAGATTACATCTCACATTCCAGTGTTAGAACTTGTAAACAAGGCTAAACGACGCTAAAGCGCGTCTGGGTAAAAAGTTAAAAAGTAACCATTCAAGGCAGTTTCGGTGATATAATGTTTACAGACTAAAAGTATGTGGGTTTTAGGAGAATCATAAAACCTATTTTGGACTTTGAGATGTCAAAATTGACATTGTGTCAAATGTACCTCCTGATCATGAATCAGCCCATTATTTCATTCAACTCAAGACATGGATGTGAGAAAATGTTACACTGACACGCTCTTTCCATGACAGACTGAACCGAGGGCAACTCAATATTAGGGTTCCTAATGTTTTGTTTAATCAGTGTATAAACACCAACAACTATGCCATCAACCAATGTTTTACTTAACTAGGCAGTTAAGAACAAATTCTTATTAACAATGACGGCCTACCGGGGAACAGTCGGTTATTAACTGGGATTTTTTACCTTGTCGGTTAAGCTCTTTTGCACACCAGTATCTCTACCTGTACATGACCATCTGATCATTTATCACTCCAGTGTTAATCTGCTAAATTGTAATTATTCGCCTACCTCCTCATGCCTTTTGTACACAATGTATATACTCTTTTTTTACATTTTTATATTCCGCCCCACTTTATGAACTACAATTTATTTAGGCTTTTTAGGGAATTCATAAAGACTATTTTTGACCTTTATTTAATCAGCGAGTCACCGTTGAGATCAGTGTCTTTTTTTTTTTACGAGGGAGCCTTGCATATACAATTTCATAAAATAAATCAAAAATCGAATGCAATATAAATCTAACAACACATATTGAACAGACAAACATTAATATACACAAAACACAGTCAACTAAAATGAACACATTCTTCATTGTACAAATCCTCTGTCTGCTTCCTGAACTGCCCAAGGGACACTAACACATCTATTGAAAATGTATTTTGGAGGTGTTGAGCAAGACAACTAAAGGCTGACTTACCAAACTCTCTAGACACCAAATGAGTCTCCAGAGTTAACCGGCCCTGTGAATGAGTTTGTTAATTAACTTGTCATTTTAAATCTTACCAGTGATGTTAGGTAAGTCGGAAGCTTGTGGAGCAGGGCTTTGTAAACAAAAGAAAGTGTAATGATGTGATCTACAGTGCCTTCAGAAGGTATTCACACACCTTGACTTTTTGCACATGTTGTTATGTTACAAAGTGGAATTAAAATGGATTAAATTGTCTTTTTGTTGTCAACGATCTACACAAAATTCTCTTTAATGTCAAAGTGGATGAAAAATGATAGAAAATAAAACATGAATATATCTTGATTAGATAAGTATTCAACCCACTGAGTCAATACATGTCAGGACCATCTTTTGCAGCTGTGATTACGTCTTTCTGGGTCAGTCGCTTAGAGCTTGTCACACCTGAGTTGTGCAACATTTGCCCATTATTGTTTTCAGAATTCTTCAAACTCTGTCAAATTGGTTGTTGATCATTGCTAGACAGCCATTTTCAGGTCTTGCCACAGACTTTCAAGCAGATTTAAGTCAAAACTGTAACTCGGCCACTCAGGAACATTCACTGTCTTCTTGGTAAGCAACTCCAGTGTAGATTTGGCCTTGTGTTTTAGGTTATTGTCCTGCTGAAAGGTGAATTCATATCCCAGTGTCTGGTGGAAAGCAGACTGGACCATGCTTTCCTCTAGGATTTTGCCTGTGCTTTGCTCCATTCTGTTTATTTTTTATGCTGAAAAACTACACAATCCTTAACGAATACAAGCATACCCATAACATGATGCAGCCACCACTATGCTTTAAAAAATGGAGAGTGGCACTCAGTGATGTGTTGGATTTGCTCCAAACATAACACTTTGTATTCAGGACATAAAGTTAATTTCTTTGCTTAATTTTTTTGCAGTTTTACTTTCGTGCGTATTTTGGAATATTTGTTATTCTGTACATGCTTCCTTCTTTTCACTCTGTCAGTTAGGTTAGTATTGTGGAGTAACTACAATATTGTTGATCCATCCTCAGTGTTCTCCTATCACAACCATAAAACTCTGTAACTGTTTTAAAGTCACCATTGGCCTCATGATGAAATCCCTGTACAGTTTCCTTCCTGTCCGGAAACTTTGTTAGGAAGGATGCCTGTATCTTTGAGTGACTGGGTTTATTGATACACAAACCAACGTGTAATTCATAACTTCACCATGTTCAAAAGGATATTCAATGACTGCTTTTTTTATTGTGAGACATTGGAAAACCTCCCTGGTCTTTGTGGTTGAATCTGTGTTTGAAATTCACTGCTCGACTGAGGGACCTTACAGATAATTGTATGTGTGGGGTAAAGAGACGAGGTAATCATAAACAAATAGTGTTAAATACTATTATTGCATATAGAGTGAGTCTGTGCAAATTATTATGTGACTTGTTAAAGCACATGTTTACTCCTGAACTTATTTAGGCTTTCCATAACCAAGGGGTTGAATAATTATTCACTCAAGACATTAAAGATTTTCATTTTTAATTAATTTGTAAAAATGTCTAAAAACATAATTCCACTTTGACATTATGGGGTATTGTGTATAGGCCAGTAATAAAACAAAGTATATCAATTCCATTTTAAATTCACACCAAAATGTGGAAAATGTCAATGGGCGTTAATACTTTCTGAAGGCACTGTAGATTACATTTACAACAGATTGACCAATAACGTTTCTATAAATAGTGAAAAGAACAGGTCCTAGTATCGACCCCTGCGGAGCACCTTTGTGTACTTAAAGAAATGTGGACTTAACCCCACAAACAGTAGGCCACTTTTGGTGATGGTTTGGCATCACAGCTCAGGTCAAGTGTTTGTCATCCCTGGTTTACTGCCCCTCAATCTTTGGACCTTGGGCTGGTTATTAAAAGAAGAGAAACTGTGCCAGGATGCTCAAAGCTGTGTTGAGTTGCAGCAGGTACATACCCATTTCTAGAGAACGTTGAGAAGACTACTCCTTTAGGATGTATTAGACCCTGAGAACTAAACCAAGACTACATATCGATCGGCTGGATAAAACACACAGCATGCTGCTACTGCTTTTCACCCTCTGTAGTCTGCTCAGTTGTGGTAAGTATAATCATTATTTATATCCAAAATTATCTTTCTGTAGAACCCTAATATCAAGTTCACATTGCTATAATTGACATGGAATGCTTACACTGACCTATGTATTTATTTGAACAGTGAAGCTAAAACCTTACATTTAGCTCTAATGCTCCAGCATTTTGGATTTGAGATCATTTGTTTCATGAGTCAACAGTACAGAATGTCACCTTTTATTTGAGGGTATTTTCCTACGAATCTGTTTTTACCGTTTAGAAATGAAAAGCACTTCATGTTTTGAGTCCCCTTCAGTTGAAGGTGGCAAAAGTATTTGGACAGATTCACTTATATGTGCTTTAAAGAAATCAAAAGTGTAATATTTTGTCCTATTTTCCTAGCACGCAATGATTACATCAAGCTTGTGACTCAAACTTGTTGGATGAATTTGCTGTTTGTTTTTGGATGCGTTTCAGATTATTTTGTGCCCAATAGAAATTAATGGTAAATAAAGCATTGTGTCATTTTGGAGTCACTTTTATTGTAAATAAGAATATAATATGTTTCTTATCACTTCTACATTCATGTGGATGCTACCATGATTACAGATAATCCTGAATGAATCGTGTGTAATGATGAGTGAGAAAGTTACACAGGTATAAATATCATGCCACCCCAAAAATACTTACCTCCCCTGTTATTGTAATGGTGACAGATTAGCATGTCTTGTGGGTATGATATAAAATGCTAACCTCCCATGTTATTGTAATGGTGAGATGTTAGCATGTCTTGGGGGTATGATATAAAATGCTAACCTCCCCTGTTATTGTATTGGTGAGAGGTTAGCATGTTTTGTGGGTATGATATAAAATGCTAACCTCCCATGTTATTGTAATGGTGAGATGTTAGCATGTCTTGGGGGTATGATATAAAATGCTAACCTCCCCTGTTATTGTATTGGTGAGAGGTTAGCATGTCTTGTGGGTATGATGTAAAATGCTAACCTCCCCTGTTATTATATTGGTTAGAGGTTAGCATGTATTGTGGGTATGATATAACATGCTAACATCCCCTGTTATTGTATTGGTTAGAGGTTAGCATGTTTTGTGGGTATGATATAAAATGCTAACCTCCCCTGTTATTGTAATGGTGAGAGGTTAGCAGGTCTTGTAGGTATGATATAAAATGCTAACCTCCCCTGTTATTGTAATGGTGAGAGGTTAGCAGGTCTTGGAGGTATGATATAAAATGCTAACCTCCCCTGTTATTGTAATGGTGAGAGGTTAGCATGTCTTGTGGGTATGATATAAAATGCTAACCTTCCCTGTTATTGTATTGGTGAGAGGTTAGCATGTCTTGTGGGTACGATCTTTGTGCCTCCGTTACTTTCTCACTCATCGTTTATACATTCAGGATTATCCGTAATCATGGTAGCATCCACATTAACGTTAAAGTTATTGATGGAAGGAGGGAACGATGCCCTTTCAACCTTGGCACGAAGAGGTTGTGGAATGTTTCCTCATCTAACCCAATAGAAATAAGGATAAAAATAACAACACTAGGAATAGCCATGTTAAGTTACGATCAGTTATACTGGACTGAAGTAATTTATTTTTTCTTCTTGTTGTGTAATTAAGCAATAATGTACAAGGTCGTGCCTAAGAACAGCCCTTAGCTGTGGTATATTGGCCATATACCACAAACCCCTGAGGTTCCTTATTGCTATTATAAACTGGTTACCAACCTAATTAGAGCAGGAAAAATACATATTTTGTCATACCTGTGGTATATGGTCTGATATACCACGGCTATCAGCCAATCAACATTCAGGGACCGAACCACCCAGTTTATAATGTTCCATACATCTTATTGTATTTACTTTGTTATTTTCCCATAAACTGAACTATGATCAGTTAGACCTGCAGCTAAACACTCCTGTGATTGTTGTGTTGTCAGCCTTCAGTCAGTGTGAGGAGGGATGGAGGGCCTATGAGGACAAGTGTTACTACTTCTCTACCAGCACAAAGTCCTGGGATGATGCCCGCACAGACTGTGTGGGACGGGGGAGCCATCTGATGAGCATCCTGGACATTCCTGAGAGGGTGAGCTTCTGGGTTTGAGATGCGTCCTACAGTCGTCTAGTTCACAACTACTGTATATGACTCTCTGTACTGTGACCTCTGCTCTCTCCTGGTAGACATGGGTACGGACTCAGGTTGGTACAGAGATTTTCTGGATCGGTCTGAATGACATTGCTGCTGAGGGAGTGTGGGAGTGGACTGACGGGAGCACCTTCCTCCCCTTCTTAGCGTACGTAGCCACACTATGATCCTCAATGATCTGACACTATATTAAAACACATCAGCAAATGATGATTCCATGAAATGAACCATTTTGGTTGGAGGGTAATCAAGTGCTGTTAATCATTGACTTGTATCAAGCACAGTAACACTCTATAGTAGCCTTTGTTGTGTGAAGGTTGTTGGTGATTGGTTGACGGGCACCATACTTCCCAGGATGGTTGGGTATCAAAGCCATCATTTGACCACATGATTATTAATATTCACCTCTGATTTTCTCATGTGTGCTTGTGCACTCTACACAGATACTGGAAACCAGGGAATCCTGACAACTGGGAGGACAACGAGGATTGTGGCGAGGTGGTCGGGGGAGAGCAAGGACGATGGAATGATGACGTCTGCACTAGCCGGCGGAAGTATATATGCAAGCGCCCCAACCGTAGGTTTAACTGGCCAATCAACATGTGCCGTTGCCTGTTGTCTACAATAATGCTTATGGGACCTAAGAAGGTGAATGATATGCGTAACACATTTCACTCCTTTCCTCAGCTAATCCTCCAACAATGTGCGACACAGCCAATGGATGGAGCCAGTATGGATCCAACTGCTACAAACTAAAGACAGACACCAGGAAGAGCTGGTTGGGAGCCAGACACGACTGTGTTAGAGATGGGGCAGACCTGGTGTCCATCGCATCACCGGAAGAGGAGCAGTACATCACAGGACGACTGGACGATTCCTTCTTTGACATTTGGCTTGGCTACACCACTCTGGTAATCAAAACATACAGTATATGACCCATCCAAAAGCTATCAGACCCAGCGCCAAAATCAATATAGTCAGTACAATCCCGGATTAATTAATGAAAGAAAATATAATCCTTTGACAGATATCATTTCAATGTACATTACCCACTGGGCACACACTGGTTGAATCAATGTTGTTTCAACATCATTTGTCAAGGGACTGTGACGTGGAATCAACGTGGGAAATCCATTGTATTTGAAAAAGTCATCCACGAGTATTTGTTCTCATCTAATTTCAACCAGTGTTGTAAACATTCAAATTAGGGTAAAACTTTAACTTAAATACATGGACTTAACCTGATTAACAGGCTGTTACATCAATCTAATTTCAACACAATCATCAGAACTATGTCTACGTTGAAATTGCATTGAAAATTCCATGTAGAATAATTAAATATTGGGTGGTTAAAATTGTTGAATTTAATTACACAGATTTTATTTGACGTTTCAATGTTGATAGTAATGATATGTGTGAATCAATGCCATTGTTTCAACATCATGCCACCAACCTAAATAAAGAGTTTAGGTCTTATATTGAAATATAATGTGAAGTCACAGTAGGAGTCACTGTTCAGGTAGGAGTCATTGGACTGTGGGTTCAACTTTTATTTCAATATACACTATATATCCAAAAGTATATGGACACCCCTTCAAAATAGTGGATTAGGCTATTTCAGCCACACCCATTGCTGACAGGTGTATAAAATCGAGCATACAGCCATGCAATCTCCATAGACAAACATTGGCAATATAATGGCCTTTCTGAAAAGCTAATTGACTTTCAATGTGGCACCTTCATAGGATGCCACCTCTCCAACAAGTCATTTCGTCAAATTTCTTCCCTGCTAGAGCTGCCCTGGTCAACTGTAAATGCTGTTTTTGTGAAGTGGAAAAATCAGGCGTCCGGTGTGGCTCAGTTGGTAGAGTATGGTGTTTGTAATGCTAGGGTTGTGAGTACGATTCCCACTGTGGGAATCGTACTGTAAGTTGTTCTGGATAACAATGTCTGCTAAATGACTCTAATGTAAATGTCTAGGAGCAACAATTGCTTTCAATGTGGCGCCTTCATAGGATGCCACTGTTCCAACAATAATTTTGGCAAATTTCTGCCCCGCTAGAGTGGTAGGCCACATGAGTGCTGAAGTGTGTAAAAAATGTCTATTTTCGGTTGCAATACTCACTACTGAATTTCAAACTGCCTCTGGATACAATGTCAGCACAAGAACTGTTTGTCGGGAGCTTCATGAAATGGGTTTCCATGGTCAAGCAGCTGCACACAAGCTTAAGATCACCATGTGCAACACCAAGTATCGGCTGGAGTGGTGTAAAGCTTGCCACCATTGGCTTGCCTAGTTAAATAAAGTTTTTTTTAAATGGATGCTGGAGCAGTGGAAATGTGTTCTCTTGAGTGGTGCTTCACTGTCTGATGGATGAATCTGGCTTTGGCGGATGCCAGGAGAACCCTGAATGCATAGTGCCAATTCTAAAGATATTAATGCCCATGATTTTGGAATGAGATGTTCGACGAGCAGGTGTCCACATACTTTTGATAATGTAGTGTAACTCTTTATTTAGGTTGATGGCATGATGTTGAAACGATGACGTTGATTCAAACAACCATTTTACTATCAACAAATGAGGTCAAATAACATATGTCTAATTAAATATAAAATTCTACATAATTTCAACAACCCAATATATATAGAATATAAGGGATGACAAATATTTGTTATGTTTCTATGTGGACTTTTCAACGTATACATAGTTCTGATGATTATGTTGAAATTAGATCAATGTAACAACCTGTTAGTCAGGTTAAGTCAATGTATTTAAGTTCAAGGTTTACCCTAATCAATTGATTACAAAGCTGGTTGAAATGAAAAGATTAATAGTAAAGGAAATTACCTTTTTTCCCCCAAATAAAATGTATTATCCACGTTGATCCCTCTTCACAATACATAGACAAATTCAGTTGAAACAACATTGATCCAACCAGTGCGTGCTAGCTACATGTATTCTAAAACTTACCCCTTGGTATAATGAGTTCTCATTTTTGTTTTTTTCACAGAAATGCACAACAATATCATGTCAGGTTGAAATTGACAGGACTCAGTTCAGCTGGTCTGATGCTTCTTCTGGTACCTACACCAACTGGGGAACTGATCCTGTGCAGCCAGATCTCAGGTAGGACAGGACACGTGAGGTGACAGATCTATATCATCAACTGTATCACAGTGATTGTGCAAGGTTTATTCTAGCTTCGTAGTGAAAATATGTTTTCTCCGACAGTGAAAAGCAGAACGGGATTTGTGTGGCAGTGATCAAGGAGGCAGGACAGGACTTTGGGAAGTGGAAGTCCCATATATGCCGCTATGAGCGTCCTTACATGTGCAAAAGAGCACTCAACAGTAAGCTCAGATCTTCAGAAAACATTACTAGATAAATAACCATGTGAATTATGTGGTATTAGCTCAAATGACTCTGACATGCGATCTTGATTCAACTTAATACATTGCCAATTATTATATGGTTTGATATGGTCCTATTTAATTATCTCAAGGCAATTCAATACAAAGCAACAATGTAGATACAAGTGGTCACTGCTCGGCGGCAGAAAGGCGCTAACTTCGAAGGTCTACTGAGGCTCCTGAGTGAAAACATGGGCCTTTTTCTAAATTAAATCTGCTCAATACAAAACTAATTAGGGAGTAAATATATATGTATTTACAAAGCTAAAAGACCGAATTTCAATATCCATCCTCCGTGAAGACAATCTGTTCCTGTTTTCATTGTGTATTTCTGAGTCTTGCCATTTACGTCGCCATAGAAACGGCTTCCTCTCAACGCAGATTGAGCGCGGTTATATGCAATGAAAGCCAATGATCTGTATGTGAAAAATGACGAAGGTATCAAGTTGATTTTGATTTGTCCAACCAGCGGAAACACCTCCAAATGGTACCACCTCACAACACCAAATATGGAAGAGATACTGCCAAGAGCAGCGCAGTCTAAACTAGCAACGATCACAGCAAATTCATGTTCTTATTTCATCAACACTGTCAAGTGCACGCATAATAGCTAAGGTGACAGTATTGTAGAGAACAATCTAATGATTAATTCTATGTAATTTATAATAACACAGGGCAAAGAAAACAACGTTTTGACATTGATTTCGTAGCACCCTCTTGAATGGCCCGTTTGTTTCTACATTGTACAGCAGTGAGTGAATGCTCTATACCAGTGGTCACCAACCTTTTTTGAGTTAAGATCACTTTGAATCAAAATGCAGATTTTTTCAAACATTGTTTACAAAAACGTAAGCCTATGCAACATTAACCAATTAAAAACAGAACTCTAGCAATGAGGTTTGTGCATTAAGCTAATACAGCTAATACATTATCACCACATATTGGGCTTTGCTTGAATTGCCCTGCCAATGCATTGTTGTTCAGGCCATTTAAAAATATATATATTTTAAAATTTAAGTTAGGCTTTATGATCACCCCGGTAATAGATCCGTTCTTGTATTACTTTTGAAGCACAGCTGAGTGAGTGTAGCCGATGTGAAATGGCTAGCTAGTTAGCGGTGGTGTGCGCTAGTGGCGTTTCAATCGGTGACGTCACTTGCTCTGAGACCTTGAAGTAGTGGTTCCCCTTGCTCTGCAAGGGCCGCTGCTTTTGTGGAGCGACGGGTAACGATGCTTCGAGGGTGACTGTTGACGTGTGCAGAGCGTCCCTGGTTCGCGCGCAGGTTGAGGCGAGGGGATGGACGTAAAGTCTATACTGTAATGACCTGACTAGATCATAAATGAACAATTGTCCAGACAGAGGCTTGAGTTTGCGAATTGACGGTTTATTGAACCAACTTTACACAGGCTACTGTTTGGGCCGTAGCACACGCCAAATAGATGACAGATAACCCACAAGCCAATCGTGACCTTCTCTTGTGAAGCCCAGACGTAAGAGAGAGAGAACAAAGGCTGAACCTGGTCTTAACTTCCAATGCCCAACCCCCCTCCACGCCACTCCGCCAACCACCAGGATGCCCGGCATCAGAACATTCCAGGCATTCCCGTGATTGGCAGATAGCAGGTTGATTGACATGTCGGACCCCGCGAACACCGGGTACTGGTCAGTACAACACAACCACCTCCTAGCCTAGCACATAACACACAGCTGTCTGTGCGGGTCGCTACAATACTGTTACATGAGCATACATTTAAATCATTTGCTTTTTTATTTTTATTTTACTCTGCTGATGGTGCCTGCATCTGATGGTCAGTCTCTGCGGAGGGAGAGAGCAGCAGACTGAGGGTCTGTCTCAGCGGAGGGAGAGAGTAGCAGACTGGGGGTCCGTCTTAGCGGAGGGAGAGAGTAGCAGACTGAGGGTCAGTCTCAGCGGAGGAGGAGAGCAGCGGACTGAGGGTCAGTCTCAACGGAGGGAGAGAGCAGCAGACTGAGGGTCAGTCTCAGCGGAGGGAGAGAGCAGCAGACTGAGGGTCAGTCTCAGCGGAGGGAGAGAGCAGCAGACTGAGGGTCAGTCTCAGCGGAGGGAGAGAGTAGCAGACTGAGGGCCTGTCTCAGCGGAGGGAGAGAGCAGCAGACTGAGGGTCAGTCTCAGCGGAGGGAGAGAGCAGCAGACTGAGGGTCAATCTCAGCGGAGGGAGAGAGCAGCAGACTGAGGGTCAGTCTCAGCGGAGGGAGAGAGTAGCAGACTGAGGGTCAGTCTCAGCGGAGGGAGAGAGCAGCAGACTGAGGGTCAGTCTCAGCGGAGGGAGAGAGCAGCAGACTGAGGGTCAGTCTCAGCGGAGGGAGAGACTGAGGGCAGGGAGAGAGCAGCAGACTGAGGGTCAGTCTCAGCGGAGGGACTGAGAGCGGAGGGAGAGAGTAGCAGACTGAGGGCCTGTCTCAGCGGAGGGAGAGAGTAGCAGACTGAGGGCCTGTCTCAGCGGAGGGAGAGAGCAGCAGACTGAGGGTCAGTCTCAGCGGAGGGAGAGAGCAGCAGACTGAGGGTCAGTCTCAGCGGAGGGAGAGAGCAGCAGACTGAGGGTCTGTCTCAACAGAGAGAGAGAGCAGCAGACTGAGGGTCAGTCTCGGCGGAGGGAGAGAGCAGCAGACTGAGGGTCTGTCTCAACAGAGGGAGAGAGCAGCAGACTGAGGGTCAGTCTCAGCGGAGGGAGAGAGCAGCAGACTGATGGTCAGTCTCTGCGGAGGGAAAGAGTAGCAGACTGAGGGTCAGTCTCTGCGGAGGGAGAGAGTAGCAGACTGAGGGTCAATCTCAGCAGAGGGAGAGAGCAGCAGACTGAGGGTCAGTCTCGGCGGAGGGAGAGAGCAGCAGACTGAGGGTCAGTCTCAGCGGAGAGAGAGAGTAGCAGACTGAGGGCCTGTCTCAGCGGAGGGAGAGAGTAGCAGACTGAGGGTCAGTCTCAGCGGAGGGAGAGAGTAGCAGACTGAGGGTCTGTCTCAACAGAGGGAGAGAGCAGCAGACTGAGGGTCAGTCTCAGCGGAGGGAGAGAGCAGCAGACTGAGGGTCAGTCTCAGCGGAGGGAGAGAGTAGCAGACTGAGGGTCAGTCTCAGCGGAGGGAGAGAGCAGCAGACTGAGGGTCAGTCTCAGCGGAGGGAGAGAGCAGCAGACTGAGGGTCAGTCTGAGCGGAGGGAGAGAGCAGCAGACTGAGGGTCCGCCTCTCATCATCCCTCTTTTCTACCTTCCCTCCACTGACACCTTCCAGCTGATAGCGAAACTTGAGTCGCACCGCATTAATGCACGGATTCATGTTGTCACTCCTATGAACGGAGAGAGTGAAATATTCCTCGATATTAAAAAATACCCAAGCCGCTAATAATAACAACAACGAAAGCCTATAGATACACTTTCCTACTAATTCATTACTGCTGCACTGCTTGTTGTACATTACTGCAGACGCTGCCATCTGAGCCATCCGTTTGGCCAGCGGTAGACCTGTAGTGGACTTGATTTGCTTTCTGGGCCCGCCCGGATAGGCAGAGTTTGTACCAGTCGAGAGCGATCGACCGGTTGGTGACCACTGCTCTGTACTGTGTTCTATTTTCCTCTGAAAAGCAATTTGCCCTCCCGGTTGGATCAGCTTCAGTGGGAACTGTTACTGGGTTGTCAGCAACACGATGTTCCTGACCAGTTGGCATGAGGCTCAACAGAAGTGTTCAAGTGAGGGGGCTAACCTGGTGACAATTAAGACGTAAGAAACAACACATGATTTACTGAACATAATGATTGATAAGAAAATGAAAGCATTTTCTAATTCGTATGACTTGTTGTTTTAAGTCAAGAGGAGCAATATTTCATCAACACTCATCTACCAGACCTTAATCAAGGGGAAGTGCCCGATGTCTGGATTGGTGTTGCAGGTATATCAGACGTACAGATTTAACCCCTAGCTTTATTTGGCCAATATCTTATGAGCTTTTCACTGTGATCTGTGACACTTGACCGATTTAGCATTGACAAGCACTGCTGGTTGCATCGTGTAAAGAGAGACTGCAGAATATTTACTAAAAACTCAAATTTTAAATCAATGAAAAGGCCAAGTCTACAATTTCCTGATTTGTGATGTCACTAGATGAGGACCAGGATGGTACATTCAGATGGGTGGACAAAACAGATATTACGTTCTCCAATTGGAAATCTAGCTTTCCCAAGAACACAGTAAACCTCTGGGACTGTGGTCAAATCTACACCGGTAAGGGCATGTGGTCTGTACTACACTTATCACTTAATCAATCAACAAACTCTCTGGATCATAGACGAAGAAAGGTACAGAACTTTGTTTTATTGTTTTTGTCTTACAGGAGATTTCTCTGGAAAATGGGAAACAACCAATTGCTTCAAAAACCTGGGATACATTTGTAAAATGGTGGGGGGTCAAAATGTTAAGCCGACCTCTGTTCCAGGTTAGTGGAACAACTGTGGCTGACAACTGGAAGACCTTTGTTTGTATTCCTATAAATCATGTCAATGCAAACTAATACGTTCTTTATTCTATCGATATATTGTTTGACATATAACATAATACTTTACATTGTGTTGGTGTAGATTCTCATTGTGATGCTGGGTATCTTCTCTATGGAGACTACTGCTATCACTTTGAGACTGAAATGGTGAAAAATTGGCAGGATGCAGAGAGTTACTGTGCCAGTCAAAGAGGCCACCTGGCAAGTTTTCATACTCAAGAAGAACTGAGCTTCATAACTAGTGAGTGGTTGACGAAATGTAAAAATAAAAAAAAAATAAAAAAAACATCTATATTTTGTACAAATAACAGGTAGTATTTTCTTTTCTTAAAAATATTATATTCCATTGGAAATTTTATTTTGCAGCTCATATGCCTGCACCATCCTGGGTTGGTCTTAGTGACAGTAGGATAGAAGGAGTGTGGGTCTGGTCGGATGGGACTCCATCCGTGAGTGACAAATATGCCATTGATTAAAAGTTTGTGGGACAATTTTTTTTTAATGGTATACACATTTGAGAGAGTCTAGCTTAAATGAACATTCAGTTTGGCTTCACTCTCTCTTCCAGGACTTTCTACCATGGGCGCCCAACCAGCCTGATAACTGGCAGGGCAATGAGGATTGTTCCAATATTAGGGGATTCAACCACCATGAAGCAGGGCTACTCAACGATGAGTTCTGTACCTCCACATTGGAATTTGTCTGCAGAAAAGGTCTGATTTGTCCTTTCACCATTTCCCATTGTTCTTTGTAAAACATATACATACAGTGCATTCGGAAATTATTCAGACCCCTTAACATTTTCCACACTTTGTTTCTTTACAGCCTTATTCTAACATTGAACATTGATTCTAACATTAGTTTTTTTCCTCATCAATCTATACAGCATACCCCTCACAAAGCAAAACCAGATTTTTAGACATTTTTGCGAATGTATTAAAAATAAAAAAATAAAATATCACATTTACATGTATTACAAATATTCAAACCCTTTACTCAGTACTTTGTTGAAGCACCTTTGGCATCGATTACATCCTTGAGTCTTCTTGGGTATGATGCTACAAGAGTGGCACACCTGTGTTTGGGGAGTTTCACCCATTCTTCTCTGCAGATCCTCTCAAGCTCTTTCAGGTTGGATGGGTAGCGTTGCTGCACAGCTACTTCCAGGTCTCTCCAGAGATGTTCGATTGGGTTCAAGTCCGGGCTCTGGCTAGGCCACTCAAGGACATTTAGAGACTTGTCCCGAAGCCACTCCTGTGTTTTCTTGATTGTGTGCTTAGGGTTTTTGTCCTGTTGCAAGGTGAAACTTTGCCCTGATCACTCTGGAGCAGGTTTTCATCAAGGAACTCTCTGTACTTTGCTCCGTTCATCTTTGCTTCGATCCTGACTAGTCTCCCAGTTCATTCTGCTGAAAAACATCCCCACAGCATGATGCTGCCACCTCCATGCTTCACCGTAGGGATGGTGCCAGGTTTTCTCCAGACGTGACACTTGGCATTCAGGCAAAATTAGAAATCTTAGTTTCATCACACCAGAGAATCTTGTTTCTCATGGTCTGAGAATCTTTAGGGGCCTATTGGCAAACTCCAAGCGGGCTGTCATTTGCCTTTAACTGAGGAGCTGCTGCCGTCTGGCCACTCTACCATAAAGGCCTGATTTGGTGGAGTGCTGCAGAGATGGTTGTCCTTCTGGAAGGTTCTCTCATCTCCACAGAGTAATTCTAGAGTTCTGTCAGAGTGACCAAGGCCCTTCTCCCGCGATTGCTCTGTTTGGTCGGGCGGCCAGCTCTCGGAAGAGTCTTGGTGGTTCCAAACTTCTTCCATTTAACAATGATGGAGGCTACTGTGTTCTTGGGGACCTTCAATGCTGCAGAATGGTTTTGGTGCCCTTCCCCAGTAGCTTGCTGAGGATTTTTTTTTTATTGTAATCAATTTTAGGTCTGTAACGTAACCAAATCTGGAAAAAGTCAAGGGGTCTGAATACTTTCCGAAGTTACTGTATATTGGCTCACTATTCAAAAGTAAATGCCTGTTGACCACAGAATGTTCATCACTCAACTGTCTTTCTAAACCTCAGCAAAAGGTCAAGGACCCCCACCCATACCTCCCACATCGGGACCAGGTAAAAGTAGCAGCTTCTCCCTAGGTTCACCCTTCTTTGCAACCCCAAAACCTCTCACTTGCAATTTCCAACAAGAAATCAGTTTGACCGTTGGCCATTTTAACCACACACAATTATATTTGTGCAGTTAAAATGCAAAACAAACAGATTTCTTTTTTTTCAGAGTGTGTTGTAAGCCCTACCCTATTCCAAAATATATCATCCGATTCTTTCCCTGCAGATTGGAATGAGAAGTGTGGCTCTTGGATGTCAGACCCGTTCAATGACTACTGCTACCTGTTTAACTACCTGTCCATGAGGAAATGGGCTGATGCACGTGCTGACTGTGTAAACCAGAAAGGGGACCTTCTCAGCATCACCGAGCCCTTTGAGCAAGCCTTCATTCAATGTACAGATGTTTTTATATATATATATATTTTTAAATTTGACCTTTATTTAACTAGCCAAGTCAGTTAAGAACAAGTTCTTATTTTCAATGACGGCCTAGGAACAGTGGGTTAACTGGTTAAGTGCTATTAAGCTTCTCCGTAAAAAAAAAAAAAAGAAGTACTACAACAATGTTGTTTATTCACAATGGCAATTGAAATGAATAGTACTCTGATGTGTTGTGTTCATGAACAGCTAAGGTCCAGCTGATTCCTACGGGCGTCTCCGTGTGGATGGGGGGGCATGACTCCATCACAGAGGGGGGTTGGGAGTGGACTGATGGCTCTCCTTTCAGATACATCCACTGGAATGCAGGTAATAGTCCTGATGCTTTCAGATACCTCAAATCAATTAAAATGGTATTTATCACATGCGCCCGAATTACAGTGGAATGCTTATTCACAATCACTTAACCAACAATGCAGTTTTAAGAAAATAGAGTTCAGAAAATATTTACTAAATAAACTAGTTAAAAAAGCAAGATAATAAAATAACAATAATGAGGCTATATACAGGGGGTACCAGTACCGAGTCAATGTGCAGGGGTATGAGGTAAAAACATGGCTATATACAGGAAGTACCAGGTAGTAACATGGCTATATACAGGGAGTACCAGGTAGTAACATGGCTATATACAGGAAGTACCAGGTAGTAACATGGCTATATACAGGGAGTACCAGGTAGTAACATGGCTATATACAGGAAGTACCAGGTAGTAACATGGCTATATACAGGAAGTACCAGGTAGTAACATGGCTATATACAGGGAGTACCAGGTAGTAACATGGCTATATACAGGGAGTACCAGGTAGTAACATGGCTATATACAGGGAGTACCAGGTAGTAACATGGCTATATACAGGAAGTACCAGGTAGTAACATGGCTATATACAGGGAGTACCAGGTAGTAACATGGCTATATACAGGGAGTACCAGGTAGTAACATGGCTATATACAGGGAGTACCAGGTAGTAACATGGCTATATACAGGGAGTACCAGGTAGTAACATGGCTATATACAGGGAGTACCAGGTAGTAACATGGCTATATACAGGAAGTACCAGTTAGTAACATGGCTATATACAGGAAGTACCAGTACTGAGTCAATGTGCGGGGGTACAGGTTAGTTGAGATAATTGAGGTAATACATGTAGGTAAAGTGTACATGTAGGTAGGGGTAAAGGGTACATGTAGGTAGGGGTAAAGGGTACATGTAGGTAGGGGTAAAGGGTACATGTAGGTAGGGGTAAAGTGTACATGTAGGTAGGGGTAAAGTGTACATGTAGGTAGGGGTAAAAGGTACATGTAGGTAGGGGTAAAGTGTACATGTAGGTAGGGGTAAAGTGTCTATGCATAGATAATAGATAATAAACAGCGAATAACAGCAGCGTAAAAACTAATGGGGGGGGGTCAATGCAAATATTCCGGCTAGCCATTTGATTAGCTGTTCAGCAGACTTATCCACTGGAACGCGGGTAATGCTTATTTTTTTGTATATTTTTGTTGCATGTATTTTAGAGTGGGGACTCCCCCGAGTTGCGAGATGGTACAAATACCAAGCATCACATTTCTCTACCTCCTCTTTGCCTCACTCAGGCAACCCAGACAACTATGGAGGAGAGGATTGCCTTTCCATGCTTATCAACACCGGCTACTGGAACGATGACAACTGTGATTACAATAGAGGATACATATGCAAGCGCAGAGGTAACCTGGTCCTGTACAGATGGTTGTGTTTTTGAACCTTTTCAAATGTTATTTTTAAACCCTACTTCCATGGTTTCTTTCAGGAAACACACCAGTTTCTCCTCCACCCCACGATGGTAAGATAAATTAACCCTGCTCTTATAGATAAATCATTTATTTTTCCTTTATTTAACTAGGCAAGTCAGTTAAGAACAAGTTCTTATTTACAATGACGGCCTACGGGGAAACAGTGGGTTAACTGCCTTGTTCAGGGGGCAGAACGACATATTTTTACTTTGTCACCTCAGGGATTCAATCGTGCAACCTTTACGGTTACTAGTCCAACGCTCTAACCACTAGGCTACCTGCCGCACCAATAAACTGGGCGAGGAGGGTTTGACCTGTAGTAGAGTTAGATAAACCACGTGGTCCATCAGAACAGTCACATTATTCAATGGTAGTTTTAAACTATTTCCCTTGTTCACAGTAATCTCAGATGCCTCTACTGTTAGAAGTGAGTTAGAAAGCTCTCTAACTGGGATCGTCAAGGCTGGAATAAACTGTGGACTATTAATGACCATGTTTACTATTGCCTTTTTAAAATCTGATTTAAGAGTCTGGAGACTCCTTTTTCAATGTCTTTAAAACCTGTTGACCGTGTTTGTACGGGTTGCGAACTCCTGTAGGGTTTGAAACGGCTTACATCTGTGAGGACTCCAGTGCTGTCCTCCACTGTGATACCAACAGTGTCATCAACATTCAGTCAGCTTTCTTTGGCCGCAAGAGTGACAAGATCTGCCCCCACCAGGAAGGAGCTTCAGGTACAGAACAAATTGCTTTTACCTATGAAACTCAAATAGGTTATAGCTATAAGAGCAACTAACTCCTAATGGCATATTATTTATGTGTTAGGCTTAATACAGTGTTTCAGACAGCCATGTTACTAACGCATTGGTTATCCCTATCAGGAACATGCACTGTAGATGGCATCCTGCCTTTGGTACGAAAGGCGTGTGACAACCGACCCTTCTGCTTCTTGTATGCCTATACTGAAACTGACCCTTGCCCTTCAATCTCCAAATACCTGGAAGTGGTGTACAGCTGTGAGCAAAATGGTAGGTGACCAGACCCAACCCACACCACATCCAACCACCAACCCCCACCACATCCAACCCCCACCAGACCCAACCAGACCCTAACCAGACCCAACCCTAACCAGACCCAACCCCCACCAGACTCAACCAGTCCCTAACCAGACCCAACCCTAACCAAACTCAACCCCCACCAGACCCAACCCCCTAACAGACCCAACCCCAACCAGACCCAACCCCACCAGACCCAACCCCCAAACCAGACCCCACAGACCCAACCCCCAACAGACCCAACCCCAACCAGACACAACCCCAACCAGACCCAACCCCAACCAGACCCAACCCCAACTAGACCCAACCCCAACCAGACCCAACCCCAACCCCAACCAGATCCAACCCCACCAGACCCAACCCCAACCCCAACCAGACCCAACCCTAACCAGACACAACCCCAACCAGACCCAAACAGGCCCATCCCCAACCAGACCCAATCCCCACCAGACCGAACCCCCCCAAAAAACTGAAACCATGAATCACTGTTACATTATTTTACTGCACTTATTTACATGATGTGCCTCTTGTGGTTGTGTTTTGATCTTTCAGTGTGTCTGAGGGGACTTGGTGTGGAGGATGGTAACGTCACTGACTCCATGCTGTCCGCCTCGTCCTCACAGAGTTCACACGGTCCGAACGGAGCTCGTCTGAATGGTGGCTCCTGCTGGATGCCATCAAATCCCTGTACGTTTCACCTGGCACCTCGTCCTTCATCTCACATTTGGTATTCGTGAAAGAATTAGAATTTTTCCAGAAATTAACTTCAATCATGTTCATTTTCCTCTCCACTGACATCACCGCAGTAAACTCCTGGATCCAGGTGAACCTCGGTGAGGCCAAAAAGATCACAGGTGTTGTGATCCAGGGGTGTCCTGGTGCAGATCACTGGGTGACTAAATTCAAGATCCAGCACAGTATGGATGGAAGCAAATGGACTGAATACAAAGACGATGGAGGGGTAAACCACATCAAACATACACGGCCGGTTTCCCAGGCACAGTTTACGCCTAGTCCTAGACTTAAAAAGCAGTCTAAGACCAGGCTCAATATGTGTCTGGGAAGCCAGCCCACAATTTGTAGGGCTTTGGTCCAATGCCCCATATTGGGATAGCTGGATTATAAACTCCAGATCATAATGTTCTTCCTGTTTGTTCAGGTATTCACAGGCTGCATGGACAGAAACACCCCAGAGACACAGCTTCTGGGTACTCCTGTCTCTGCCCAGTATGTCAGGATTCTTCCCCAGGAATTCAACGGACAGACTGGTCTTCGCTTTGACATCCTGGGATGTATACCCGACTGTAGGCGAAAACTGTTTCGCTAACCTCTTAGCATTTCTTTGTTGAGAAATGTTTCGTGTCCACTCAGAATACAGAGAGAGGTGTTTTTCTTTTCACAGATGCTGTGTCCTGTGATGCAAAGCCCAACTTTAACTTTGCAAATGATCTTATGACGTAAGTCCCTGCGTCTACTGCCCTCTACTCCAAAATGCCTGCTCAGTTGCCCAGATCCTGACGACTACGCCAAGATCCCGACGACTACTGTGTCAAGTTATTTTGGGTCTGGGCTGAGCAGGCAGTGTGAAGTAGAGGCAAAATATGATTTTAATAAGACATGAATGGAAAATATATGAAGCTAATTTCACATTGTGTATCTTTCAGCGTACACTGCCCAGCAGGATGTGCGCAAGTACTATATACTGTTTATGGCTCTGGCGTATATCGTGGGGTGAGTGAATTAAGTGATTTAACCATCAACTCACAATGATTCAACAGAAAATTTGGAGTGAGGAATGTGAGGATATTGATGTACGTTGATATGTGCTTGCGTTACACGAAGGACTCCAACATCTGTGCAGCTGGTATCCATGCAGGAGTAATCCTGAATGATATCGGAGGAGACTGTACTATGTTGAAAGAACCAGGCCAGAACTTCTACAGTGGCTCCACCAAGAACGGAATCACCTCCAGGCAGTGAGTGTCTTATTATTATTGCGTGATGGTGCACTGTCTGCACTAAATTAATTAATTCATTAATTACGACCCCCCCCCAAAAATGCAACCAATACCAACATAGTAACCTTTGACCTTCAACAGGTATGATGGGAACTATGAAATTTCATACCAGTTTGCAGATAAAGGTATGTTAGACTACACCAATGCTCAGACATCAATCAAGTTACCTAAGGACACTAATATGGGCTCCCGAGTGGCGCAGCGGTCTAAGACACTGCATCTCAGTGCTAGAGGCGTCACTACAGACCCTGGTTCGATCCCGGGCTGTATCACAACTGGCTGTGAGTCCCATAGGGCGGCGCACAATTGGCCCAGAGTCGTCCGGGTTTGGCCGTCATTGTAAATACTAATTTGTTCTTAACTGACTTGCCTAGTTAAATAAAAAAAATATGATTGGAATGTTATTGAATGTGCTGTAGGCTACATGCTGTCTCAACTCCTACTTTGATTCCTCTGCAGAGTTGAGTTGCTCGGGGCCTGACTGGTATGAATTTGGGGAGTTCTGCTACAAGCCCTACGGAGATAAAAAGACATGGCATGCAGCCCGTGGAGAGTGCAGGAAGCTGGGAGCTGACCTGGTGTCCATTCAGTCCATGACAGAACAGAGCTGGCTGGAGAGCTACCTTTACATGGGTAAGAGTCCGTATGGGGAAGTATGGGTCCGTATGGGGAAGTATGGGTCCGTATGGGGAAGTATCGGTCCGTATGGGGAAGTATCGGTCCGTATGGGGAAGTATCGGTCCGTATGGGTCCGTATGGGGAAGTATGGGTCCGTATGGGGAAGTATGGGTCCGTATGGGAAAGTATGGGTCTGTATGGGGAAGTATGGGTCCGTATGGGGAAGTATGGGTCCGTATGGGGAAGTATGGGTCCGTATGGGGAAGTATCGGTCCGTATGGGGAAGTATGGGTCCGTATGGGGAAGTATCGGTCCGTATGGGGAAGTATCGGTCCGTAAGGGGAAGTTTGGGGAAGTTTGGGGAAGTATGGGTCCGTATGGGTCCGTATGGGTCCGTATGGGGAAGTATGGGGAAGTATGGGTCCGTATGGGGAAGTATGGGTCCGTATTGGTCCGTATGGGGAAGTATCGGTCCGTATGGGGAAGTATGGGTCCGTATGGGGAAGTATGGGTCCGTATGGGGAAGTATGCGTCCGTATGGGGAAGTATGGGTCCGTATGGGGAAGTATCAGTCCGTATGGGGAAGTATGGGTCCTTATGGGGAAGTATGGGTCCGTATGGGGAAGTATGGGTTCTTATGGGTCCGTATGGGGAAGTATGGGGAAGTATGGGTCCGTATGGGGAAGTATGGGTCCGTATGGGGAAGTATGGGTCCGTATGGGGAAGTATGGGTCCGTATGGGGAAGTATGGGTCCGTATGGGGAAGTATCAGTCCGTATGGGGAAGTATCGGTCCGTATGGGGAAGTATGGGTCCGTATGGGGAAGTATCAGTCCGTATGGGGAAGTATCGGTCCGTAAGGGGAAGTATGAGTCCGTTTGGGGAAGTTTGGGGAAGTTTGGGGAAGTATGGGTCCGTATGGGTCCGTATGGGGAAGTATGGGTCCGTATGGGGAAGTATGGGTCCGTATGGGTCCGTATGGGTCCGTATGGGGAAGTATGGGGAAGTATGGGTCCGTATGGGGAAGTATGGGTCCGTATGGGGAAGTATGGTCCGTATGGGGAAGTATGGGTCCGTATGGGGTATCAGTCCGTATGGGGAATATCGGTCCGTATGGGTCCGTAAGGAAGTATGGGTCCGTATGGGGAAGTATCAGTCCGTATGGGGAAGTATCGGTCCGTATGGGGAAGTATGGGTCCGTATGGGGAAGTATGGGGAAGTATCGGTCCGTATGGGGAAGTATCGGTCCGTATGGGGAAGTATCGGTCCGTATGGGGAAGTATGGGTCCGTATGGGGAAGTATGGGGAAGTATCGGTCCGTATGGGGAAGTATCGGTCCGTATGGGGAAGTATGGGTCCGTATGGGTCCGTATGGGGAAGTATCGGTCCGTATGGGGAAGTATGGGTCCGTATGGGGAAGTATGGGGAAGTATGGGTCCGTATGGGGAAGTATGGGTCCGTATGGGGAAGTATCGGTCCGTATGGGGAAGTATGGGTCCGTATGGGGAAGTATGGGTCCGTATGGGGAAGTATGGGTCCGTATTATGTATGGGAAGTATCGGTCCGTATGGGGAAGTATGGGTCCGTATGGGGAAGTATGGGTCCGTATGGGTCGGTCCGTATGGGGAAGTATCGGTCCGTATGGGAAAGTATGGGTCCGTATGGGGAAGTATCGGTCCGTATGGGGAAGTATCGGTCCGTATGGGGAAGTATCGGTCCGTATGGGGAAGTATGGGTCCGTATGGGGAAGTATGGGTCCGTATGGGGAAGTATCGGTCCGTATGGGGAAGTATGGGTCCGTATGGGGAAGTATGGGTCCGTATGGGGAAGTATGGGTCCGTATGGGGAAGTATTGGTCCGTATGGGGGAACATGAACGCTACTTATTGTTGGAAAGCTTAGCTGACGACTTCTTTTGATGTGTTTTCCACCAGCCACCAATGATGTGTGGATTGGGCTGAATGATATGGGCTTCTCAGGCCTGTTCTCCTGGTCAGACAACCACTGGGTCACTTTCACCTACTGGGCACCAGGAGAACCCAACAATCATCAAGGCTTCAATGAGGACTGTGTGGAGATGTTTTATCAGGTAACACGGTTTGCTTGGCCACACATGCTTAACTCTTACCCCATTCTCTTAACCTTACTGTTATCGTTAACCTGACGCTTGTCTAACCGAAAGTTTTATGTTCCTTTTTTATAGACTGGTAGATGGAATGATGTCCCCTGCACAGAACTGAACACTTATATATGCAAGATGCCCAAAGCCCACTACCTGCTTCCCTCCGTCATGCCTACTGTGTACGGATGCACACAGGTGAGTGCTTGTCCTGTTGTACCTGTACCTGCCTATAGCTGTCCCTCTGCAGCACCACATCAGTGTGTGTGTGTGTGTGTGTGTGTGTGCGTGTGTGTGTCATAGGGCTGGGACGCCTATGGCTATTCCTGTTACTGGATGGAAGAGACCGCCAGAACCTGGTCAGACGCCAAGGCCTTCTGTGAGCAGCAAAACAGCAAACTTCTACACATTGGGGACATGTGAGTGGGATCACCTCAGCATCTCACAAGATGTCTTTATGTTGTGGCAGATACAGATCATCAGTCTGATGTACTCCAATCTGTTGGAAACCGGCTGGTCCATTTGATTTCTTATCCGAAGGGGCATCACATTTTTGGGGCGGCAGGGTAGCGGTTAGAGCGGCTAGTGGTTAGAGCGTTGGACTAGTAACCGGAAGGTTGCATGTTCAAACCCCCGAGCTGACAATGTACAAATCTGTCGTTCTGCCCCTGAACAGGCAGTTAACCCACTGTTCCTAGGCCATCATTGAAAATAAGAATTTGTTCTTAACTGACTTGCCTGGTTAAATAAAGGTCAAATAAATAACAGCTTAGAATCTTGGCATGCCTCAAGATGTCTATAATGCTGGTCTTTGATTGGTTGTTGAATATAATATCTGTGATGTCTTACCCAGTTATGAACAGTCCCACTTCACGGTGAAACTGGCTAGATACACTGGTTTGTGGTGGATTGGACTGAGGGCCACGGGTGACTCAGGAGGGGTGGATTACATCTGGGATAATGGAGCACCTCTCACCTTCACACACTGGGATCGAAACCAGCCAGGTACAGTCATTTTACACCCATTATCGAATCTGAAGTATTTTCCTGTCAGTATATCAGTTGAATTGTTTACCATTGTCTTTGTGATCCTCCAGATAACCATGCGGGAACCTGCGTTGCCATGACTACGGGCCTTACTGGTGGGTTCTGGGATGACAAGCCATGCACTGAGGTGTTCCCATTCGTGTGTGAGACACCAAGGCCTGACATCACCCCGCCCACTAAACCTCCAACTCCTCCCCCTTCATCGGACTGTGCGGACGGTTGGACGGCTGAGCGACACTTCAGGAACTGCTACAAGGTAAAGATATAGACTAGCTTCATCTGAACTGCTACAAGGTAAAGATATAGACTAGCTTCATCTGAACTGCTACATGGTAACTATACAGACTAGCTTCATCTGAACTGATACACTGTAAAGATATAGACTAGCTTCATCTGAACTGATACACTGTAAAGATATAGACTAGCTTCATCTGAACTGATACACTGTAAAGATATAGACTAGCTTCATCTGAACTGATACACTGTAAAGATATAGACTAGCTTCATCTGAACTGATACACTGTAAAGATACAGACTAGCTTCATCTGAACTGATACATGGTAACTATACACACTATCTTTATGTGAACTGATAATCGTTAAAGACACAGACCAGCTTCATCTGAACTGCTGAACTAGCACAGGGTAAAACACAGACTAGCTTCACCTGAACTGCCGAACTAGTACAGGGTAAAGATACAGACCAGCTTCATCTGAACTGCTGAACTAGTACAGGGTAAAGATACAGACCAGCTTCATCTGAACTGCTGAACTAGTACAGGGTAAAGATACAGACCAGCTTCATCTGAACTGCTGAACTAGTACAGGGTAAAGATACAGACCAGCTTCATCTGAACTGCTGAACTAGTACAGGGTAAAGATACAGACCAGCTTCATCTGAACTGCTGAACTAGTACAGGGTAAAGATACAGACCAGCTTCATCTGAACTGCTGAACTAGTACAGGGTAAAGATACAGACCAGCTTCATCTGAACTGCTGAACTAGTACAGGGTAAAGATACAGACCAGCTTCATCTGAACTGCTGAACTAGGTAAATACAGGTAAACTGCTGAACTGACAGAAATATAGCTTCAGCTCTGAACTGCTGAACTAGTACAGGGTAAAGATACAGACCAGCTTCATCTGAACTGCTGAACTGATACAGGGTAAATATACACCGACTAGCTTCATCTGAACTGCTGAACTAGTACAGGGTAAAGATACAGACCAGCTTCATCTGAACTGCTGAACTAGTACAGGGTAAAGATACAGACCAGCTTCATCTGAACTGCTGAACTAGTACAGGGTAAAGATACAGACCAGCTTCCTCTGAACTGCTGAACTAGTACAGGGTAAAGATACAGACCAGCTTCATCTGAACTGCTGAACTAGTACAGGGTAAAGATACAGACTAGCTTCATCTGAACTGCTGAACTAGTACAGGGTAAAGATACAGACTAGCTTCACCTGAACTGCTGAACTGATACAGGGTAAAGACACAGACCAGCTTCATCTGAACTGCTGAACTGATACAGGGTAAAGAGCCTCAACACTATATAAACTGAAAAAAAACCTTAGCGTTTCGAAATGTTTGTTGTAGCTCTTCATGGTGGACTTCTCCAAGAAGAAGAGTTGGCCTGCAGCCCGTGAAGACTGTATCTCCAGGGGGGCAGACCTTGTCAGTATCCATAACATGGAGGAAGAGAGCTTCCTGTCCACGTACACCAAGGGGAAGTCCAAGTGGATCGGTCTGAAACACAACCCTACAGATGGAGGTTACCACTGGAGTGACGCTACTCCTGTGAGCCACACCAACTGGGGACATGGGGAGCCCAACAACCATGAGGGTCGTGAGGACTGTGTAGAGATGGTGAGCAACACAAATGGGACGTCCTCTTGGTGGAACGATCTCAACTGTGATGCCCATCAGGACTGGATCTGCATGATCTCCAAGGGGAAGAAACCCATCGTGCCTCCAGTTCCCCCTCCTCCTGTTCCAGGTAGCTTAGTTTAGTGCACCTCTGATCGCACTGTTAAACCACAAGATGGCACCATAGAGTCATGATCATTGATTTGTTCCAGAAGTTTCTATGACCTGTATGACCCTGAGAAATGGCTTGTATCTTTTCCAGCACCTGACTGCGGTACCAACGCAGTCTGGAGGAAGAACAATGGCATCTGCTACTACTACAATGACACCGACATAGTAGACTTCCAGACAGCTATGTCCCGTTGCTACGATGAGAAGGCTCTACTGGTCTCCATCTTAAACAAAGATGAACAGGCGTACATCAACACGATGGTGTGAAATGCTTGTCCAAGCAGACCTTTTTGTTGTGTTTGTTGTGTTTGTTTTGTTTATCGGTTGTGCAGGAGATGTTACAAAAACTCTCAGTGTGCGGCTCCTCTCAGTAACGCTTCTTGACATTGCAGATTGGGACGGGACGGGCTGAATCATCATGGATTGGAATGGTTGTGTTTGGGATCGCAGCAGACCAGTACCAGTATGTCTTTTTTTTGTATTGATGCTACCCATACTGTTGTACAATATGGTGTGGGACATTGTCAAGACTGCTAACCACCTATCTCTGTTCCCCTACCCAGGTGGGTGGACTGGTCCCCTGTCACATATGTTTTCTGGGGTCTGGGAGAGCCTAATAATGCCAATGGGGAGGAACAGTGTGTCCAGATGAACAGACATCAAGGTACTGATGTAAACAGGTTGAACTTTCTGGGGGGAAAAATATAATAAAAATAGAATAATAGAAAATATTCAACTCCCATCCAACAATTTTGGTCGCATATTTTGCTATTTTGCAACCAGATAATAATGACTAGTCTTCGTTGTACTGTTGTTTTCGAGTGCCTTAGAGATAAAAGTGCGTACAGATTACAGGTTACCGTTTCATCTTTACTAAACGGATAAACGGATTGTCAGGTAAAAAGATACTCTATGACCCATATATTACCGACTCAATGTTTTTTTTCCTCCCTCCTATCGTGAATTGTCTATACGTTCGTAAAACAATTCGCAGGCTGTACCAAAACCCCTCGCGGGGAATTTGTTGACACCTTGTTCAGTCATGTAAATTCATTAGCTAGCTAGCAAACTGTAAAGTCATGTAAATTCGCTAGCTAGCAAACTGTAAAGTCATGTAAATTCATTAGCTAGCTAGCAAACTGTAAAGTCATGTAAATTCATTAGCTAGCTAGCAAACTTAATTAGCAGCATATCGAAACATTTGAGGAAAGAAAGGAAAAGGGATACTTCTTCAGGAGATCAATACTCAGATTATTGCAATGAATTTGACGCTCTTAAAGAGACGGTGTAGAATTTTCAATGGGATGCATCTCAATACATGATGTAGAAACCTACTATTCCACAAATGACTGGAATGTCAATGACAGGGTTTTGTATCAAATCAAATCAAATCAAATTGTATTTGTCACATACACATGGTTAGCAGATGTTAATGCGAGTGTAGCGAAATGCTTGTGCTTCTAGTTCCGACAATGCAGTAATAACCAACAAGTAATCTAACTAACAATTCCAAAACTACTGTCTTATACACAGTGTAAGGGGATAAAGAATATGTACATAAGGATATATGAATGAGTGATGGTACAGGGCAGCATACAGTAGATGGTATCGAATACAGTATATACATATGAGATGAGTATGTAGACAAAGTAAACAAAGTGGCATAGTTAAAGTGGCTAGTGATACATGTATTACATAAGGATGCAGTCGATGATATAGAGTACAGTATATACGTATGCATATGAGATGAATAATGTAGGGTAAGTAACATTATATAAGGTAGCATTGTTTAAAGTGGCTAGTGATATATTTACATCATTTCCCATCAATTCCCATTATTAAAGTGGCTGGAGTTGGGTCAGTGTCAATGTCAGTGTGTTGGCAGCAGCCACTCAATGTTAGTGGTGGCTGTTTAACAGTCTGATGGCCTTGAGATAGAAGCTGTTTTTCAGTCTCTCGGTCCCAGCTTTGATGCACCTGTACTGACCTCGCCTTCTGGATGATAGCGGGGTGAACAAGGCAGTGGCTCGGGTGGTTGATGTCCTTGATGATCTTTATGGCCTTCCTGTAACATCGGGTGGTGTAGGTGTCCTGGAGGGCAGGTAGTTTGCCCCCGGTGATTGTGCTGACCTCACTACCCTCTGGAGAGCCTTACGGTTGAGGGCGGAGCAGTTGCCGTACCAGGCGGTGATACAGCCCGCCAGGATGCTCTCGATTGTGCATCTGTAGAAGATTGTGAGTGCTTTTGGTGACAAGCCGAATTTCTTCAGCCTCCTGAGGTTGAAGAGGCGCTGCTGCGCCTTCTTCACGACGCTGTCTGTGAGTGGACCAATTCAGTTTGTCTGTAATGTGTATGCCGAGGAACTTAAAACTTGCTACCCTCTCCACTACTGTTCCATCGACGTGGATAGGGGGGTGTTCCCTCTGCTGTTTCCTGAAGTCCACAATCATCTCCTTAGTTTTGTTGACGTTGAGTGTGAGGTTATTTTCCTGACACCACACTCCGAGGGCCCTCACCTCCTCCCTGTAGGCCATCTCGTCGTTGTTGGTAATCAAGCCTACCACTGTTGTGTCGTCCGCAAACTTGATGATTGAGTTGGAGGCATGCGTGGCCACGCAGTCGTGGGTGAACAGGGAGTACAGGAGAGGGCTCAGAACGCACCCTTGTGGGGCCCCCGTGTTGAGGATCAGCGGGGAGGAGATGTTGTTGCCTACCCTCACCACCTGGGGGGCGGCCCGTCAGGAAGTCCAGTACCCAGTTGCACAGGGCTGGGTCGAGACCCAGGGTCTCGAGCTTGATGACGAGCTTGGAGGGTACTATGGTGTTGAATGCCGAGCTGTAGTCGATGAACAGCATTCTCACATAGGTATTCCTCTTGTCCAGATGGGTTAGGGCAGTGTGCAGTGTGGTTGAGATTGCATCGTCTGTGGACCTATTTGGGCGGTAAGCAAATTGGAGTGGGTCTAGGGTGTCAGGTAGGGTGGAGGTGATATGGTCCTTGACTAGTCTCTCAAAGCACTTCATGATGACGGAAGTGAGTGCTACGGGGCGGTAGTCGTTTAGCTCAGTTACCTTAGCTTTCTTGGGAACAGGAACAATGGTGGCCCTCTTGAAGCATGTGGGAACAGCAGACTGGTATAGTGATTGATTGAATATGTCCGTAAACACACCGGCCAGCTGGTCTGCGCATGCTCTGAGGGCGCGGCTGGGGATGCCGTCTGGGCCTGCAGCCTTGCGAGGGTTAACACGTTTAAATGTCTTACTCACCTCGGCTGCAGTGAAGGAGAGACCGCATGTTTTCGTTGCAGGCCGTGTCAGTGGCACTGTATTGTCCTCAAAGCGGGCAAAAAAGTTATTTAGTCTGCCTGGGAGCAAGACATCCTGGTCCGTGACTGGGCTGGGTTTCTTCTTGTAGTCCGTGATTGACTGTAGACCCTGCCACATGCCTCTTGTGTCTGAGCCATTGAATTGAGATTCTACTTTGTCTCTGTACTGACGCTTAGCTTGTTTGATAGCCTTGCGGAGGGAATAGCTGCACTGTTTGTATTCGGTCATGTTACCAGACACCTTGCCCTGATTAAAAGCAGTGGTTCGCGCTGTCAGTTTCACGCGAATGCTGCCATCAATCCACGGTTTCTGGTTAGGGAATGTTTTTATCGTTGCTATTGGAACGACATCTTCAACGCACGTTCTAATGAACTCGCACACCGAATCAGCGTATTCGTCAATATTGTTATCTGACGCAATACGAAACATGTCCCAGTCCACGTGATGGAAGCAGTCTTGGAGTGTGGAGTCAGCTTGGTCGGACCAACGTTGGACAGACCTCAGCGTGGGAGCCTCTTGTTTAAGTTTCTGTCTGTAGGCAGGGATCAACAAAATGGAGTCGTGGTCAGCTTTTCCGAAAGGGGGGCGGGGCAGGGCCTTATATGCGTCGCGGAAGTTAGAGTAACAATGATCCAAGGTTTTACCACCCCTGGTTGCGCAATCGATATGCTGATAAAATTTAGGGAGTCTTGTTTTCAGATTAGCTTTGTTAAAATCCCCAGCTACAATGAATGCAGCCTCCGGATAAATGGTTTCCAGTTTGCAAAGAGTTAAATAAAGTTCGTTCAGAGCCATCGATGTGTCTGCTTGGGGGATATATACGGCTGTGATTATAATCGAAGAGAATTCTCTTGGTAGATAATGCGGTCTACATTTGATTGTGAGGAATTCTAAATCAGGTGAACAGAAGGATTTGAGTTCCTGTATGTTTCTTTCATCACACCATGTCTCGTTAGCCATAAGGCATACGCCCCCGCCCCTCTTCTTACCAGAAAGATGTTTGTTTCTGTCGGCGCGATGCGTGGAGAAACCCGTTGGCTGCACCGCCCCGGATAGCGTCTCTCCAGTGAGCCATGTTTCCGTGAAGCAGAGAACGTTACAGTCTCTGATGTCCCTCTGGAATGCTACCCTTGTTCGGATTTCATCAACCTTGTTGTCAAGAGACTGGACATTGGCAAGAAGAATGCTAGGGAGTGGTGCACGGTGTGCCCGTGTCCGGAGTCTGACCAGAAGACCGCTACGTTTCCCTCTTTTACGAAGTCGTTTTTTGGGGTCGCTGCATGGAATCAATTCCGTTGACCTGTTTGTAAGGCAGAACACAGGATCCGCGTCGCGGAAAACATATTCTTGGTCGTACTGATGGGGAGTTGACGCTGATCTTATATTCAGTAGTTCTTCTCGACTGTATGTAGTAATGAAACCTAAGATGACCTGGGGTACTAATGTAACATTTTCAATGGATTTTTACAGGGTTAAGGCACGAAAGTAGCTAGAACTTTGTATAGGCCCAATATAGGCTGTGTCTCAATCAATTTAAACATCTTATTTTCTGGTGCTTTTATGTTGTGCTCCTAATTTTTATGTTGTGCTCCTAATTCTTATGTTGTGCTCCTAATTCTTATGTTGTGCTCCTAATTCTTATGTTGTGCTCCTAATTCTTATGTTGTGCTCCTAATTCTTATGTTGTGCTCCTAATTCTTATGTTGTGCTCCTAATTTTTATGTTGTGCTCCTAATTTTTATGTTGTGCTCCTAATTTTTATGTTGTGCTCCTAACTTTTATGTTGTGCTCTTAATTTTTATGTTGTGCTCCTAACTTTTTATGTTGTGCTCCTAATTTTTATGTTGTGCTCCTAATTCTTATGTTGTGCTCCTAACTTTTTATGTTGTGCTCCTAATTTTTATGTTGTGCTCCTAATTCTTATGTTGTGCTCCTAATTTTTATGCTGTGCTCCTAATTTTTATGTTGTGCTCCTAATTTTTATGTTGTGCTCCTAATTTTATGTTGTGCTCCTAACTTTTTATGTTGTGCTCCTAACTTTTTATGTTGTGCTCCTAACTTTTTATGTTGTGCTGAAAATGGTTAATTTAGAGTCCTGCATCCAACATATTCTGCATCTTGTGTCTCGTAGGTAACTGGAATGATGTCAACTGCGCCCGTACCAATGCAGGTTACCTGTGTAAGAAATACCCTAATGAAGACCACACTCCACCTCCTCCCACCCAACCCTGGACGGGATACTGCCCAGCGGGTAGGGCAGACACACCCCCATTAATACTACAGGTTCTGATTGTAAAATGATCCCCCAAAACACTAGTAGTAACCAGTGTCTTTGTCTGTTCTAGGATGGATGCTGTTCCGAAACAAGTGCTTTATGTTCCAAGGGCACGGGCACGGGATGAAAGCCAACTGGACCTCTGCTCGGAGTTGGTGCCAAAGTAAAGGAGCAGAATTAGCTGTCATCGACAATCAATATGAGAACGGTAAGCTACAGAAGCAACTCTAGCTTTGGAGATTGTCGATCAACGTTCCTTTGACTTTTTTCATGGTGGTTTTATATTTGAATGGCCTCTGTTCTCCAGACTTTGTGTCCAGCTATCTAAGGGATCTGAGGCTGCCAACATGGATTGGCTTGACAGACAGCCTGGTGGAGGGAGGGTTTGGCTGGAGTGATGGTGTGAGTCCAGTGTTGTATACCAACTGGGCCGACAAGGAACCCAACAACAATGGAGGACGGGTGAGAATCATGCACAGCTCCAACATACTTCAGATGAGGGGTGTCAAAGGTTCTAAGGTTTTTCCACTCATAGACTGGATCGGTTTAAAACGAGATTATAAGCGACAAGTTTCACAAAGATTAAACTTTGACCTTTTTCCTCCCCCAGGAGCACTGCACCGCCATTACCCATAACTACTTGGTGAGTGGACGCTGGAATGATGACTTGTGCACTGAGGAACATAGCTGGGTCTGCTCCATGAAGAAATGTTAGTGCTGACCTTATTTTTTTTACAACTTTTTTGTTGTTTGCACACAACTCACTCTTTGCAGCTTAATGATTTTGTGACTTTTTGTTAAAAGTTCTATAATTTAATTCCGACAGCAAGCAGTATAGCTCCGCCAGCTCCAACCAAAAACCCCTGCCCCTCTGGTTACATCTCCTGGTATAAGAACTGCTACAAGCTGGTGGAGGAGCCGAAGACGTGGGAGGCAGCTCAGGTGGCCTGTGAGCAGGAAGGTGGTAACTTGGCCAGCGTAGACATGAGCTACGACCAGGCCTTTGTGGCCGGGGTTGTACTCCAGGGCAAAGCAGACGCATGGATTGGACTAAGACGCAAGGTGCTAGCCCAATCCTCTTTATTGAATTGAACTGGCATTAATCACAACAAAGATCATTTGAAGTTGTCATTTCTTTGATTATGGTAAGTGGACAAGATGCTCTTGGTTGATTGTTTGTTGTATCTACAGGATGATAGCAGTTCATATACATGGACAGACGGCTGGTCAGTGTTCTTCACTCACTGGGGACCTGGGGAGCCTAGTAACCACAAAACAGAGGGCTGTGTAGCAATGCGTGCAGAGCCTATCTTCCATGGAACATGGAACGACACCGATTGTAATTCTGCCAAGGCCTATATCTGCAAGATCTCCTCAGGTAGGAGCTACAGGACCTTCAGAAAGTATTCATACCCCTTGATTTATTCCACATTTTGTTGTGTTACAACCTGAATTGAAAAATTGATTAAATATATATTTTTTAAATCTCACCCATCTACACACAATACCACATAATGACAAAGTGAAAACATGTTTTTTAAGAAATGTTTGCAAATGTATTGAAAATGAAATACAGAAATATCCCATTAACATAAGTATACACACCCCTCTGTCAGTACATGTTAGAATCACCTTTGGCATCAATTACAGCTGTGAGTCTTTCTGAGTAAGTCTCTAAGAGCTTTTGCACACCTGAATTGTACAATATTTTCACATTATTCTTAAAAAATTATTCAAGCTCTGTCAAGTTGGTTGTTGATCACTCTAGACAGCCATTTTCAAGTCTTGCCATAGATTTTCAAGGTGATTTAAATCAAAACTGTAACTAGGCCGCTAAGGAACATTCAGCATTGTCTTGGAAACCAACTCCAGTGTATATTTGGCCTTGTGTTTTAGGTTATTGTCCTGCTGAAAGGTGAATTTGTCTCCCTGTGTCTGTTGGAAAGAATGAAACAAAGTTTACCACTAGGATTTTGCCTGTGCTTAGCTCTATTGCGTTTCTTTATATATATATATATATATATATACAAAAAAACATTCCCTTGTCCTTGCCGATGACAAGCATACCCATAGCATGATGCAGCCACCACCATGCTTGAAAATATGAAGAGTAGTACTCAGTAATGTGTTTTGTTAGGTTTTCCCCAAACATAGCACTTTGTATTAAGACATAAAGTTCATTTGTTTGCCAATTTTTTTTTCAGTTTTACTTTCGTGCCTTATTGCAAACAGGATGCGTGTTTTAGAATATTTTTATTTAAAAAAATAAAAAATGTGTAAAACTTTCTTTAAACAGAATTCCACTTTGATATTATGGGGTATTGTGCGTAGGCCAGTGACACAAAATATAGATCTTTTTTAAAAGTCGGAAGGCACTTTACATCTCCACTGCAGCATATCCCCCCGAGGTCGATGTCAACACCCCCGCCGAAATCTGATTTGCATAACAACAACAAAAATCCCCATTAAAATCTGTCCGCCTATGTTGCACTTCTGCATCTGCGGTGAAATGTGACAGAGCTAGAGAGGTGTTTGTCAGACCATGAGACATCGCGAAAAAGACGAGACTCTCACGAACACAATGGTGTTCTCCGTTTGGTTCTACGACCCCCACAATCGTTTTGGGACTCGTCTGAAGTTGGTGCAGCCGATCTGCCAACTTCTGTCTGAAGCTTCCGAAGAGTTTGGGATACACACTAATATGTTTAGTTCCATAAATAAGGGATTAAATATTTGTGAAAAAAAAAGAAATACAAAGTTTCCTGATCTTTCTTATATCTCTGAGATATAGGAAAAACACTTCAGAACAAACTTCCTTTAGATTTCTTTTTTTGGGACTCTGTTGTTCAATGTAGTGAATCTGTTATTCAATGTGTTTGTATGGGCTAATAGCAGTAAGGCCAAATAAAATGTTTAATCCCAAAAATGTTTTGGATATTTTTGGGATTCTTCAAGGGGTCTTAAAATTCTAAATCAAATAGCAAAATGATCCTTGGTACGACCTTCTTAAAACAACTCATTATAGCTTAGTAGACCCCCCCCATCTTAGACAGGGCTTAGACTCTTATGGGATAAGCAGACTAATTTAACTAGCCCACTCTTGACAAGTGTACTATATTTTCCACAGGTTTCCGATAATTGCAGATGTCACCTGTTAAAATACTAAATATTTATATTCCTCTCTCCTCAGAGTCTCCTCCTCCAACCCCAGCCCCTGGAGATGGGAAATGCCTTTTAGGCTGGGTTCCCTTTGGTCGCTACTGCTACTTTGTCTACAACGGGCCCCAGGGATTCTCCTGGCCAGAGGCAAGACACTACTGCCAAATAGTGAGAGGAGACCTGGTGTCCATCCACAGTAGACCAGAGGTGGAGTTCATCTTGAAAATGAATTACACCAGAGTACACAACGTCTGGATCGGCCTGACCAGGGACAACAACTGTAAGTGGGTCGTTCCACGAAACCGTGCCTTTTGCATACCTTCTTTATTTGAAGTAGAAATAAAAACCTGTTATGTTAACTGAAGTGCCCTTTAAAATAGACCCATGGAGAATTCAATATATCAGATTTTTTAATATGAATAAAGTCTTGCTAAAGTGCCAAAATGTTGCATTTCAACCCATTTTAATCCAATAATTTCTCTAATGTAAAGACCTAGTTATTGTGTTGCTTCGGGCAGGGTAGCCTAGTTGTTAGAGCGTTGGACTAGTAACCGGAAGGTTGCAAGTTCAAACCCCCGAGCTGACAAGGTACAAATCTGTCGTTCTGCCCCTGAACAGGCAGTTAACCCACTGTTCCTAGGCCAGTTAACCCACTGTTCCTAGGCCAGTTAACCCACTGTTCCTAGACCAGTTAACCCACTGTTCCTAGACCAGTTAACCCACTGTTCCTAGGCCGTCATTGACAAATAAGAATTTGTTCTTAACTGACTTGCCTAGTTAAATAAAGGTAAAATAAATAAAAAATAAATAAAATTGACAAAAGTTTATTTCTGGAGATGACTATATATTTAATGTGATTAATTTACATCTGTCATTCATTTTAAGGTCAACCCCCTGTTACGTGACCTGAACTCTCATTTTAAGGTCAACCCCCTGTTACGTGACCTGAACTCTCATTTTAAGGTCAACCCCCTGTTACGTGACCTGAACTCTCATTTTAAGCCCCTGTTACGTGACCTGTCAGCCCCCTGTTACGTGACCTGAACTCTCATTTTAAGGTCAGCCCCCTGTTACGTGACCTGAACTCTCATTTTAAGGTCAACCCCCTGTTACGTGACCTGAACTCTCATTTTAAGGTCAACCCCCTGTTACGTGACCTGAACTCTCATTTTAAGGTCAACCCCCTGTTACGTGACCTGAACTCTCATTTTAAGGTCAACCCCCTGTTACGTGACCTGAACTCTCATTTTAAGGTCAACCCCCTGTTACGTGACCTGAACTCTCATTTTAAGGTCAACCCCCTGTTACGTGACCTGAACTCTCATTTTAAGGTCAACCCCCTGTTACGTGACCTGAACTCTCATTTCAATGTGGTGAAACTATTATTTTAAATATTTGGTTCAATAGAAACATTTGAAACATCTAATAGTCAAATCATCGTGTAAAAGCAGGTAAGCTGATTCTACTCTTTAATTTGCCATTTTCTGGTGTTTTGTGGTGAAACACTGAGTGGGACGAGTACAACACGTCAACCCTGTTACCCATAGATAGACAGGCTAGAAATGTTTGAGCAATTACATTTTTTAGTGATGCTTGCATTCAATTGCCAATCCCTGTTGCACACAACCAGCTTCCATTCCCCCCTGTCACGAGAGGATCTATGGCTGATTTAAGATGACAGAGTTACAGTCAACCATGTTACTTTATTTGGCACTTAAGAGACACTTACTATAGTATTATTTTAATTTAACCTCTTGAGATAGGAAAACTTTGTTTATTTATTAAGTTGATCGTGTGCTCTTCATTACAGACTTTTAAACCAAGTTACACTTCTCAAAAGGCATTGAATTGGTGGAACGACCCAAGTAAATGATGCACTGACGTTTCACCGTGTGGTTTTCTCACCTAAATATCTAACGTTATACTAATATTTATACCTGTTTCCAGTTGGCTGGAGTTGGACAGACATGCATTCCTTGGCTTTCCTAAACTGGGCGCCTAACGAGCCCAACGAAGCCTTCCACAATGGAGACGTGGGAGGAGAGAACTGTGTGGAGATGTACCCTGACGGACAATGGAATGATAACAACTGTATGCAGAAGAGAGGATATGCCTGTCGCCACCGCCAATGTGAGTACTCAGTATAACTGGTACAGACAAGGGTCCATTGATGCGGTACTTTCAGATGTAAATGCTACTGTTATTTCTCCTGCAGACTACACCACAGATGGCGGTGGTATAGTCATTCCCACCGATGCTCCCCAGGCTAGCGGTAAGTTTGCTAGACTAGTTACAACATTTGAAAAAAATAAACATAGATCATTCCCGAAACCATAGATCATATTCATTCATATTTTGTCCTTTGTTTAACAGGTGCTGGACTGATCGCTGGGGCTGTGATTGGGGCCATTGTTGTCTTCACCTTGATATTTGGACTGCTTTATTACGTCTTCAGCATCAGAGGAGTCAAGCTGAGTGACGTCAGCTTCCCAACGAGAACGGGAAGGAGCGTTGATGTGGTAAGTGAAGCTTATAGCAACCGTGGTTTCTTAAGCATAAAAGATGTACATGATGGTAACAGAGCACCAGAGAGGAAATAGCACTTAGCTGTAAACAAAGCAAATAACAAACAGGGATAATATCAAATCAAATTGATTTATAAAGCCCTTTGTACATCAGCTGATATCTCAAAGTGCTGTACAGAAACCCAGCCTAAAATCCCAAACAGCAAGCAATGCAGGTGTAGAAGCAAGTTGGCTAGGAAAAACTCCATAGAAAGGCCAAAACCTAGGAAGAAACCTAGAGAGGAACCAGGCTATGTGGGGTGGCCAGTCCTCTTCTGGCTGTGCCAGGTGGAGATTATAACAGAACATGGCCAAGATGTTCAAATGTTCATAAATGACCAGCATGATCAACTACTAATAATCACAGGCAGAACAGTTGAAACTGGAGCAGCAGCACGGCCAGGTGGACTGGGGACAGCAAGGAGTCATCATGCCAGGTAGTCCTGAGGCATGGTCCTACCGCTCAGGTCCTCCGAGAGAGAGAAAGAAAGAGAGAATTAGAGAGAGCATTCTTAAATTCACACAGGACACCGGATAAGACAGGAGAAGTACTCCAGATATAACAAACTGACCCTAGTCCCCCGACACATAAACTACTGCAGCATAAATACTGGAGGCTGAGACAGCAGGGGTCAGGAGACACTGTGGCCCCATCCGATGACACCCCCGGACAGGGCCAAACAGGAAGGATATAACCCTATAATAGACATCCTTGCCTAGTTCCTCTTATCTATATTGAGATAAAGGGCGATGTTCATGTGAGGAGGTTTACAGGGATTCATGAACACTCTCCAAATGTTCAAATGAATCTTCCCTCAAATGACACGATTTGTTCTTATATTGCAGCCTGCTTTTAACAACCCCAACTTTGGAGGAGAATCGGAAACATGAAACATGGGATTTGGATGAGTTTTTGTATATTTGTAATGAACCATGATTGCCACAGTTTCTCTTGTATAAGAAATCACCATGTCAATAACGTAGGTCTGTTTAAATAAAGCATGAATACAACAATCTCTAAGAACTGTTTTTGAGACATACATTTTTGAGAGAATATATTTTCTAATAATCTCTTTAATTCTTATAAATCGGTCGGCAACATGTAATATTTACATTTCAAATGTTTATACTTTTTTAGGTTGGATGCTTGTCTGTGGTAGTATGTATCGCACTACATTAGTAATAAAATCACTTTTCTGAATACCAAATAAACTGGGCTACAACTACCACCGGAGATTTAATATTTCTGCCAAATGGTCAAGCTATTTTACGATAATGTATGGAATTTTATTATTTACTGTTGTATTTAATGTATTGATAATGCATTATTTTCTAAAAGAGGTTTGAATAAATAAAAAAAAGTAACATTTTTTAATACTATTTCTAAGTGTCTTGCGTGCCGGAGACCTTTCAAATGTGTCTGTGGCTGAAAATATTGTAGTTATATTTTTACTTGATTTACTTTTGTTATATCATCTGATTTTTACTTTTGTTTAATAAATGTTTTGTTATCATTTCACCTCATAATTCAGTTTGCTTGTGTTAGAGTGCTATTACACAGTCCCTAAGTCCAGAACAGACTGTGGGAGGCACAAGTACTACATAGAGCCATGACTACATGGAACTCTATTCCACAGTACCACATAGAGCCATGACTACATGGAACTCTATTCCACAGTACCACATAGAGCCATGACTACATGGAACTCTATTCCACAGTACTACATAGAGCCATGACTACATGGAACTCTATTCCACAGTACCACATAGAGCCATGACTACATGGAACTCTATTCCACAGTACTACATAGAGCCATGACTACATGGAACTCTATTCCACAGTACCACATAGAGCCATGACTACATGGAACTCTATTCCACAGTACTACATAGAGCCATGACTACATACATGGAACTCTATTCCACAGTACTACATAGAGCCATGACTACATACATGGAACTCTATTCCACAGTAATACATAGAGCCATGACTACATGGAACTCTATTCCACAGTACTACATAGAGCCATGACTACATACATGGAACTCTATTCCACAGTACTACATAGAGCCATGACTACATACATGGAACTCTATTCCACAGTACTACATAGAGCCATTACTACATGGAACTCTATTCCACAGTACCACATAGAGCCATGACTACATGGAACTCTATTCCACAGTACTACATAGAGCCATGACTACATACATGGAACTCTATTCCACAGTACTACATAGAGCCATGACTACATACATGGAACTCTATTCCACAGTAATACATAGAGCCATGACTACATGGAACTCTATTCCACAGTACTACATAGAGCCATGACTACATACATGGAACTCTATTCCACAGTACTACATAGAGCCATGACTACATACATGGAACTCTATTCCACAGTAATACATAGAGCCATGACTACATGGAACTCTATTCCACAGTAATACATAGAGCCATGACTACATGGAACTCTATTCCACAGTACCACATAGAGCCATGACTACATGGAACTCTATTCCACAGTAATACATAGAGCCATGACTACATGGAACTCTATTCCACAGTACTACATAGAGCCATGACAACATGGAACTCTATTCCACAGTACTACATAGAGCCATGACAACACGGAACTCTATTCCACAGTACTACATAGAGCCATGACTACATACATGGAACTCTATTCCACAGTACTACATAGAGCCATGACTACATGGAACTCTATTCCACAGTACTACATAGAGCCATGACAACACGGAACTCTATTCCACAGTACTACATAGAGCCATGACTACATACATGGAACTCTATTCCACAGTACTACATAGAGCCATGACAACATGGAACTCCATTCCACATCAAGTAACTGACACAGGCAGTAAAATTAGATTTCAAAAACATCTTATGGAACTGTGAAGAAACACAAACACACACACACAGATTTAGTACTGTAGATATGTGGTAGTGGTGGAGTAGAGGCCTGAGAGCAGAGTATTCTTCTAACTGTTATGGTAAAGCAATATATATATATATATATATTTTTTTTACCTTTATTTAACTAGGCAAGTCAGTTAAGAACAAATTCTAATTTTCAATGACAGCCTGGTAACAGTGGGGATTTGATCTTGCAATCTTTCGGTTATTAGTCCAACACTAACCACTAGGCTACCTGCCTTGATGTGTTCAGGTTTTCACTGCTGGTATAGTGACTTGCCAATTTTAATAGAGAAAGTACAAAATGTTTTGTAAATTCATACACTGGCTAAGCCCCTTAGTTCCAGTGAACAGAAACCTTAATGATACAGCATACAATGACATTCTAGACGATTCTGTACTTCCAACTTTGTGGTAAGTTTTTGTCACCAAAAGCACTCACGAACTTCTACAGATGCACAATCGAGAGCATCCTGGCGGGCTGTATCACCGCCTGGTACGGCAACTGCTCCGCCCTCAACCGTAAGGCTCTCCAGAGGGTAGTGAGGTCTGCACAACGCATCACCGGGGGCAAACTACCTGCCCTCCAGGACACCTACACCACCCGATGTTACAGGAAGGCCATAAAGATCATCAAGGACATCAACCACCCGAACCACTGCCTGTTCACCCCGCTATCATCCAGAAGGCGAGGTCAGTACAGGTGCATCAAAGCTGGGACTGAGAGACTGAAAAACAGCTTCTATCTCAAGGCTATCAGACTGTTAAACAGCCACCATTGAGTGGCTGCTGCCAACACACTGTCATTGACACTGACCCAACTCCAGCCACTTTAATAATGGGAATTGATGGGAAATGATGTAAATATATCACTAGCCACTTTAAACAATGCTACCTTATATAATGTTACTTACCCTACATTATTCATCTCATATGCATACGTATATACTGTACTCTACATCATCGACTGCATCCCTATGTAATACATGTATCACTAGCCACTTTAACTATGCCACTTTGTTTACTTTGTCTACATACTCATCTCATATGTATATACTGTACTCGATACCATCTACTGTATGCTGCTCTGTACCATCACTCACTCATATATCCTTATGTACATATTCTTTATCCCCTAACACTGTGTATAAGACAGTAGTTTTAGAATTGTTAGTTAGATTACTTGTTGGTTATCACTGCATTGTCGGAACTAGAAGCACAAGCATTTCGCTACACTCGCATTAACATCTGCTAACCATGTGTATGTGACAAATAAAATTTGATTTGATTTGATTTAAGTTTGGGAAAGGTCCTTTCCTGTTGCAGCTTGACAATGCCCCATGTAGTGTATTTGTGGATTCTGGGATTAATTTACTTCTACCTGATACCTTTCATCAAGATTTCGTTTTTTTGTAAAAGGTCAAGGTAAATGAATCCATGAAAATAATATAATTTAATGTGTCTTCAATTACCCAATTTCCATGAATTTGATGATATAAGCTTGAAGCCCATTCAAAAACAGTACGGGACTTGAACCAGGAAGAAGACTTTCATAGGGTATATAACGTTACCCAGGACCTTCTAATTAGCAGGTTTTGTATGGGTGGAGTTTTGACTTGCCAGGTGACATCACAAGACGGTATAAATGACTAGACCAATAACAAAGAGCGTTCCAAACTAGAGGGCAGCATTCCAGAAAGAACTTTCGGACGAAAATGTTTTTTTTCTCCTGTAAATGATTTAGAAGCCGATCGCCTTCCTGCTTTGTATGCGTTAGCTTACCTGTCGTATTAAACACTCCTCTCTCTGACATTATTCACACGCTCTCAGCATTCGCTGCTTCAAGTTCAGTAGCCCACAGCTCCTCTCCTCGTTAGAGATATTACAGTACATTCCGAGAGTATTCAGACCCCTCGACTTTTTCCCCACATTTTGTTAAGTTACAGCTTTATTCTAAAATGGATTAAATAAAAAAAATGCCCTCATCAATCTACACACAATACCCCATAATGACATCACAATACCCCATAATGACATCACAATACCCCATAATGACATCACAATACCCCATAATGACATCACAATACCCCATAATGACATCTCAATACCCCATAATGACATCACAATACCCCATAATGACATCACAATACCCCATAATGACATCACAATACCCCATAATGACATCACAAATAATGACATCTCAATACCCCATAATGACATCTCAATACCCCATAATGACATCACAATACCCCATAATGACATCTCAATACCCCATAATGACATCACAATACCCCATAATGACATCTCAATACCCCATAATGACATCACAATACCCCATAATGACATCTCAATACCCCATAATGACATCTCAATACCCCATAATGACATCTCAATACCCCATAATGACATCTCAATACCCCATAATGACATCACAATACCCCATAATGACATCACAATACCCCATAATGACATCTCAATACCCCATAATGACATCTCAATACCACCCCATAATGACATCTCAATACCACCCCATAATGACATCTCAATACCCCATAATGACATCACAATACCCCATAATGACATCACAATACCCCATAATGACATCTCAATACCCCATAATGACATCACAATACCCCATAATGACATCTCAATACCCCATAATGACATCTCAATACCCCATAATGACATCTCAATACCCCATAATGACATCACAATACCCCATAATGACATCTCAATACCCCATAATGACATCACAATACCCCATAATGACATCTCAATACCCCATAATGACATCTCAATACCCCATAATGACATCTCAATACCCCATAATGACATCTCAATACCCCATAATGACATCACAATACCCCATAATGACATCTCAATACCCCATAATGACATCACAATACCCCATAATGACATCTCAATACCCCATAATGACATCTCAATACCCCATAATGACATCTCAATACCCCATAATGACAAAAGCAAAAACAGGTTTTTAGATTTTTTTTGCAAACGTATGTACAAATAAAACACAGAAAACCTTATTTACATAAGTATTCAGACCCTATGTTATAAGACTCAAAATTGAGCTCAGGTGCATCCTGTTTCCATTGATCATCCCCGTTTCTACAACTTGATAATGCAAGGCAGAGCAAAAACCAAGCCATAAGGTCAAAGAAATGGTCCATATAGCTCTGAGACAGGATTGTGTCGAGGCACAGATCTAGGGAAGGGTTCCAAAACATTTCTGCAGCATTGAAGGTCCTCAAGAACACAGTGGCCTCCATCAACCTCTACAGGATCGCTGGGTCCCCCACTGGACGGTTGAGCTAACGTAGGCTAATGTGATTAGCATGAGGTTGCAAGTAACAAGAAAAATTCCCAGGACATAGACATATCTGATATTGGCAGAGAGCTTCAAATCTTGTTAATCTAACTACACTGTCCAATTTACAGTAGCTATTACAGTGAAATAATACCTGAACATGTATTCAACTAATTAGGTACATTTGGGCAGTCTTGATACAACATTTTGAACAGAAATGCAATGGTTCATTGCATCAGTCTAAAACGTTGCACACACTGCTGCCATCTAGTGGCCAAAATCTAAATTGAGCCTGGGCTGGAATAATACATTATGGTCTTTCTCGTGCATTTCAAAGATGATGGTACATCAAAAATACAAAAAAACGCCAAAATACCAGATCTAATGTGTTATATTTTTCCTAAAACTTCAGTGTTTCCTTTCAAATGGTATCAAGAATATGCATATCCTTGCTTGCAGGCTTACAATGATGTCAAAAAAACATCTGAGAGTGTGCTGACCCTGGTGCTAGAGGGGGTACAGCTGACCCTGGTGCTAGAGGGGGTACAGCTGACCCTGGTGCTAGAGGGGGTACAGCTGACCCTGGTGCTAGAGGGGGTACACAGCTGGAGGTTGAATGTTAAGGGGTAAGGGACTAACTATGAAAAGTTTGGGAACCACTGGTCTACCGTATCAAAAGCTTTGGCCAAGTCAATAAAAACAGTAGCACAACATTGCTTAGAATCAAGGGTAATAGTGACAAAAATCATTGAGGACCTTTAAGGTTGCAATGACACACCCATACATAACCTGAGCAGAAACCAGATTGCATACCAGAGAGAATTCTATAGACATCAAGAAAACCAATCAGTTGATTATTGACAAGTTTTTCCAACACAAACAGGTCAAAATAGAAATAGGCCTGTAACAGTTAGGATCAGCTTGATCTCCCCCTTTAAATAAAGGACGAACCGTGGCCGTCTTCCAAGCAATGGGAATCTCCCCAGAAAAGGAGAGACAGGTTAAAAAAAGGTCAGCGATAGGCTTGGCGATGATAGGGGCAGCAACCTTGAAAGGTCTAAATCACCTGACCCAGATGTTTTTTGGGGGGTCAAGTTTCAGGACCTCATTCAGCACCTCGGACAAGTAATCTAACAATTCCACAACAACTACCTTATACACACACCAGCAACACAGTTAATTAATTCAATTGTTTGAACGTATCTAGGGGGGGGGGTTACATGTTCTTACATTGAAATCATGTTTTATAGCAGACGTCATAATTATGAAATATATCAGAACGCCCATAGTTCGATGTGGCACTGTACTACTGTAGTTATAGCAGAATAATTCACATAGCCAGCACATTGTCCCCCAAAGTTTATTGCCTCAAACATTTTACAGTGCAGAGGTCTGAATATACTGTTGAGCCACAATTCATCTTCAGCAGCCAAGCTACAAAATGTCTGCAAAACAGCATCTTTGGGAAAACTTGAGTCAAAAGAAAACCAAAATTCATTGTCAATCAGTCTTTATACATCTCTGTACATTGCAGCTCAAACTATTTACATATTTCCACAAGGCAAAAAAGTTTAATTACAAAAGATTTCTGCACATTTTCCCAGTAAATGACCAAGGTGGTGTTGTTCCTTTTAGCGCGATATCATATATTTACGGACAATAATGATAATTCTGCACACAGAATACCTAGAACTGAAGCGCAAAAATAAAAGATTGAAATGAAGCATGACAATAAAGCTTCAAAAATATGAAAAAGGACATGTAACATGACATAGAAACCAGAGCAACGTTTTAGTCAGTACAAAATGTAGAATGTCATCTCAAAACAGGACAACATTTCATTTCATGTGCAGTTTGACATCCAAGTTGGGTATCTCAAAGTATGATTGATTACTTACAAAGCAGCCTACTTGAGGGGGGATTTTTTAAATATATATATATATATATATAAAAAAAAAGCCATGGTACCAGTATAGTCTATTCATACGGTTCATATTTGTGATAAAATAAATACAAACGCATTTTTCTTTTATGGTTTCATGTGCAGCCCTTATATATTTGTACGCCAATAGAAATAGCTTTTCCAGTGAGCTCCAATTTTTTTCTTTTCTTTTTTTACAGTATAGTAACAATAAAACAATTCATTTAACTAAACGGCACAGATTTAGTCAATTTTAAGCAAAGCATGGTGATGTAAACCAATCTCCAATCTTTCATCAAAAACAGTATTTTATTCATGTTCTATGTATCATTTTGCATTCACCACCCTGTTTTATTGCTCTTAACCAAAGCCTTTACAACAAGCAAGAGGACTCCAACCCTGGAGGAAACCGAAAAATACACTGAAACAAGTGCAAATGACACACGTTGGTTTGTTATCTTGCTGTAAGCCTTGTGTTAATGCTGAAATGAGAGAGAGGCAGGGTTGTATAGGCTTAAATATCAGAATATTGATTGACTGATACAAAATCATAAGGATCGCTAGTATTTCGCCATCAATAACATCTGTTAAACATGAAATAAACCACTGATTTAATCAAATACAAGTGTGTAATTGTAATACCATCAAACCCTCACCTTTTTTTTTTTAAATCAGAAAAACAAATACCAAGTCATTCATTCTACAGAAATTGAATAGGGCGCTTTAAAGGGAAATTATGTCAATTCATTCTACAGAAAGGCATCGTCTAGGTCTGGTAATATTTGATCTCAATGAATAGACGGTGCTGAACACACACACAATGAAGATAAATGTCCATGATAAAAATTAATACTCCTCTAAAAGACAGTCTTTGTCCAAATTGGACCCTGTTCCCTATATAGTAGACTACTTGGTCAACAAAAAAAACAAAAAAATAGTGCACTATATAGGGAATTGGGTGCAATTTGGGACGCACATCTTGTCATCTAGGGAGTTGTGTGGTCTAAAAATGGTGGTGATAGGTACGGAAGAGATAAAAATGGGCAATAGGGTCAAAGACCAGTTGTAAGATTTAGCCAATCATTTGCCCAGTCACTTCTGCTGACCTGTGTGGTACATAAAACTGTATTTTCGACTACCAACAACCCAGCAATCATTTAGATGTGTTGATAAGTGTTATTTTCTAATGACATGGGCCGTTAATTGTATGTGACACCAGAGCTAGGGCAAAGGATGTAAACTAAACAGCCAGTCAACGCTCCCTCACAGGTTGCCAGTCCTACAGTCAAAGGATGTAAACTAAACAGCCAGTCAACGCTCCCTCACAGGTTGCCAGTCCTACAGTGAATCATTTCCAACAGTCACGGCTGCTCGTAAAGGGAAGAGTATCCTGCTTTTCAAAACTCCTACCCACATACTAAATCCACTTTTTGACTTCAGTTAAATGGGACTTGCTTTGTCAAAGATCAATACAAGATGACGCTATATTCACTAAGTATTCCGTTTGGGGAGACAGATGGCAAGTGTCCTTAAAAAAAACCCATCTAAGGCACTTTTATTTCTACTGAACGACGCCAAGTCTGTATAAAAACTGGTTTGATGCGCAGCTTCAGCCTGAGTGTTAAAAAGCATGTATGCTGGATAGATTACAGAACTAGAGAAAACGCTCTCAACCATCACATTAGGCCACAGGTCTCCCCCTCCCTCTCTCTCTCTCCATCAGACAGCGTTGCTCTGCTTCCCATGTGCAGTGAAGATGAGGTAGTTACTTCCTGCTTCCTGTCTGAAGAGTAAAGACCAGGGCTACTGGTCAAATCAGACCATTTCGTTTTCTTATCTAAAATGTCTTAGATGAGCAGTTGTTGACAAAAAAGGAAAAGCAAGTACAAAATCCAACTCAAATCCTATTTCTGTTATGACTGATTGAACATAGTGGACCCGCCCTGGCACGTAGAATCCATCTCTTTTGAAGAGAACAATGGGGGGAAAATAATAATAATATATCTTCACAAAAAAAAGCATCAAGGACTATCTGTCTCCATTCAAGAATACCGACGTCCCATATTTCAGGACAATGCATCTAGTCACTTTATAATACTTTATGGTACAGCAGAGACATACTAACTATATCCTGCCGAATTCAAACAGTATTATTATAGACGTGTCTTGGATGGATAGATCCCTTCACTTCTATAGGACTTTTTAGTTGGTTGTGAAGTAAAACAATTGGCCATATCAACGCTTTTAATCAAAAAAAAAAAAACTTAATTGAAACAATATATTTAAAGTGATATAATAATAAAGATCATGATAATGAGGCTAATAAATAAGCTTTTGTCATTACTGCTTTGCATTACCACAGGAGAAAGGTGAGAGGCCTCTCTGAACCTCAACCAAAAAAAGCAGGTATCTTCAGACAACCATCCCGCAGGGACCTCCAAGACAGACAGGACCCAGAGGGGTTGAGCAGGCCATGGGAAGACACCCCTACTGACCCCCAGAGGGGTGGGGCAGGCCACGGGGAGACACCCCTACTGACCCCTAGAGGGGTGGCAGGGCAAGTAAGCTGGCTGTGTGGCTCGTTGTTGAGAAAGGGAGGAAGTCCTATTCAGCTCCGCCTCCATCAGCCCCCCCTGAGCTCCAGAGGATGTGATAGTTGTTTGTTGATGGACCCTTCAATGTGACCAACAGAGGACAGGGACCCAAAAATGCATGTAATCCGTGTGTGTGAGATAGATATATTTATATAGATATATGTAGTTGAGAGAAAAAAGGTGACTTGGTATCCATGTGAACAACTTGTAGAGGGACTTGGGATCCTGCATTCATCTGATGGCCCGGTCAATAAATAAAACCAAGAAGGATGTCGCGGACAGGGAAAGCCAGGGCTGGGAAATCCAGGGCTGGGCTAGGCATTGTCGACAGGGCTGGGCTAGGCATTGTCGACAGGGCTGGGCTAGGCATTGTCGACAGGGCAGGGCTGAGAAGCGGTCACTGTGCCTCACGGGTGTCCAGTCGGAGCCACTGCAGTCCCTGCCGTGTGTGACGCACCAAAGAGCTCATGGTGGACGTCAGGCTCAACGGGCCCAGAGCCAAGTCCAACTCAGACAACAAACCTAGAGATAAGGAAATAGACTGAGTAGGAGTAATGAAACACTCGCATGAATATTACTACAATCAAAATCAAATGTATTTTTAAAGCCCTTTTTACAATCAGCCGACGTCAAAGCACTGTACAGAAACCCAGCCTAAAACCTCATCACCAGTATCTTTTCCCCCACGGTGATCATGACCTCTAGTGGTCACACACAGAACTACAGCTATAAAGAACCCATATTCCTGTGTAATAATATCCCTGTGACTTTAACCCTCCCCTTTGCTCCGCCTCACCACTGCCTTTGTGGGCCAGCTCGTCAGCCTGCTCCCAGATGTCGTGAGCACTCAGGAAGAGTGCCGTGATGTTGACGTAGGAAGACGCCACCTGCTGGATGACCTGTGGAATGGCCACGGTGCTGACGGTGCCTGCCCCCGCCCCGCTGCTGTGGTTGGAGCCCGGCCCAGAACTGGCTGTGCTGGCAGGAGACGGCATGGGAGACATGGGGGATGGGGTACCTGTGCTTCTGGGGAATAGAGAGCAAGCCAGGGCATGAGACTAAGGGACAAATCATTTACTAAACCCTAAAACTCAACTAAATCAACTAAAGATGGGGAGAGGTCGGTTACAATAAAGTGCTACTCTACCTTCTTAACACTATGAACAAGGCAGGTCCTACAGGCCCTAGTTTCTACCTTCTTAACCACACTATCAACAAGGCAGGTCCTACAGGCCCTAGTTTCTACCTTCTTAACCACACTGTCAACAAGGCAGGTCCTACAGGCCCTAGTTTCTACCTTCTTAACAACACTGTCAACAAGGCAGGTCCTACAGGCCCTAGTTTCTACCTTCTTAACAACACTGTCAACAAGGCAGGTCCTACAGGCCCTAGTTTCTACCTTCTTAACAACACTGTCAACAAGGCAGGTCCTACAGGCCCTAGTTTCTACCTTCTTAACAACACTGTCAACAAGGCAGGTCCTACAGGCTCTAGTTTCTACCTTCTTAACAACACTGTCAACAAGGCAGGTCCTACAGGCCCTAGTTTCTACCTTCATAACAACACAGTCAACAAGGCAGGTCCTACAGGCCCTAGTTTCTACCTTCTTAACAACACTATCAACAAGGCAGGTCCTACAGGCCCTAGTTTTGTCGCACCACTACTGTTCAGTCGTGTGGTCAGGTGCTACAAAAAAGGACTTAGGAAAATTGCAATTGGCTCAGAACAGGGCAGCACGGCTGGCCCTCGGATGTACACAGACAGCTAACATTAATAATATGTATATCAACGTCTCCTGGCTCAAAGTGGAAGAGAGATTAACTTCATCACTACTTGTATTTATGAGAGGTATTGACATGTTGAATACGCCGAGCTGTCTTGTCTAAACTACTGGCACACAGCTCCATACTCCACAAGACATGTCACAAGAGGTCTCTTCAGTTTCCAGAACAGACTATGGGAGGCATACAGTACTACATAGAGCCATGACTACATGGAACTCTATTCCACAGTACTACATAGAGCCATGACTACATACATGGAACTCTATTCCACAGTACTACATAGAGCCATGACTACATACATGGAACTCTATTCCACAGTACTACATAGAGCCATGACTACATACATGGAACTCTATTCCACAGTACTACATAGAGCCATGACTACATACATGGAACTCTATTCCACAGTACTACATAGAGCCATGACTACATACATGGAACTCTATTCCACATCAGGTAACTGATACCAGCAGTAGATTCAGATTTCTTATTTTTTAAAGAAGATAAAAAAACACCTTATGGAACAGCAGGGACTGTGAAGCAACACAAACATAGGCACAGACACATACATACGCACTATATACACACACAACTGTAGATATGTGGTAGTGGTGGAGTAGGGGCCTGAGGGCACACGGTGTGTTGTGAAATATGTGAATGTATTGTAACGTTTTTAAAGATGTATAAACTGCCTTTATTTGATGGACCCCAGGAAGAGTAGCTGCTGCTTTGGCAGGAACTAAATGGGGATCCATAATAAACCCCAGGAAGAGTAGCTGCTGCCTTGGCAGGAACTAAATGGGGATCCATAATAAACCCCAGGAAGAGTAGCTGCTGCCTTGGCAGGAACTAAATGGGGATCCATAATAAACCCCAGGAAGAGTAGCTGCTGCTTTGGCAGGAACTAAATGGGGATCCATAATAAACCCCCAGGTAGGGCAGCTGCTGCTTTGTCAGGAACTAAATTGGGATCCATAATAAACCCCCAGGTAGAGTAGCTGCTGCCTTGGCAGGAACTAAATGGGGATCCATAATAAACCCCCAGGTAGAGTAGCTGCTGCCTTGGCAGGAACTAAATGGGGATCCATAATAAACCCCCAGGTAGAGTAGCTGCTGCCTTGGCAGGAACTAAATGGGGATCCATAATAAACCCCAGGAAGAGTAGCTGCTGCCTTGGCAGGAACTAAATGGGGATCCATAATAAACCCCAGGAAGAGTAGCTGCTGCCTTGGCATGAACTAAATGGGGATCCATAATAAACCCCCAGGTAGAGTAGCTGCTGCCTTGGCAGGAACTAATGGGGATCCATAATAAACCCCAGGAAGAGTAGCTGCTGCCTTGGCAGGAACTAAATGGGTATCCATAATATGTACAAACACAGATCTACAACAGTCTATATAGGTATTAGATGAAAGACTTACTTTGAGACACATGGTGAAGGAGCCTGGGTTGCAGACTTTATAGAACTCTGAAAAGGAGGATGAGAGACAATGTCTTATGTTTTTATTTCAAACGTTTAAATAAATAAAAACATAGGTTGACTGCTCCAAAGATCGGTTTCCCCAGAAACATATACTGAACAAAAATATTAAAAAATGCAACATGCAACAAAGGGCGTCACTACAGTGCAAGAGGCATCACTACAGTCCCTGGTTCGAATCCAGGCTGTATCACATCCGGCCGTGATTGGGAGACCCACAGGGCAGCACACAATTGGCCCAGTGTTGTCCAGGTTTGGCCGTCATTATAAATAAGAATTTGTTCTCAACTGACTTGCCCAGTTAAATAAAAAGGTTTTTCATTTTTATTTAAGGAAATCAGTCAATAGAAATAAATTCATTAGGCCCTAATCTATGGATTTCACATGACTGGACAGGGGCACAGCCATGGGTGGGCCTGGGAGGGCACCCACCCACTGAGGAGCCAGGCTCAGACAATCAGACATGAGTTTTTCCCCACAAAAGGGCTTCATTACAGAAATAAATACTCCTCAGTTTCATCAGCTGTTCGGATAGCTTTTCTCAGACATGGTTACACGTGGTCTGAGGTTGTGAGGCCGGTTGGATGTATTGCCAAATTCTCTAAAACTACGTTGGAGACGGCTTATGGTAGAAAAATTCACATTCAATTATCTGGCAACATCTCTGGTGGACATTCCTGCAGTCAGCATGCCAATTGCACGCTCCCTAAAAACATGAGACATCTGTGGCATTGTCTTATGTGACAAAACTGCATTTTAGAGTGGCTTTGTATTGTCCCCAGCACAAGGTGCACCTGTGTAGTGCTCATGCTGTTTAATCAGCTTCTTGATATGCCACACTGGGGGGAGACATGTTTGCCTGCGCTGCAGACAGCTATATCGGTCAGCTAATACAAGACTATTAAAAAGGCCCAGTGCACTACTTGTGAAAGAAATGTCTTCAGATTTTTCAGGGGGTGCTACATCATCCCTACTTCCAAGCGGTGACGATGGGCCCAACACCTTACGTTTATATTTTTGTTCAGTATAGATTTAAACCAGGGGAGAATGACTGCCCCCTCTCATTGAAACCATGGAAGTTTAAGACCGACCACGGTACTGCAGTCATTGTTTGCAGAAAACAGGATCCCCCCCCATGAGTGAATGGGAAAATTGCAATCTTCTTCAAATCAATTTGGCCTCAATAAATCGGTGGCTTTGTCCGTTCATATTTACAGTCATTGATCTAGACCTGGACAAAAAAAAAATGCACTTCAGCAATGATGTTTTTTATTTTATATAACTAACCCAAGATCTTTATTTTATTTAACTAACCCAAGATCTTTATTTTATTTAACTAACCCAAGATCTTTATTTTATTTAACTAACCCAAGATCTTTATTTTATTTAACTAACCCAAGATCTTTATTTTATTTAACTAACCCAAGATCTTTATTTTATATAACTAACCCAAGATCTTTATTTTATATAACTAACCCAAGATCTTTATTTTATTTAACTAACCCAAGATCTTTATTTTATTTAACTAACCCAAGATCTTTATTTTATTTAACTAACCCAAGATCTTTATTTTATTTAACTAACCCAAGATCTTTATTTTATTTAACTAACCCAAGATCTTTATTTTATTTAACTAACCCAAGATCTTTATTTTATTTAACTAACCCAAGATCTTTATTTTATTTAACTAACCCAAGATCTTTATTTTATTTAACTAACCAAAGATCTTTATTTTATTTAACTAACCCAAGATCTTTATTTTATTTAACTAACCCAAGATCTTTATTTTATTTAACTAACCCAAGATCTTTATTTTATTTAACTAACCCAAGATCTTTATTTTATTTAACTAAGCCAAGATGGACCACAGCCTGTCGTTTCCAATGGGAGCAAATTAATCATATTGGGCAGAACAAAAGCAGAGAGGTGGGCAGTGCCAAGCACGAGCTAACGAGATCCTATTGGCACGTTCTAGCATTTATTTGCATATTTCCATTAGGGAACGCCTACTCTGAAGTGCGTGTGTGCAATATATTCCATTTTCCACTCCTAAACAATTACATTTTTGGAAACTTGGGCAAACAGTAAATAAAACGAGTCCCCAGACCTCCCCCGGTCGAGTCCCCAGACCTCCCCCGGTCGAGTCCTCAGACCTCCCCCGGTCGAGTCCCCAGACCTCCCCCGGTCGAGTCCCCAGACCTCCCCCGGTCGAGTCCCCAGACCTCCCCCGGTCGAGTCCTCAGAACTCCCCCGGTCGAGTCCCCAGAACTCCCCCGGTCGAGTCCCCAGACCTCCCCCGGTCGAGTCCCCAGACCTCCCCCGGTCGAGTCCCCAGACCTCCCCCGGTCGAGTCCTCAGAACTCCCCCGGTTGAGTCCTCAGAACCAAAAGGACAAACACATAATAGAAGCCTACCTTGAAATGATCTGTCAGGGTCCTTGAATACTTAAGTGCTGCTTCTCGTTTGTAGCGAAACATGGCCATCTGTAGAAGGGACAGGCCCCTCATGCTGCCAGACAGAAAATAACAAAGGTTACATTCTCATAATCCTCTCCAAGGGACATTTCATTTAAATGACTTCCGAGGTAAAAATGGATCCAAATGTACCACTACTTTACATTTTGGTTACATTTAACAGAAATATATAGTTGCGGTTATCTATTTACCATAAAACTGTAAAGTCCTTGTCTGTAGCAGGAGCCGAGGGGTTCACAGAGCCCTTTAGTTTCAGTATGAACCTGTGAAGACCGGCAGACGTGGTATTTATAAAACAACAACACACAACTAGCCAAAGCATAGCAGACACAGTAAAGCAGAGGAGAGTCTCACATCCTGTCCTAGATCACACATCCAAATTGAGTTGCGTCAGCAGGGGACAGTAGAGGGAGTACTTAGATCATAGAAAAATGGAATTAAATAGTTTCTATCATTCTGTGGATAGTCTCAGTACATAGACTACTCACTACAGCTAAGAAGCCCCACACAGACTACTCACTACAGCTAAGAAGCCCCACACAGACTACTCACTACAGCTAAGAAGCCCCACACAGACTACTCACTACAGCTAAGAAGCCCCACACAGACTACTCACTACAGCTAAGAAGCCCCACACAGACTACTCACTACAGCTAAGAAGCCCCACATAGACTACTCACTACAGCTAAGAAGCCCCACATAGACTACTCACTACAGCTAAGAAGCCCCACATAGACTACTACTCACTACAGCTAAGAAGCCCCACACAGACTACTCACTACAGCTAAGAAGCCCCACATAGACTACTCACTACAGCTAAGAAGCCCCATCTAGAACATGTATGTTTTGGGGTTGCTCACTTGATCAGATCCAAGGTTTCAGCGAACATTGTATACGCCGACTTCGGGGTCTGGGGATCGGTTTCCATAGCGATGCCGCTCTCCACGAAGGACATGGCAGCATCTAGGTAGTTGAAAGCTTTGCCCACCTTATCCGGCTGGATTAAAAACACACGGGGACCTTGATTTAAAATTGGGACACCGAATCCACCAAGCTCGTCTCTTATGAGAAAGTGAAAGAGAAATGTAGACGTGAGAGAGAGAAAGGAGGGGCACGGTTACCGTGGCATCTGCCTTGTGCTTGAGTGTTTTGGCTTCCTTCATGTGATACTCCACTGGCTGCTGCCTGTGGGTGGCAGGAACAGAGTTACTGATCAGACACAACAATACCCCTTAGAGAGAGAGAGATGGAGAAATGGCCACCCACACAACAATGACAAACAGGGAGAGACGTTTACCGCTCTTCGAACTGGAGCAGGGGTCTGGAGGACAGGGCGGCCCCGGTGGGCTGGGAAGGCACGGAGAAGGCAACGCTGCTCTTGAGGCCTTTCTGCCAGGACCACAGACGAGACAGTATTAGAACAGCCTTCATATCAACATCTGATTCTCATTTATTTCATACAAAGCTTCATACAACCAATTAATGCGACAAACACTGAGCTTCTTTCCTTTGTATAACATTAAAACATCTGACACACATGCGTTAATGTATGACTCAAATATACTACCTTGGCATGCTCTGTGCGTTGTTTTCCAGTGCTCTTCTTGTGCTTGACAGGTGTGGAGGCCTCCCTGTCCCTGCGGTGGGCTGCAGATGCTGTGCTAGGCTCTGGGGCATCCACCGCATGCCGTTTGTGGCCCCCCTGCCCTTTCCCAGGGTCCTGAGTGGCGGTGGGCTGCAGCAGAGGGACAGGAGCCCCCTTAGACCGCTTCTTCTCAGTCCTGTGAGAAAGCAGGCCAGACAGCATGTTACAGAGGGGAGAGTAGAATGAGGGGAATAGGAATGCTGTTGATCTCTATTGGGGGGGCGGGGGGACTTTCCAAGTCTGACACCCAGACCAGTCTCTAGGGTGGCATATGGCCAAATGAGATGTAATTAAGGTGCTTGGAAATCACCAAACCTTTTCTTTGATGCATCTCCAATATCGTTGTAATGTTAAAAGGTAAACAAGAAGAATGATATACCAGAAGTAGTTTGGGGCAGAGAAGCTATGGGTGGATGGATCCGCTGCATAGATATGAAGACACTAACTAGGAGGAGAGAGAGAGAGAGCAGGTGTAGTGTTACTCACTAGCTAGGAGGAGGAGGAGTAGAGAGAGCAGGTGTAGTGTTACTCACTAGCTAGAAGGAGGAGGAGGAGAGAGAGCAGGTGTGGTGTTACTCACTAGCTAGGAGGAGGAGGAGAGAGAGCAGGTGTGGTGTTACTCACTAGCTAGGAGGAGGAGGAGAGAGAGCAGGTGTAGTGTTACTCACTAGCTAGGAGGAGGAGGAGAGAGAGCAGGTGTAGTGTTACTCACTAGCTAGGAGGAGGAGAGAGAGCAGGTATAGTGTTACTCACTAGCTAGGAGGAGGAGGAGAGAGAGCAGGTGTAGTGTTACTCACTAGTTAGGAGGAGGAGGAGAGAGAGCAGGTGTGGTGTTACTCACTAGCTAGGAGGTGGAGAGAGAGCAGGTGTAGTGTTACTCACTAGCTAGGAGGTGGAGAGAGAGCAGGTGTAGTGTTACTCACTAGCTAGGAGGAGGAGTAGAGAGAGCAGGTGTAGTGCTACTCACTAGCTAGGAGGAGGAGGAGGAGGAGAGAGAGCAGGTGTAGTGCTACTCACTAGCTAGGAGGAGGAGGAGAGAGAGCAGGTGTAGTGTTACTCACTAGCTAGGAGGAGGAGGAGAGAGAGAGCAGGTGTAGTGTTACTAACTAGCTAGGAGGAGGAGAGAGAGCAGGTGTAGTGTTACTCACTAGCTAGGAGGAGAGAGAGAGAGAGCAGGTGTAGTGTTACTCACTAGCTAGGAGGAGGAGAGAGAGAGAGCAGGTGTAGTGTTACTCACTAGCTAGGAGGAGAGAGAGAGAGAGAGAGAGAGCAGGTGTAGTGTTACTCACTAGCTAGGAGGAGGAGAGAGAGAGAGAGCAGGTGTAGTGTTACTCACTAGCTAGGAGGAGGAGAGAGAGAGCAGGTGTAGTGTTACTCACTAGCTAGGAGGAGGAGGAGAGAGAGCAGGTGTAGTGTTACTCACTAGCTAGGAGGAGGAGGAGAGAGAGCAGGTGTAGTGTTACTCACTAGCTAGGAGGAGAAGGAGAGAGAGCAGGTGTAGTGTTACTCACTAGCTAGGAGGAGGAGGAGAGAGAGAGCAGGTGTAGTGTTACTCACTAGCTAGGAGGAGGAGAGAGAGCAGGTGTAGTGTTACTCACTAGCTAGGAGGAGGAGGAGAGAGAGCAGGTGTAGTGTTACTCACTAGCTAGGAGGAGAGAGAGAGCAGGTGTAGTGTTACTCACTAGCTAGGAGGAGAAGGTGAGAGAGCAGGTGTGGTGTTACTCACTAGCTAGGAGGAGGAGAGAGAGCAGGTGTGGTGTTACTCACTAGCTAGGAGGAGGAGGAGAGAGAGCAGGTGTAGTGTTACTCACTAGCTAGGAGGAGGAGGAGAGAGAGCAGGTGTAGTGTTACTCACTAGCTAGGAGGAGGAGGAGAGAGGGCAGGTGTAGTGTTACTCACTAGCTAGGAGGAGAGAGAGAGAGCAGGTGTAGTGTTACTCACTAGCTAGGAGGAGAGAGAGAGCAGGTGTAGTGTTACTCACTAGCTAGGAGGAGGAGAGAGAGCAGGTGTAGTGTTACTCACTAGCTAGGAGGAGGAGGAGAGAGAGAGCAGGTGTAGTGTTACTCACTAGCTAGGAGGAGGAGAGAGAGCAGGTGTAGTGTTACTCACTAGCTAGGAGGAGAGAGAGAAGGTGTTGTGCTACTCACTAGCTAGGAGGAGAGAGAGAGAGCAGGTGTAGTGTTACTCACTAGCTAGGAGGAGGAGGAGAGAGAGAGCAGGTGTAGTGTTACTCACTAGCTAGGAGGAGGAGGAGAGAGAGAGAGCAGGTGTAGTGTTACTCACTAGCTAGGAGGAGAGAGAGAGAGAGCAGGTGTAGTGTTACTCACTAGCTAGAAGGAGGAGGAGGAGAGAGAGCAGGTGTAGTGTTACTCACTAGCTAGGAGGAGGAGGAGAGAGAGCAGGTGTGGTGTTACTCACTAGCTAGGAGGAGGAGGAGGAGGAGAGAGAGCAGATGTAGTGTTACTCACTAGCTAGAAGGAGGAGGAGGAGAGAGAGCAGGTGTGGTGTTACTCACTAGCTAGGAGGAGGAGGAGAGAGAGCAGGTGTGGTGTTACTCACTAGCTAGGAGGAGGAGGAGAGAGAGCAGGTGTAGTGTTACTCACTAGCTAGGAGGAGGAGGAGAGAGAGCAGGTGTAGTGTTACTCACTAGTTAGGAGGAGGAGGAGAGAGAGCAGGTGTGGTGTTACTCACTAGCTAGGAGGGAGGAGGAGAGAGCAGGTGTAGTGTTACTCACTAGCTAGGAGGAGGAGAGAGAGAGCAGGTGTAGTGTTACTCACTAGCTAGGAGGAGGAGGAGAGAGAGGAGGGGAGAGAGAGAGCAGGTGTAGTGTTACTCACTAGCTAGGAGGAGGAGGAGAGAGAGCAGGTGTAGTGTTACTCACTAGCTAGGAGGAGGAGGAGAGAGAGAGCAGGTGTAGTGTTACTCACTAGCTAGGAGGAGGAGAGAGAGAGCAGGTGTAGTGTTACTCACTAGCTAGGAGGAGGAGGAGAGAGAGCAGGTGTAGTGTTACTCACTAGCTAGGAGGAGGAGAGAGAGAGCAGGTGTAGTGTTACTCACTAGCTAGGAGGAGGAGGAGAGAGAGCAGGTGTAGTGTTACTCACTAGCTAGGAGGAGGAGAGAGAGAGAGCAGGTGTAGTGTTACTCACTAGCTAGGAGGAGGAGGAGAGAGAGCAGGTGTAGTGTTACTCACTAGCTAGGAGGAGGAGGAGAGAGAGCAGGTGTAGTGTTACTCACTAGCTAGGAGGAGGAGGAGAGAGAGCAGGTGTAGTGTTACTCACTAGCTAGGAGGAGGAGGAGAGAGAGAGCAGGTGTAGTGTTACTCACTAGCTAGGAGGAGGAGGAGAGAGAGCAGGTGTAGTGTTACTCACTAGCTAGGAGGAGGAGGAGAGAGAGAGCAGGTGTAGTGTTACTCACTAGCTAGGAGGAGGAGGCAGGTGTAGTGTTACTCACTAGCTAGAGAGAGAGAGAGCAGGTGTTGTGTTACTCACTAGCTAGGAGGAGGAGGAGAGAGAGCAGGTGTAGTGTTACTCACTAGCTAGGAGGAGGAGGAGAGAGAGAGAGCAGGTGTAGTGTTACTCACTAGCTAGGAGGAGGAGGAGAGAGAGCAGGTGTAGTGTTACTCACTAGCTAGGAGGAGAGAGAGAGAGAGCAGGTGTAGTGTTACTCACTAGCTAGGAGGAGGAGGAGAGAGAGAGCAGGTGTAGTGTTACTCACTAGCTAGGAGGAGGAGAGAGAGAGCAGGTGTAGTGTTACTCACTAGCTAGGAGCAGGTGTAGTGTTACTCACTAGCTAGGAGGAGGAGAGAGAGAGAGAGCAGGTGTAGTGTTACTCACTAGCTAGGAGGAGGAGAGAGAGGTGTAGTGTTACTCACTAGCTAGGAGGAGGAGGTGTAGTGTTTACTCACTAGCTAGGAGGAGGAGGAGAGAGAGCAGGTGTAGTGTTACTCACTAGCTAGGAGGAGGAGGAGAGAGAGCAGGTGTAGTGTGTTACTCACTAGCTAGGAGGAGGAGGAGAGAGAGCAGGTGTAGTGTTACTCACTAGCTAGGAGGAGGAGGAGAGAGAGCAGGTGTAGTGTTACTCACTAGCTAGGAGGAGGAGGAGAGAGCAGGTGTAGTGTTACTCACTAGCTAGGAGGAGGAGGAGAGAGAGCAGGTGTGGTGTTACTCACTAGCTAGGAGGAGGAGAGAGAGCAGGTGTGGTGTTACTCACTAGCTAGGAGGAGGAGGAGAGAGAGGTGTAGTGTTACAGGTGTAGTGTTACTCACTAGCTAGGAGGAGGAGAGAGAGAGAGAGCAGGTGTAGTGTTACTCACTAGCTAGGAGGAGGAGGAGAGAGAGAGCAGGTGTAGTGTTACTCACTAGCTAGGAGGAGGAGGAGAGAGAGAGCAGGTGTAGTGTTACTCACTAGCTAGGAGGAGAGGAGAGAGAGAGAGCAGGTGTGTAGTGTTACTCACTAGCTAGGAGGAGGAGGAGAGAGAGAGAGCAGGTGTAGTGTTACTCACTAGCTAGGAGGAGGAGGAGAGAGAGAGCAGGTGTAGTGTTACTCACTAGCTAGGAGGAGGAGGAGAGAGAGCAGGTGTAGTGTTACTCACTAGCTAGGAGGAGGAGGAGGAGAGAGGGCAGGTGTTGTGCTACTCACTAGCTAGGAGGAGGAGGAGAGAGGGCAGGTGTTGTGCTACTCACTAGCTAGGAGGAGGAGGAGAGAGAGCAGGTGTGGTGTTACTCACTAGCTAGGAGGAGGAGGAGGAGAGAGGGCAGGTGTTGTGCTACTCACTAGCTAGGAGGAGGAGGAGAGAGAGCAGGTGTAGTGTTACTCACTAGCTAGGAGGAGGAGGAGAGAGGGCAGGTGTAGTGTTACTCACTAGCTAGGAGGAGGAGAGAGAGCAGGTGTTGTGCTACTCACTAGCTAGGAGGAGGAGGAGGAGAGAGGGCAGGTGTAGTGTTACTCACTAGCTAGGAGGAGGAGAGAGAGAGCAGGTGTTGTGCTACTCACTAGCTAGGAGGAGGAGGAGGAGAGAGGGCAGGTGTAGTGTTACTCACTAGCTAGGAGGAGGAGAGAGAGCAGGTGTTGTGCTACTCACTAGCTAGGAGGAGGAGGAGGAGAGAGGGCAGGTGTAGTGTTACTCACTAGCTAGGAGGAGGAGAGAGAGCAGGTGTTGTGCTACTCACTAGCTAGGAGGAGGAGAGAGAGCAGGTGTGGTGTTGCTCACTAGCTAGGAGGAGGAGAGAGAGCAGGTGTAGTGTTACTCACTAGCTAGAAGGAGGAGGAGGAGAGAGAGCAGGTGTGGTGTTACTCACTAGCTAGGAGGAGGAGAGAGGGCAGGTGTAGTGTTACTCACTAGCTAGGAGGAGGAGAGAGAGCAGGTGTGGTGTTGCTCACTAGCTAGGAGGAGGAGGAGGAGGAGAGAGAGCAGGTGTAGTGTTACTCACTAGCTAGGAGGAGGAGGAGAGAGGGCAGGTGTGCTACTCACTAGCTAGGAGGAGGAGGAGAGAGAGCAGGTGTAGTGTTACTCACTAGCTAGGAGGAGGAGGAGGAGAGAGAGCAGGTGTAGTGTTACTCACTAGCTAGGAGGAGGAGAGAGAGCAGGTGTGGTGCTACTCACTAGCTAGGAGGAGGAGAGAGGGCAGGTGTAGTGTTACTCACTAGCTAGGAGGAGGAGAGAGGGCAGGTGTAGTGTTACTCACTAGCTAGGAGGAGGAGAGAGAGCAGGTGTGGTGTTGCTCACTAGCTAGGAGGAGGAGGAGAGAGAGCAGGTCTGGTGTTGCTCACTAGCTAGGAGGAGGAGGAGAGAGAGCAGGTGTAGTGTTACTCACTAGCTAGGAGGAGGAGGAGGAGAGAGGGCAGGTGTTGTGCTACTCACTAGCTAGGAGGAGGAGGAGGAGAGAGAGCAGGTGTGGTGTTACTCACTAGCTAGGAGGAGGAGGAGAGAGAGAGGGCAGGTGTAGTGTTACTCACTAGCTAGGAGGAGGAGAGAGAGCAGGTGTTGTGCTACTCACTAGCTAGGAGGAGGAGAGAGAGCAGGTGTAGTGTTACTCACTAGCTAGGAGGAGGAGGAGAGAGAGCAGGTGTAGTGTTACTCACTAGCTAGGAGGAGAAGGAGAGAGGGCAGGTGTAGTGTTACTCACTAGCTAGGAGGAGGAGAGAGAGCAGGTGTGGTGTTACTCACTAGCTAGGAGGAGGAGGAGAGAGGGCAGGTGTAGTGTTACTCACTAGCTAGGAGGAGGAGAGAGAGCAGGTGTGGTGTTGCTCACTAGCTAGGAGGAGGAGGAGGAGGAGAGAGAGCAGGTGTAGTGTTACTCACTAGCTAGGAGGAGGAGGAGGAGGAGAGAGAGCAGGTGTAGTGTTACTCACTAGCTAGGAGGAGGAGGAGAGAGGGCAGGTGTGCTACTCACTAGCTAGGAGGAGGAGGAGAGAGAGCAGGTGTAGTGTTACTCACTAGCTAGGAGGAGGAGGAGAGAGAGCAGGTGTAGTGTTACTCACTAGCTAGGAGGAGGAGGAGGAGAGAGGGCAGGTGTAGTGTTACTCACTAGCTAGGAGGAGGAGAGAGAGCAGGTGTGGTGTTACTCACTAGCTAGGAGGAGGAGGAGAGAGAGCAGGTGTAGTGTTACTCACTAGCTAGGAGGAGGAGGAGGAGAGAGAGCAGGTGTAGTGTTACTCACTAGCTAGGAGGAGGAGGAGAGAGAGCAGGTGTAGTGTTACTCACTAGCTAGGAGGAGGAGGAGGAGAGAGGGCAGGTGTAGTGTTACTCACTAGCTAGGAGGAGGAGAGAGAGCAGGTGTTGTGCTACTCACTAGCTAGGAGGAGGAGGAGAGAGAGAGAGAGAAGAGAGAGAGAGAGAGAGAGCAGGTGTAATGTTCCTCACTAGCTAGGAGGAGGAGGAGAGAGAGAAGGTGTTGTGTGCTACTCACTCAGACTTGCGGGAACCAGGACCTGAAGTGGAGGGTTTAAGATCTTTCTGCAGCTTTGGCTTCTTCCTTGGCACGGTTTTCACATCCTTCTCAGCCTGAGAAACAAAAGGTATTAGAGACAGGCTCGCTCTTCTTCCAGTTATAGAAAGGGCAAACCAAGCTTCTATGGCGAAATCACCATTACAACCATTTTATAACGTTAGTCAACCGTACAGGTTGGCAGCCCTCAGATGGGCCAATGACTCACAGCCTAGATAAGAGCCTTGTGAAGGAGGCCAGGCTGCCCTGTTCACCTCAATGAGCAGAGAGCCAAAGAAAACAAACCAGGTACTGTACATAACAATTCGACTCAATGTTTGGAACTAAGCCATAGGACTGGTCTCTAAATGTAATCCAAATCGGTTGTGTACACATATCGCAGGTGCAGCTAAATGTTTCTGGCTTCAACAGTGCAGCAATACCTAACAATACACACAAATTACCAAACTACAAAGAAAGGAATCAAAAATATATAAAGGATGGTGTGTATAGACAGTAGTTATATAGGATGGTGTGTATAGACAGTAGTTATATAGGATGGTGTGTATAGACAGTAGTTATATAGGATGGTGTGTATAGACAGTAGTTATATAGGATGGTGTGTATAGACAGTAGTTATATAGGATGGTGTGTAGAGAGCAGAGTTATATAGGAGTTATATAGGATGGTGTATAGACAGTAGTTATATAGGATGGTGTGTACTAGACAGTAGTTATATAGAGGTGTGTATAGACAGTAGTTATATAGGATGGTGTGTATAGACAGTAGTTATATAGGTGTGTATATAGACAGTAGTTATATAGGATGGTGTGTATAGACAGTAGTTAGGATGGTGTATAGACAGTAGTTATATAGGATGGTGTGTATAGACAGTAGTTATATAGGATGTTATAGACTAGTTATATAGGATGGTGTGTAGACAGTAGTTATATAGGATGGTGATAGACAGTAGTTATATAGGATGGTGTGTATAGACAGTAGTTATATAGTGTGTGTATACTAGTTATATAGGATGGTGTGTATAGACAGTAGTTATATAGGATGGTGTGTATAGACAGTAGTTATATAGGAGGTGTGTATAGACAGTAGTTATATAGGATGGTGTGTATACTACTAGTAGTTAGGAGGAGGATGGTGTGTATAGACAGTAGTTATATAGGAGGAGTGATAGACAGTAGTTATATAGGATGCAGGTTATATAGGATGGTGTGTATACTAGTTATATAGGATGGTGTGTATAGACTAGTTATATAGGATGGTGTGTAGACAGTAGTTATATAGGATGATAGACAGGTTATATAGGATGGTGTGTATAGACACTAGTTATATAGGATGGTGTGTAGACAGAGTTATATAGGATGGTGTGTATAGACAGTAGTTATATAGGATGGTGTGTATAGGTAGTTATATAGGATGGTGTGTATCACTAGTTATATAGGATGGTGTGTAGGAGTTATATAGGATGGTGTGTAGACAGGTGTGGTGTGTATAGACTAGCTAGGATGGTGTGTAGACAGTAGTTATATAGGATGGTGTGTAGACAGTAGTTATATAGGATGGTGTGTATAGACAGTAGTTATATAGGATGGTGTGTATAGACAGTAGTTATATAGGAGGTGTGTAGACAGAGTTATATAGGATGGTGTGTATAGACAGGTTATATAGTGGTGTGTACTCACTAGTTAGGAGGATAGGAGGAGGTGTGTAGACAGTAGTTATATAGGATGGTGTGTATAGACAGGTTATATAGGATAGTGTTAGACACTAGCTATATAGGAGGTGGATAGAGAGAGGATGGTGTGTAGACAGGTTATATAGGATGGTGTGTATAGAGGTGGTGTTGCACTAGCTATATAGGAGGTGGAGGAACAGTAGTTAGGTGTAGACAGTAGTTATATAGGATGGTGTGTATAGACAGTAGTTATATAGGATGGTGTGTACTCACAGTAGCTAGGAGGAGTGTAGGACAGTAGTTATATAGGATGGTGTGTATAGACAGTAGTTATATAGATGGTGTGTATAGACAGTAGCTAGGATGGTGTGTACTAGACAGTAGTTATATAGGATGAGGAGGAGGTAGTTATATAGGAGGTGTGTAGTGTTATATCACTAGCTAGTTATATAGAGATGGTGTGTAGGAGGGATGGTGTGTAGACAGTAGTTATATAGGATGGTGTGTATAGACAGGTTATATAGGATGTGTTACTCACTAGCTAGGAGGTGGAGGAGAGAGTTATATAGGTGTGTTACTCACTAGTTAGGAGGAGTGTTATATAGGTAGTTATATAGGATGAGCAGGTTATAGGTGTTGTACTCACTAGCTATATAGGAGGAGTGATAGAGGTGTAGTTTATATAGGATGAGACAGGTTATATAGTGTGTGTACTCACAGTAGCTATATAGGATGGTGTGAGACAGTAGTTATATAGGATGGTGTGTATAGACAGTAGTTATATAGGATGGTGTGTATAGACAGTAGTTAGGATGGTGTGTAGTAGGAGGAGATGGTGTGTATATAGCAGGTGTAGGATGTGTGTATAGACTCACTAGCTATAGGATGGTGTGTATAGACAGGTTAGGATGGTGTGTATAGACAGTAGTTATATAGGATGGTGTGTATAGACAGGTGGATGGTGTGTATCACTAGCTAGGAGGAGGAGGAGGAGTGTGTAGGGCAGGTTATATAGGATGTGTGTATACTCAGTAGTTATATAGGATGGGAGTATAGGTAGTTATATAGGATGGTGTGTATAGACAGTAGTTATATAGGATGGTGTGTATGACAGTAGTTATATAGGATGGTGTGTATAGACAGTAGTTATATAGGATGGTGTGTAGACAGTAGTTATATAGGATGGTGTGTATAGACTGTAGTTATATAGGATGGTGTGTATAGACAGTAGTTATATAGGATGTGTGTATAGACAGTAGTATATAGGATGGTGTGTATAGACAGTAGTTATATAGGATGTTGTACTAGACAGTAGTTATTAGGATGGTGTGTATAGACACAGTTATATAGGATGGTGTGTATAGACAGTAGTTATAGGATGGTGTGTATAGACAGGGATGGTGTGAGAGACAGGTTATATAGGATGGTGTGTATACTAGTTATATAGGATGGTGTGTATAACCAGGATGGTGTGTAGAGACAAGTTATATAGGATGGTGTGTATAGACCACTAGCTTATATCAGGTGTGTAATCACCATTACATACCATTTGTATAGACGTTAGTTAACCGGTGTGTATCAGGTTATATAGGATGGTGTGTAGAGCAGGTATAGACAGTAGTTATATAGGATGGTGTGTATGACTCAGTTATATAGATGGCCTGTGTATGAAGCTTATATGGATGGCCTGTATAGACAGTAGTTATATAGGATGTAGTGTGCTCAGTAGTTATATAGGATGGTGTGTATAGACAGTAGTTATATAGGATGGTGTGTATAGACTGTTATATAATGGTGTGTATAGACAAGTTATATAGGATGGTGTGTATATAGTTATATAGGATGGTGTGTAAGCCAGTAGGATGGTGTGTATAGACAGTAGTTATATAGGATGGTGTGTATATCCAGTAGTTATATAGGATGGTGTGTATAGACAGTAGTTATAGGATAGCATGGTGTTATATAGACTAATATATAGGATGGTGTGTATAGACAGGGATGGTCATAGACAGTAGTTATATAGGATGGTGTGTATACCTAGTTATATAGGATATAGACAGTAGTTATATAGGATGGTGTGTATAGAAAGTTATGGAATTATATAGGATGGTGTGTAAAGAAGTTATATAGGATGGTCTGTATAGGTGTGTATAGACAGTAGTTATATAGGATGGTGTGTATAGACAGTAGTTATATAGGATGGTGTGTATAGACAGTAGTTATATAGGATGGTGTGTATAGACAGTAGTTATATAGGATGGTGTGTATAGACAGTAGTTATATAGGATGGTGTGTATAGACAGTAGTTATATAGGATGGTGTGTATAGACAGTAGTTATATAGGATGGTGTGTATAGACAGTAGTTATATAGGATGGTGTGTATAGACAGTAGTTATATAGGATGGTGTGTATAGACAGTAGTTATATAGGATGGTGTGTATAGACAGTAGTTATATAGGATGGTGTGTATAGACAGTAGTTATATAGGATGGTGTGTATAGACTAGTTATATAGGATGGTGTGTATAGACAGTAGTTATATAGGATGGTGTGTATAGACAGTAGTTATATAGGATGGTGTGTATAGACAGTAGGTGTGTATAGACAGTAGTTATATAGGATGGTGTGTATAGACAGTAGTTATATAGGATGATGTATAGACAGTAGTTATATAGGATGGTGTGTATAGACAGTAGTTATATAGGATGGTGTGTATAGACAGTAGTTATATAGGATGGTGTGTATAGACAGTATGGATGGTGTTATATAGGATGGTGTGTATAGACAGTAGTTATATAGGATGGTGTGTATAGACAGTAGTTATATAGGATGGTGTGTATAGACAGTAGTTATATAGGATGGTGTGTATAGACAGTAGTTATATAGGATGGTGTGTATAGACAGTAGTTATATAGGATGGTGTGTATAGACAGTAGTTATATAGGATGGTGTGTATAGACAGTAGTTATATAGGATGGTGTGTATAGACAGTAGTTATATAGGATGGTGTGTATAGACAGTAGTTATATAGGATGGTGTGTATAGACAGTAGTTATATAGGATGGTGTGTATAGACAGTAGTTATATAGGATGGTGTGTATAGACAGTAGTTATATAGGATGGTGTGTATAGACAGTAGTTAGGATGGTGTGTATAGACAGTAGTTATATAGGATGGTGTGTATAGACAGTAGTTATATAGGATGGTGTGTATAGACAGTAGTTATATAGGATGGTGTGTATAGACAGTAGTTATATAGGATGGTGTGTATAGACAGTAGTTATATAGGATGGTGTGTATAGACAGTAGTTATATAGGATGGTGTGTATAGACAGTAGTTATATAGGATGGTGTGTATAGACAGTAGTTATATAGGATGGTGTGTATAGACAGTAGTTATATAGGATGGTGTGTATAGACAGTAGTTATATAGGATGGTGTGTATAGACAGTTATAGGATGGTATATAGTTATATAGGATGGTGTGTATAGACAGTAGTTATATAGGATGGTATAGACAGTAGTTATATAGATGGTGTGTATAGACAGTAGTTATATAGGATGGTGTGTATAGACAGTAGTTATATAGGATGGTGTGTATAGACAGTAGTTATATAGGATGGTGTGTGTATAGACAGTAGTTATATAGGATGGTGTGTATAGACAGTAGTTATATAGGATGGTGTGTATAGACAGTAGTTATATAGGATGGTGTGTATAGACAGTAGTTATATAGGATGGTGTGTATAGACAGTAGTTATATAGGATGGTGTGTATAGACAGTTTCACGCACGAGTGTCTAGGGATAACAGAGGATGGTACGACAAAAAAAAAACATCCAGTCAGCGGCAGTTACGTGGGGTCTGGAAAAAAAGAAGAAGCTTGAGAGGTCGAAGGAGAATGACAAGAATGGTGCAAGCTAACAGGCGGACCACAAACAGGCAAATAACGGAGCAGTACAACAGTGGTTCGCAGAGCGGCATCTCAGAACGCACAACACATCGTTCCTCGTCGCGGATAGGCTATTTGCAGCAGACACAGGGTTCCACTCCTATCAGCTAAAAACAAGAAGAAGCAGCTTCCGTGGGCACGAGATCACCAACACTGGACAATTGAGGAGTGGAAAAACATTGCCTGGTCCGAACGAATCCTGGTTCTCTGTTGAGTCATGATGATGGCAGAGTCAGGATTTGATGGATGCAGCATGAGTCCATGGACCCATCCTGCATGGTGTCAACAGTACAGGCTGGTGGCGGTAGTGTAATGGTGTGAAGAATGTTTTCCTGGCATACGTTAGTCACTAAGGTGCAGGGTAGAGTACTGGGTGATAGCTGGCTAGTAACAGTGACTGAAGTTCAGGGCGGAGGCCTGCTAATGGAGACTGTTTAACAGTCTGATGGCCTGGAGATAGAAGCTGTTTCTCAGTCTCTCGGTCCCAGCTTTGATGCACCTGCACGGTCTCCGCCTTCTAGATGGTAGCAGGGTGAACAGGGTTTGGCTCAGGTGTAGCGGAGGCCCACGATGGGGGGGGTGTAGGTGTCCTGGAGGGCAGGCAGTGTGCCCCCGGTGATGAGTTGGGCTGACCGCACCACCCTCTGGAGAGACCTGCGGTTGCGGGCGGTGCAGTTGCCGTAATCGTTACGTAACAGGAAGGTGTACAGGAAGTATGAGACACTGTGTCTGCCGGGATGATAGCAAGCACAACCCCCTTGTGTTTTCGAGTACGATAGGACTGTTGATACACTTGGCTAGGAGTGGGAGAAGGTTACTACTACTACTACAAAGGACTGCAGAACCCAAACCAGCTCATCAAGCAAAAACAACAACCACTACTAATCAGCAACACCACGAATACCATTTCATCATAAAAAGCCAACCTACCGGTCTCTTCTTGCAGACTTTGGTAGGGATGGGGGCAGCGGGGTTGGTGTCCCCCCTCTCGGGGGCCGTGTTGGGTCCCTTCCTGATGGCTGGCTCCTGTCCCCCTGAAGAAGGCCTGGAGCCCTGGGAGGGAACCCTGGACAGCAGGCTCAATTCTATCTTTACCAGCAGGGCCCGTGGAGGACCTTGGCAGACCCTGGAAGCTTTGGCTGAGGACTCCCGCTTGGCCTTGTGTGCTGGGTCTAGAGAGTGGCGCCGGGGCTTCTTTTGGCCCTTCTGAGGGGCCGGGAGGGTCTCCGTCCTGACACTGATGGTCTTCACCACAGCTGGGGTTGGCTGGTCTACCTCCTGGGCAGGACTGGGACTAGGAGACTTCTCCCGCTTACAGTCCAGCACCAGAGTGACCTTGGGGCCACCCTGTGACTCTGGTTGTTCGGTCTTCTTCTCAGCGGTGCCACGCTTGGCAGGCTTCCTGCTGTTTGTTTTGGCTCCGCTGCTCTTGCTATTGCTGTGGCCGGTTTTCGTTTTGACCTTTGGCTTGTCTGTGAACGAGGTGTCTTTGTCACGGGGGACCACCTCCACACTCTCCACCTGTAACCCAGCCTGAGGGTCTTCAGGTCGGGGAGCCTTGGCTGGTCTGGAGGGGTGTTTGTTCCCCACGGTCTTTCTCTGGCTGCTGCTGTTGCTGCTGTTCCCAACGTGCGAGGCGGCCGGGGACTTGTGTTGGACATGCTGGTTGTGGGCAGCTTCTTCACTGCGTTGAGGTTTGGCTTCGCCGTCACTGAACTCTGAGCGACGTGGGGGTGTGTGGGATTTGTAGTCCCTGGGAGGAATGGCCTCCTCCTCATGGCTCTGCTGCTGTTTGGGTAGAGGGCTCAGTAGAGTGTCACTCTGGCTCTCTGTGCTGGGGTTCTGCTGGCTCACTCTGATCCAGTTGTTCAACTGCCAGTTAGTCACCACGGGGCCCTCCGCCTGGACAGACAATATATGATCAATGAAAAGAAACACGAATATATATTAGTGGGTGGCTGCTGAGGGGAGGACGGCTCATAAGAATGGCTGGAACAGAACGAATGGAATCACCTGGAAACCATGCTACTCCAGTCATTAACACAAAAATAAATAAATAAAATATATATATTTTAGTACCAGTCAAAAGTTGACTCCTACTCATTCAAAGATTTCTTTATTTTTTTTATTACTATTTTCTCAATTGTAGAATAAAAGTGAAGACATCAAAACTATGAAATAACACATATGGAATCATGTAGTAACCAAAAAAAGTGTTAAATAAATAATTTCAATTAACAGGTGTGCCTTGTTAAAAGTTAATTTGTGGAATTTCTTTCCTTCTTAATGCGTTCGAGCCAATCAGTTGTGTTGTGACAAGGTAGGATTGGTATACTGAAGACAGTCCATCATTACTTTAAGACATGAAAGTCAGTCAACATGGAACATTTGAAGAACTTTGAAAGTTTCTTCAAGTGCAGTTGCAAAAACCATCAAGAGTCATGATGAAACTGGCTCTCATGAGGACCGCCACAGGAAAGGAAGACAGAGTTACCTCTGCAGCAGAGGATAAGTTCATTGGAGTTACCAGCCTCAGAAATTGCAGCCCAAATAAATGCTTCACAGAGTTCAAGTAACAGACATATCTCAACATCAACTGTTCAGAGGAGATTGTATGAATCAGGCCTTCATGGTCGAATTGCTGCAAAGAAACCACTACTTAAGGACACCAATAATAAGAAGAGACTTGCTGGGGCCAAGAATCACGAGCAATAGAACGTGGGAATCTGTCCTTTGGTCTCATCAGACCAAAACGACAGATTTCTACTGGAAGAAACTGTCAAAGTTCTTCAAATGTTCTATATTGACTGTCGTTTCTCTTTGCTTATTTGAGCTGTTCTTGCCATAATACAGACTTGGTCTTTTTTCCAAATTGGGCTCTCTTCTATATACCACCCCTACCTTGTTACAACACAACTGATTGGCTCAAACGCATCGAGGAAAAAATTCCAATAATTAATTTTTAACAAGGCACACCTGTTGATTGAAATGCATTCCAGGTGACTACTTCATGAAGCTGGTTGAGAGAATGCCAAGAGTGTGCAAAGCGGTCATGAAGGCAAAGGGTGGCTACTTTGGAAGAATCTCAAATATATTTAGATTTGTTTAACACTTTTCTTAGGTTAGTACATGATTCCATATGTGTTATTTCATAGTTTTGATGTCTTCACTATTATTCTACAATGTAGAAAATAATAAAAATAAAGAAAAACCCTGGAATGAATGGGTGTGTCCAAACGTTTGACTGGCACTGTATCAATTAAAAGACAAAGCAAGTTGCCTGAGAGTTAGACAAGACAGACAATATAACATCACTGTAAAGAACCATATCGGACCAGGCGCAGATTAGAGGCCTAAATCTAGTTCTGAGATTGTCCATTGAGCAAGTTTATTTTAGTCCAGGACTTTAATTTGTGTCCAGGAAATTTGACCCCACAGTGTATATATGATCAAAGCACGTTACTTAAGTGTTCTGAGTGCATGACTAATCAGTGTGCTGTGTGATTGTACCTTTGTCACAGGTGGGCTACTACTCCTGAGGGGCTGTGGGGGGGCCTCTGTCCCACTCTCACCGCTCTCACTGCCTGACTCTGACCCTGAGCTGCTCTCAGAGTCACTGGAGCTGGCTGACTCCACCCCACTGGAATGTGCTGCTGTAACCGTACTGGGGGACCAGAAAGAGACAGAACAGGGTTACAACCATACTGAGACCGAGTAGAGTCACTCGCAACCAGAGAACACAGTGACAGACCCAGATTCAAATCAGATAAGCAGGTTAAGATAGGACAGAGAATGAAAAAGTTTCATATCCTGACACAGCATGACAAAGAAAAGCAATACTGTTTTATATATAAAAAAAAAGCAATGTATCGAGTTAAGATTAGGGGTGAATCGGTGATGACATTTTGTCAGCCGGTTATGGTCTAATAAAACTCATTTAATATTCATATTAATGTCTAATAAAATCCATTTAATATTCACCATCACAAAAAGTGGTTTGCAGTCTGTTCCATCTGAGTAAATAGGCATTTTAACATCATACATTTAGCCAGTGGTCATTTGTGGAATAGACACTGGCTGGAATGCGGTTTAAACCAATCAGCATTCAGGATTAGACCCACCCTTGTATAAGTGGCTGTGCACCATGCCACATTCAGGATTAGACCCACCCTTGTATAAGTGGCTGTGCACCATGCCACATTCAGGATTAGACCCAGCCTTGTATAAGTGGCTGTGCACCATGCCACATTCAGGATTAGACCCAGCCTTGTATAAGTGGCTGTGCACCATGCCACATTCAGGATTAGACACCATGCCACATTCAGGATTAGACCCACTTGTATAAGTGGCTGGCTGTGCACCATGCCACATTCAGGATTAGACCCACCCTTGTATAAGTGGCTGTGCACCATGCCACATTCAGGATTAGACCCACCCTTGTATAAGTGGCTGTGCACCATGCCACATTCAGGATTAGACCCACCCTTGTATAAGTGGCTGTGCACCATGCCACATTCAGGATTAGACCCACCCTTGTATAAGTGGCTGTGCACCATGCCACATTCAGGATTAGACCCACCCTTGTATAAGTGGCTGTGCACCATGCCACATTCAGGATTAGACCCACCCTTGTATAAGTGGCTGTGCACCATGCCACATTCAGGATTAGACCCACCCTTGTATAAGTGGCTGTGCACCATGCCACATTCAGGATTAGACCCACCCTTGTATAAGTGGCTGTGCACCATGCCACAGGCTGTAGGCCAGTCCATTGCGGACCGAGTGCTCATATGAAGTGGCTATGTTGAGCGAGCATAAATGTGATGTATAGTGGATGGTTACCTTATGCTACACATAATAATACAGTCTAGACCAATACTAGCTAGACCAATTACATACCAAAAGACCATGTTAAAAATCACACAGTGTAGGGTGTCGTCTTTCAGATGGGACGTTAAAAAGGGTGTCCGTCCCGACTCTCTGTGATTATTAAAGATCCCATGGTACTTATAAGAGTAGGGGTGTTAACCCTGGTGTCCTGGATAAATTCCCAATCTGGCCCTCGTACCATCATGGTCACCTAATCATCCCCAGCTTCCAAATTGGCTCATTCATCCCCCTCCTCTCCCCTGTAACTATTCCCCAGGTCGTTGCTGTAAATGAGAATGTGTCCTCAGTCAACTCACCTGGTCAAATAAAAAAGGTTTTAAAAAAAGCATATTTGTAAACGTTTTTCTGCCACCCGTAATATGCAGTAGGCTATGATTGGGCTCATATATAGAGTTCAGAGTTCTTTTGGCTTGGAGCGAGCGGTCGCATCCGCACTTCGGTCCGCAGGTAGTATAACTTTTCATTACATTTCATTATAGTACAACGGTTTGATTTGTCTAATCTTAGCAATTTCTTCTTAGCTAGCTACATAGCCGTCTTTGTATCAAAGATAATTGCGTAATTATCGTATTTTCGTCGTCCTAACGTAGTCTACACTGCTATCTGCCCAGCAGCAAGCCAGCTAGCAAACGTCCACCGTCTACCGAATAGCAGCACTGTAAAAACTATTACACTCAACTGAACGAATTGATTAGTGTAGTGTTAGCTAGCTACATAGTTGTCTTTGCTGTCTTCGTATCCAAGATAATTGTGTAGTTTAGAGTGTGTAGTCTTAGAGTGATTATCTTAATTTACCGAGGTTAGCTAGCCAGCTATTTGTCGTCCTTAACGTAGGAGACACTGCTAGCTAGCCAACAGCTAGCCAACGTCTACCGAATAGAACTTCCTCACTCAACAACCCGGTCGCATTCCGCTTCGCTCCACAGGTAGTATCACATTTTCATTTCATTTCATTACAGTACAACGGTTTGATTTGTTTGATCGTAGCTAGCTACATAGCTAGCTACATAGCCGTCTTTGTATCAAAGACAATTGTGTAGTCTAGAGCGATTTTCTAGGTTAGCTAGACAGCTATTGTCGTTCTTTTAACGCAACGTAATCAACACTGCTAGCTAGCCAGCTAGCCCCCGAATAGCAGCACTGTAGAAACTATCACACTCAACGGAACGACTTGATTAGTGTAGTGTCAACAACGCAGCCACTGCCAGCTAGCCTACAAAGTCAACAACGCAGCCACTGCCAGCTAGCCTACTTCAGCAGTACTGTATCATTTTAATCATTTTAGTCAATAAGATTCTTGCTACGTAAGCTTAACTTTCTGAACATTCGAGACGTGTAGTCCACTTGTCATTCCAATCTCCTTTGCATTAGCGTAGCCTCTTCTGTAGCCTGTCAACTATGTGTCTGTCTATCCCTGTTCTCTCCTCTCTGCACAGACCATACAAACGCTCCACACCGCGTGGCCGCGGCCACCCTAATCTGGTGGTCCCAGCTCGCACGACCCACGTGGAGTTCCAGGTCTCCGGTAGCCTCTGGAACTGCCGATCTGCGGCCAACAAGGCAGAGTTCATCTCAGCCTATGCCTCCCTCCAGTCCCTCGACTTCTTGGCACTGACGGAAACATGGATCACCACAGATAACACTGCTACTCCTACTGCTCTCTCTTCGTCCGCCCACGTGTTCTCGCACACCCCGAGAGCTTCTGGTCAGCGGGTGGTGGCACCGGGATCCTCATCTCTCCCAAGTGGTCATTCTCTTTCTCCCCTTACCCATCTGTCTATCGCCTCCTTTGAATTCCATGCTGTCACAGTTACCAGCCCTTTCAAGCTTAACATCCTTATCATTTATCGCCCTCCAGGTTCCCTCGGAGAGTTCATCAATGAGCTTGATGCCTTGATAAGCTCCTTTCCTGAGGACGGCTCACCTCTCACAGTTCTGGGCGACTTTAACCTCCCCACGTCTACCTTTGACTCATTCCTCTCTGCCTCCTTCTTTCCACTCCTCTCCTCTTTGACCTCACCCTCTCACCTTCCCCCTTCTCACAAGGCAGGCAATACGCTCGACCTCATCTTTACTAGATGCTGTTCTTCCACTAACCTCATTGCAACTCCCCTCCAAGTCTCCGACCACTACCTTGTATCCTTTTCCCTCTCGCTCTCATCCAATACTTCCCACACTGCCCCTACTGGATGGTATCGCGCCGTCCCAACCTTCGCTCTCTCTCCCCCGCTACTCTCTCCCTCTTCCATCCTATCATCTCTTCCCTCTGCTCAAACCTTCTCCAACCTATCTCCTGATTCTGCCTCCTCAACCCTTCTCTCCTCCCTTTCTGCATCCTTTGACTCTCTATGTCCCCTATCCTCCAGGCCGCCTCGGTCCTCCCCTCCCGCTCCGTGGCTCGACGACTCATTGCGAGCGCACAGAACAGGGCTCCGGGCAGCCGAGCGGAAATGGAGGAAAACTCGCCTCCCTGCAGACCTGGCATCCTTTCACTCCCTCCTCTCTACATTTTCCTCTTCTGTCTCTGCTGCTAAAGCCACTTTCTACCACTCTAAATTCCAAGCATCTGCCTCTAACCCTAGGAAGCTCTTTGCCACCTTCTCCTCCCTCCTGAATCCTCCTCCCCCCCTCCTCCTCTCTCTGCAGATGACTTAGTCAACCATTTTGAAAAGAAGGTCGACGACATCCGATCCTCGTTTGCTAAGTCAAACGACACCGCTGGTTCTGCTCACACTGCCCTACCCTGTGCTCTGACCCCTTTCTCCCCTCTCTCCCAGATGAAATCTCGCGTCTTGTGACGGCCGGCCGCCCAACAACCTGCCCGCTTGACCCTATCCCCTCCTCTCTTCTCCAGACCATTTCCAGAGACCTTCTCCCTTACCTCACCTCGCTCATCAACTCATCCCTGACCGCTGGCTACGTCCCTTCCGTCTTCAAGAGAGCGAGAGTTGCACCACTTCTGAAAAAACCTACACTCGATCCCTCCGATGTCAACAACTACAGACCAGTATCCCTTCTTTCTTTTCTCTCCAAAACTCTTGAACGTGCCGTCCTTGGCCAGCTCTCCCGCTATCTCTCTCAGAATGACCTTCTTGATCCAAATCAGTCAGGTTTCAAGACTAGTCATTCAACTGAGACTGCTCTTCTCTGTATCACGGAGGCGCTCCGCACTGCTAAAGCTAACTCTCTCTCCTCTGCTCTCATCCTTCTAGACCTATCGGCTGCCTTCGATACTGTGAACCATCAGATCCTCCTCTCCACCCTCTCCGAGTTGGGCATCTCCGGCGCGGCCCACGCTTGGATTGCGTCCTACCTGACAGGTCGCTCCTACCAGGTGGCGTGGCGAGAATCTGTCTCCTCACCACGCGCTCTCACCACTGGCGTCCCCAGGGCTCTGTTCTAGGCCCTCTCCTATTCTCGCTATACACCAAGTCACTTGGCTCTGTCATAACCTCACATGGTCTCTCCTATCATTGCTATGCAGACGACACACAATTAATCTTCTCCTTTCCCCCTTCTGATGACCAGGTGGCGAATCGCATCTCTGCATGTCTGGCAGACATATCAGTGTGGATGACGGATCACCACCTCAAGCTGAACCTCGGCAAGACGGAGCTGCTCTTCCTCCCGGGAAGGACTGCCCGTTCCATGATCTCGCCATCACGGTTGACAACTCCATTGTGTCCTCCTCCCAGAGCGCTAAGAACCTTGGCGTGATCCTGGACAACACCCTGTCGCTCTCAACTAACATCCAGGCGGTGGCCCGTTCCTGTAGGTTCATGCTCTACAACATCCGCAGAGTACGACCCTGCCTCACACAGGAAGCGGCGCAGGTCCTAATCCAGGCACTTGTCATCTCCCGTCTGGATTACTGCAACTCGCTGTTGGCTGGGCTCCCTGCCTGTGCCATTAAACCCCTACAACTCATCCAGAACGCCGCAGCCCGTCTGGTGTTCAACCTTCCCAAGTTCTCTCACGTCACCCCCGCTCCTCCGCTCTCTCCACTGGCTTCCAGTTGAAGCTCGCATCCGCTACAAGACCATGGTTCTTGCCTACGGAGCTGTGAGGGGAACGGCACCTCAGTACCTCCAGGCTCTGATCAGGCCCTACACCCAAACAAGGGCACTGCGTTCATCCACCTCTGGCCTGCTCGCCTCCCTACCACTGAGGAAGTACAGTTCCCGCTCAGCCCAGTCAAAACTGTTCGCTGCTCTGGCCCCCCAATGGTGGAACAAACTCCCTCACGACGCCAGGACAGCGGAGTCAATCACCACCTTCCGGAGACACCCGAAACCCCACCTCTTTAAGGAATACCTAGGATAGGATAAAGTAATCCTTCTCACCCCCCTTAAAATATTTAGATGCACTATTGTAAAGTGGCTGTTCCACTGGATGTCATAAGGTGAACGCACCAATTTGTAAGTCGCTCTGGATAAGAGCGTCTGCTAAATGACTTAAATGTAAATGTAAATATATAGGCCTATGCATATGCATTAACTAATATTCATATGGGTGTTTTGGAATTAATCACCTCCTTTAGAAAGCGCCGTCTGTTTCTTTATGTTAGGCTTTGAATCAACATCCACAATGACCATGTTTTACACTCAGTTTCAACCTGCTGTTGAACTTCCATCTTTAAATTGATCAAATCACAGTGAGGTAAGTTTAAAAAGCACGATACTGTTTTGATGATAAGTGTTTGATGTGACTTTAGATTTAATTTGCATTGATGTCAGAGTGGTTAGAGGGACAATAGATCCCTGAGTTCCAGGCCATTAGTACACCTGAAGGTTGTTAGCGAGTTGGGTACTACAAACGCATGTCCAGAATGGCTAAAAGGAGATTACTGGAGACCCAACGGTCACGTGGAATTTTACTGCGGTCATGACTCCCGGTGTGGCGGTAATACAGTCACCAGAACAGCCCTAGTTAAGATGTTGATTTTCCCCTGCAACGTCGTTATAAACCCTGTGTTGAGGGCTACCTACACAAATTCATATAGCCAAGGCTAGGTGGCATAGCTGCAATTTGACAAGAGATGGACACATTCCATGAGCTAGCAAAATATTTGGCCCCCTAAGAGTGAGCGGAGGATAATGATGTGCGTGTTGACTCATAACCAGTGGTCAACCACGGTTATATCAGCGGGGCGGACGAGTTTAGGGTCACTAAATATTGTGTGGATGAAGGGTGGGCGGGCAGGTTGAATAAAGAGAATACAATTCCTTAAAAACCATAAATGTATCATTCTTGTGAAATGTACATCTACAGGCTATATTTAGGCTATCTGGCATCATTGACTAAAGCCTAAGGCATAACTGCACTCACGCCAAATAGCCTGCCTACAAATAGCCTGCCTACAAAGAGCCTGCCTACAAAGAGCCTGCCTAGCCTGCCTACAAATAGCCTGCCTACAAATAGCCTGCCTACAAATAGCCTGCCTACAAATAGCCTGCCTACAAATAGCCTGCCTACAAATAGCCTGCCTACAATGTCGGAATTTAATTCAGTAAAAAGAGAGTTGAAAATAAATCAAATGTTTGCTAAAGATTTGGCGACGTGGTAAAAAAAAGGATGATAGCAGTGATGTTATGCGCGATGATTGTGAGGCGCTATACATATTCGACAGTCACAAGACGGGTACTTCTAATAGTGCTAAAGGAACTTGCAGGGATTCTGTTCAGATGGGTGAAATGTAAACTAAAATCTGGACACTGGACTGTACGTCTTGTACCTCTCACATTGCCTTAATCTTAACTCCTGCAGAATTAAGCATTCCTTGCATTATCTTGACACACCAAATTAAAAGGCAACATTTTCACTCGGGAACAAGAGTGGAGAAATATGATTTCTTTCTTTCAGAATTTTGAGAGAGTGTGAATGTGCAGTTCGATATCATCTGTAGAGGTACTTTCTTCACCAACGTCATAAAAGCTGATATTTTAAATTTATACTATTCATCCAGGCCAAACTGAAATATTATCAGAAACATGTTGAGTCGTTTTTCACAGATTTCTATTTCCTTACCACTGGTCAAAAGTTTAGACGGAAAATATTTTTTTGTTATTGCATTTTCTCCCCGGTCCCTAAACGTCTTTGCTCCACGAAAGAAGCAGAGATGACAAGGAAAAACTTTACACAGTTGTCAAACTAAATTGAAGCATTCATTCTATCGATTTATGACATTCTGGTGAGCAAGGGTTGATTTAGTCTTCTAGGGCAACATATAATGACAGAAGAGAAGCTGTATGTATCTAATTATAGACAACGTTGACTAACAATTAGCCTACCAAGATGTTGGAACATATCTAAAAGCAGGCAAGAAGAAATCCTGCAGGCATGCCTGTCACTCTGACAGAGCTCCAGAGTTCCTCTGTGGAGATTTGGGAACCTTCCGGTTTTCAGGTGTAGGTGAGTGAAAAGGGGGATACTGTAGAGCTCGTTCACCATCCACCCAACCTGTATTTTACTGCGGTCATGACTCCCGATGAGGCGGTAATACGGTCACCAGAACAGCCCTAGTTAAGATGTTGATTTTCCCCTGCAACGTCGCTATAAACCCTGTGTTGAGGGCTACCTACAAAAATTCATATAGCCAAGGCTAGGTGGCATAGCTGCAATTTGACAAGAGATGGACATATTCCATGAGCTAGCAAAATATTTGGCCCCATAAGAGTGAGCGGAGGATAATGATGTGCGTGTTGACTCATAACCAGTGGTCAACCATGGTTATATCAGCGGGGCGGACAAGTTTAGGGTCACTAAATATTGTGTTGATGAAGGGTTGAAAAAAAAGAGAATACAATGAATTAAAAACAAGGTGTAGGTGAGTGAAAGGGGACACGGTAGAGCTCTTTCATCATCCACTCAACCTGTAGCTAGAAATAGGATTGTCAGCCCACCTGTCTATTGTAATAGGACTGTCCCCTGGGTGCATACACCAACAGAAGCCGTTTACGCTTGGGGCCCACTAGCCCGAGCCCTCAACTCCTTCCTGTGCTCAGGTGTGTGTGTGTGTGTGTGGGGGGGAGGTCACTTGGGGGACACTTTGTTTCGGAGGTCCCCATCACACACAGGTGAGGTGCATGCATGACATGGCGTTTTTGTCTGTCATATTGTAAGGGGACTTCATCTCATCTCAATAGTTTTGGTATGTAATTTCGCGGCTGTTTTTTTTTTGGACCATGTCCTCACAGATGTTAAAGAGACGAGGTGGGAATCTCCCAGCTGTGTTCTACTACAACACACAGAAAGGTGTTTAGATAAGAAACTGACACACACGGCTGTGTGAGGGCACTGGCCCTCTGCAGGCTCAGTCTGTAAAGAGAGAATATGTGGCAGAGGCTCCTGCTATGTGTCCCTGCCGGTGAAATCTCTAATCTGTGAGCAGGGTGGTAAAATCTGCTGGTGAAGGGCCTCCCGGGTGGCGCAGTGGTTAAGGGCGCTGTACTGCAGCGCCAGCTGTGCCACCAGAGACCCTGGGTTCGCGCCCAGGCTCTGTCGTAACCGGCCGCGACCGGGAGGTCCGTGGGGCGACGCACAATTGGCCTAGCGTCGTCCGGGTTAGGGAGGGCTTGGCCGGTAGGGATATCCTTGTCTCATCGCGCACCAGCGACTCCTGTGGCGGGCCGGGCGCAGTGCAAGCTAACCAAGATTGCCAGGTGCACGGTGTTTCCTCCGACACATTGGTGCGGCTGGCTTCCGGGTTGGATGTGCGCTGTGTTAAGAAGCAGTGCGGTTTGGTTGTGTATCGGAGGACGCATGACTTTCAGCCTTCGTCTCTCCCGAGCCCGTTACAGGAGTTGTAGCGATGAGACCAGATAGTAGCTACTAAAAAAAAAAAATGGATACCACGAAAAAGGGGTAAAATTCAACTAAATAAATACATTTAAAAAATCTGCTGGTGAAACCTCTAATCTGAGAGCAGAGGGGGGGTTATCTATACACGCTACATAGGGTCACCGCAACGTTTTCAACCCGAACGGAAGGCCAAGGCCTGGGGCACAGCGTAGCCCCTCATTGGGGACTTGACACAGGGTGAGAAGGGTATACTCACCATGAGCTCTGTTGACAGATGGAGGGCGGGGCTAGTGGAGGTGATCCATAGTGTTCTGGGAAGAGAAGAGGGAACACCAAAACATCATTACTAAAAACACAGACAGAATAAAGGACGCAGCAATAAACAGCATCACGGCCGGTCACCAAATCAGTGAACTCAGTGGAGGAGATCCAGGCATACGAGGTCAATCAAGGGTCAGAGCTCATTTGAGAGAAGCTAGCGGTTTATTATTTCTTGGCCATCCAGTTCAATAGACGGGGAGATGAACAACATGGTTGTGATCAACAACTTTCTAACTGCGGGGGACCAGAGGTTTAAGTGTTTGTGACGGGCGAGCGAGCGAAAGATCGAGTGTGAGCGAGCAAGAGTTCGAGCGAGCGAAAGAGAGAGTGTGCGAGCGAAAGAGGGCGAGCGAGCGAAAGAGGGCGAGCGGGCATAAGAGAGCGAGCGACAGGAGTGGAGGAAGTGACCATTCTCCAGTAGTTTTGATGTTAAGAGGCCATGGGAGGGTTTTTAAAAAGTCTCCTCTGTCATGAGGATAATACAATCGGACACCATAATACAATCTGACACCATAATACAATCTGACACCAAAAGGGAAGGTGTCGTTGTGGTGGATTGAGAAAGAGAGAGGAGTGAAAGGGAAGGTGTCATTGTGGTGGATTGAGAAAGAGAGAGGAGTGAAAGGGAAGGTGGTGGATGGAGAAAGAGAGAGGAGTGAAAGGGAAGGAAGGAGAGAGAGCAAGACACACACACAGAGAAACAAATGTAGATAAAGCAAGAGAGGGCACCCAGCTGGCATTTACAGCACAACCACGGAAACAGGGCTGCACAAGAGCGACCCCCCATCAACTGCCAATGAGCTAATAAAAGCCTTGTTCTACTTTGAGAAGTACATTGCTGAGCTAGTGTTTAACTTCATGTTGTAATATGGTATATCCAGTGAGTATACACTCCCAATCCTCCACATTAACGTGTTGTAATATGGTATATCCAGTGAGTATACACTCCCAATCCTCCACATTAACGTGTTGTAATATGGTATATCCAGTGAGTATACATTCCCAATCCTCCACATTGACTTACTTTGTCCTGGAGACGCAGGTGGGACATGCTGTGCTTCCTGTGAGGGGACAAAGTAGAGGCGACCAGCCTTAGTGACACACACACGACAAGGGAGGCTTTCCCTCACAACAGACTACAACACTGATGATTAACATATGTAATGTAGGTGCTGTGAATGACTGACTAAGTGGAACACGCGTGTAAGATTTGGGGGGGGGGGGGGGGGGATTCTAAGTTGCTAGTAGAGTAGAACCCATGGCCTGAAGTGTTTAAGGTTGAATACCTAAAGCTAATACAATAGTGTGTAGTTGTAGTAGGATGTGCATCTCAGGCAACGCAGAGGGCCTTCAGGCTCACCTTGACTGGGAAGGAGAACTTGGAGGGCTCAACTGTGCTGGGCGTCTGGATGGCAGTCAGGAGAGGAGGCCAGGAGTGGGTCATTTCCTGAAGGAGGCAGAGAGAGAGGGGAGTCAACCCAGTGAGGAGGACTAACTACCCTACCCAGCAGGACCCAGAGAGGACTAACTACCTTAATCAGCAGGACCCAGTGAGGAGGTTGAGGAGGACTAACTACCGTACCCAGCAGGACTAACAACCCTACCCAGCGAGGAGGACTAACTACCCTACCCAGCAGGACCCAGAGAGGACTAACTACCCTACCCAGCAGGACTAACTACCCTACCCAGCAGGACCCAGTGAGGTCGAGGAGGACTAACTACCCTACCCAGCAGGACTAACTACCCTACCCAGCAGGACCCAGTGAGGAGGTCGAGGAGGACTAACTACCCTACCCAGCAGGACCCAGAGAGGAGGACTAACTACCCTACCCAGCAGGACCCAGAGAGGACTAACTACCCTACCCAGCGAGGAGTACTAACTACCCTACCCAGCAGGACCCAGTGAGGAGGTCGAGGAGGACTAACTACCCTACCCAGCGAGGAGGACTAACTACCCTACCCAGCAGGACCCAGAGAGGAGGACTAACTACCCTACCCAGCAGGACCCAGAGAGGAGGACTAACTACCCTACCCAGCAGGACGAGGACTAACTACCCTACCCAGCAGGACCCAGTGAGGAGGTCGAGGAGGACTAACTACCCTACCCAGTGAGGAGGACTAACTACCCTACCCAGCAGGACCCAGAGAGGAGGACTAACTACCCTACCCAGCAGGACCCAGAGAGGACTAACTACCCTACCCAGCGAGGAGTACTAACTACCCTACCCAGCAGGACCCAGTGAGGAGGACGAGGAGGACTAACTACCCTACCCAGCAGTACTAACTACCCTACCCAGCAGGACCCAGTGAGGAGGTCGAGGAGGACTAACTACCCTACCCAGCGAGGAGGACTAACTACCCTACCCAGCAGGACCCAGAGAGGAGGACGAGGAGGACTAACTACCCTACCCAGCAGGACCCAGAGAGGAGGACTAACTACCCTACCCAGCAGGACCCAGTGAGGAGGTCGAGGAGGACTAACTACCCTACCCAGTGAGGAGGACTAACTACCCTACCCAGCAGGACCCAGAGAGGAGGACTAACTACCCTACCCAGCAGGACTCAGTGAGGAGGACGAGGAGGACTAATTACTCTATCCAGCAGGACGAGGAGGACTAACTGCCCTATCCAGCAGGACCCAGGGAAGACGAGGACTAACTACCCTATCCAGCAGGACAAGGAGGACTAACTACCCTATCCAGCAGGACGAAGAGGACTAACTACCCTATCCAGCAGGACGAGGAGGACTAACTACCCAACCCAGCAGGACCCCTATGACTCATTCATACAGCACATGAAGTGGGGTTCTGTCCTGAATAAATGCTAGCTAGCTCTTTAAACATGGGTTGGATTTAACACAGGAATGTGAAAAGTGGCCATGTGCTCAGCAACTAAATCCCTCTTTTAGCCACGATGATAATGAACAGTAGCAAACTGAGCAACCTCCACCTCTACACGATTCATTAGTAAAGATTTGAGAAGTGCTTACCCTCAGAATGTCTTCCACACAGTCAGCTTCATGTGACAGCGTCTGGAAGGCAGCACAACACTGTTTGAGTGACACAGAAACCAGCCAATAGGGGAAGCTTGAACAAAACACATACATGCATGGTGGTAAATGCACTGAAACAACTACGATCAAGTGACTTTCCCTGACACACACACGCACACACACCCCTGATACAGTCCAGTGAGCTTGAGAAGAGTCCCCTTCTCAGAGGTCAGACTGAGGCCAGGACAGGGTGTGTGTGTGTGTGTGTGTGTGTGTGTCATCCATGATTGGAATCTCAGAGCTCAAAGATGGTCACAGGATTTCAGTTCAAGTTCGGACAATCAAAGAATTAGCCTTTTTGGGTCGACTTTCATATTTAACAGCTTGCCTTTTTAGTTCTTCTCTCGTCATTGTACGTCACACAAACAAATAATACATGTTCAAGATTTGGGATAATTGTTTACAGCAATGTTTTAAGTGGTTTCTTATAAGAACAGCAATGTCTCGAGTGCACAGACATGTCAACTAAGGCTTACATGGTTTAGGCTATTCATTGATAGGAATGTAAAAAAAGGCAGGAACGATGCAGCGCGCATCAAATTATTTGATCAGATTAACATTCTGGGACACATTCTGACAACACAAACAACAGTATTCTGTTGTCACTTCAGCTTAGTCAGCTGAGCCAAGCAGTTTTCAGTGAAACATTTCAACTGACTGGTTTCAGAAGCCAATAGAGTACCAAAGACAGACTTTTAAAAGATGTAGGCCTAAATTTACAACATGTCTGGGATTTTTCTGCCATTGTAATCCTTGGGCGGGTCACCTAAGGGTTTTTTTCAGGGTCGCCTTAAGTCCAAACAGTGTTAAAATCTTTTTTTTTTAAATAAATAAAAACTATACATTGGGATGAAAATAAGCTTTTAAGTGTAAACTTAAACTACTACAACCAGATATAAAACGCGTAGATATCTAACACGTAGAAAAGATCATGGACCAGTATATTATTAAATAACCATCTTTGGGAACTAACAAATCACCAAAATAAAAGCTAGACCAGGGGTTCCCAAACATATTTGACCCTTGACCCAGTTTTGATTAAAAAAATATATATATATTAGATATGTGACCACACTATGTAGAAAAGTGATATAATCTAGTGGCAATTTAATTTTTTTAATTAAAAAATAAATAAATTAATTGGGGTTATGATTACAATTACAAATCAGTCTAGCAGTACTTTTGACTGTCTTTTATTGTGAAATAACTATGGTTTGAAGTGACTGAATACATCAGAAAGGTTTTGGGAAGTTCAGAAGATCATCAGGCAATCATTTAAAAAAATAATAATTCTGTGTCGAAAAGCAGCTCATCATTGAGGTTCTTTCCCCCCAGTCTTAGTGTCTGTGTTCTCATCCACGCTGTTCTAATGAAGCTTGTGGGCATTGTAGACTGAAACAGAAGGCATATACAGTGCACTCGGGAAAGTATTCAGACCCCCCGTCAATTTACACACAATACCACACAACGACAAGACATGAATAAAAAAAATTTAAAAAACAGGAAGTATCATATTTACAAAAGTATTCAGACCCTTAACTCAGTACTTTGTTGAAAAGCACCTTTGGTAACAATTACAGCCTAGAGTCTTCTTGGGTATGACGCTACAAGCTTGGCACGCCTGTAATTGGAGAGTTTCTCCCATTCTTCTCTGCAGATCCTCTCAAGCTCTGTCAGGTTGGATGGGGAGCGTTGATGCACAGCTATTTTCAGGTCTCTCCAGAGATGTTCGATCTGGTTCATGTCTGGGCTCTTGCTTGGCCACTCAAGGACATTCAGAGACTTGCCCCGAAGCCACTCCTGCGTTGTCTTGGCTGTGTGCTTAGGGTCGTTGTCCTGTTGGAAGGTGAACCTTAACCTGCTCAGGACCTCAGACTGGGTATTCATCAAGGATCTCAGCTATTTTCAGGTCTTTCCGGAGATGTTCGATTGGGTTCAAGACCGGGCTCTGGTTGGGCCACTCAAAGAGCAGGTTTTCATCAAGGATCACTCTGTACTTTGCTCAACTGATCTTTCCCTTGATCCTAACTAGTCTCCCAGTCGCTGCCGCTGAAAAACATCCCCACACAGGCACGTTCACGCAGATGAGCAGAGACCCTGGGCATCATTCCTTTGGTGTTTTTCCAGAGTCAGTAGAAAGGCCTCTTTAGTGTCCTAAGTTTTCATAACTGTGACTTTAAGACACTTAACAGCTTACAGACGGTAGGCAATTAACCGTTCTACAGGTGCATGTTCATTAATTATTTATGGTTCATTGAACAAGCATGGGAAACAGTGTTTAAACCCTTTACAATGAAGATCTGTGAAGTTATTTGGATTTTTACTAATTCTCTTTGAAGACGGGGTCCTGAATAAGGGACGTTTCTTTTATTGCTGAGTTTATATTTGACAACATTTACTTCTCTACATTCCTAAAGAAAATAAACATACTTTTTAATCCATACATTTTCACTAAACACCCAAAAGTACTTTTTTTGAATGCTTAGCAGGACAGGAAAATGGTCAAATATATGCATTCATCAAGAGAACATCCCTGGTCATCCCTACTGCCTCTGATCTGATGGACTCACTAAACACAAATGCTTTGTTTATAAATTATGCCTGAGTGTTGGATAGCCAGGGGCTATCCGTAATATATATATTTTTTTAAATTTTTAAGTGCCATCTAATTTGCTTAACATAAGGAATTTGAAATTATTTATACTCTTACTTTTGATACCTAAGTATATTTAAAACTTTTTTTTAAAGGGTGACTTCCATTTTTACTAGACTAATTTTCTATTAAGGTATCTTTACTTTTACTCAAGTATGGCAATATGGTACCTTTACTGAGGAGTGGCTTCCGTCTGGCCACTCTACCATAAAGGCCTGCTTGGTGGAGTGCAGCAGATTTTTGTCAAATCTGAAAATGTGGAAATGTTCTGAATATTTTAGTTTAACTGAAAAGTGCAGTAACAGCATGTTAAATTCTGCAGTAGCTGCCTAAAACTATGGAACCCATCCTAAATCACCAGCTTTTTAATATATATATATTTTTTTTATGACGATACCGTCAACATATCCTATTTGTATGGTCTTTCATTTGTAACATTGTGTGGTGATTTCAGAGGTGTCACCACGGGTTCCAGAGGTAGTGGGGAAATTGTTTTTAACCTAACCAACTCCAGACCCTTTACACCGACAAAGAGACAACTGCGACTGGACAAAAATGTACAGGGCCGACTGAACTGGCTGTATGCAGGGTTGCATCGTGAAGGCCTTTGCATCTGTAATTTAAAAAAAATACTCACAGTATTTCATCACTATTGCATTGATTGATTCATTCCAGTCAATCATCTTGGATTAAAAAGAAGTAGGTAGCCTAACCACCTGAAGCTTGAATATAAACCAAATTTGACCATTAACATTTTCTCAGAACACAAATAAAATGGGCCTATTTTAGGCTATAAATATAATTGCTTCCCTCTGGACCAGATGGGCTCTAGGCTTCCTGCAGCTGTGGTTGTCGTCAGTAGGCTGCTCTAGGCTAGGCTACCTGCGGTTGTCGTCACTAGGCTACCTGCGGTTGTCGTCACTAGGCTACCTGCGGTTGTCGTCACTAGGCTACCTGCGGTTGTCGTCACTAGGCTACCTGCGGTTGTCGTCACTAGGCTACCTGCGGTTGTCGTCACTAGGCTACCTGCGGTTGTCGTCACTAGGCTACCTGCGGTTGTCGTCACTAGGCTGCTCTAGGCTACCTGCGGTTGTCGTCACTAGGCTGCTCTAGGCTACCTGCGGTTGTCGTCACTAGGCTGCTCTAGGCTACCTGCGGTTGTCGTCACTAGGCTGCTCTAGGCTACCTGCGGTTGTCGTCACTAGGCTGCTCTAGGCTACCTGCGGTTGTCGTCACTAGGCTGCTCTAGGCTACCTGCGGTTGTCGTCACTAGGCTGCTCTAGGCTACCTGCGGTTGTCGTCAGTAGGCTGCTCTAGGCTACCTGCGGTTGTCGTCAGTAGGCTGCTCTAGGCTACCTGCGGTTGTCGTCAGTAGGCTGCTCTAGGCTACCTGCGGTTGTCGTCAGTAGGCTGCTCTAGGCTACCTGCGGTTGTCGTCAGTAGGCTGCTCTAGGCTACCTTGTCGTCAGTAGGCTGCTCTAGGCTTGTTGTCGTCAGTAGGCTGCTCTAGGCTACCTGCGGTTGTCGTCAGTAGGCTGCTCTAGGCTACCTGCGGTTGTCGTCAGTAGGCTGCTCTAGGCTACCTGCGGTTGTCGTCAGTAGGCTGCTCTAGGCTACCTGCGGTTGTCGTCAGTAGGCTGCTCTAGGCTACCTGCGGTTGTCGTCCAGTAGGCTGCTCTAGGCTACCTGCGGTTGTCGTCAGTAGGCTGCTCTAGGCTACCTGCGGTTGTCGTCAGGATGCTGCTCTAGGCTACCTGCGGTTGTCGTCAGTAAGCTGCTCTAGGCTACCTGCGGTTGTCGTCAGTAAGCTGCTCTAGGCTACCTGCGGTTGTCGTCAGTAGGCTGCTCTAGGCTACCTGCGGTTGTCGTCAGTAGGCTGCTCTAGGCTACCTGCGGTTGTCGTCAGTAGGCTGCTCTAGGCTACCTGCGGTTGTCGTCAGTAGGCTGCTCTAGGCTACCTGCGGTTGTCGTCAGTAGGCTGCTCTAGGCTACCTGCGGTTGTCGTCAGTAGGCTGCTCTAGGCTACCTGCGGTTGTCGTCAGGATGCTGCTCTAGGCTACCTGCGGTTGTCGTCAGTAAGCTGCTCTAGGCTACCTGCGGTTGTCGTCAGTAAGCTGCTCTAGGCTACCTGCGGTTGTCGTCAGTAGGCTGCTCTAGGCTACCTGCGGTTGTCGTCAGTAGGCTGCTCTAGGCTACCTGCGGTTGTCGTCAGTAGGCTGCTCTAGGCTACCTGTGGTTGTCGTCAGTAGGCTGCTCTAGGCTACCTGTGGTTGTCGTCAGTAGGCTGCTCTAGGCTACCTGTGGTTGTCGTCAGTAGGCTGCTCTAGGCTACCTGTGGTTGTCGTCAGTAGGCTGCTCTAGGCTACCTGTGGTTGTCGTCAGTAGGCTGCTCTACTGCTCTAGGCTACCTGTGGTTGTCGTCAGTAGGCTGCTCTAGGCTACCTGTGGTTGTCGTCAGTAGGCTGCTCTAGGCTACCTGTGGTTGTCGTCAGGATGCTGCAGTTGATCAGACGGCAGAACGTTAACAAATCCTATTTGGTGGTGGGTATAACTTCCATATGAAACAGCCTGATGCAAATCCGCAGTGAATTCACTTATACCCCCGTTTTCCGTCACAATTTGCTTTTCCCAAATGTAATGATTTGCATGACATTGCTAAAAATGGAGTCTGGTTTGTTGTAATGTTGTACAGTAAGTGTACTGTAACGATTAACCCTCTCATATGAATATGCATTTTTTTATAGGCTAATGTTACTTGATGAAGACATGCTGTTAGCAACTCTGAGCTTTTGTCTTGAAGCTAAAAATGAAAGTTGTGTAGCCTCTCGTCTGCACATGCTTGTTAATTGTTGCATTACTCAAGAGTGTAATGTGGTTAAGATGAAGTCGCTTGCATAGTTCCAGCACCCCTCTACACAAAACAGTGAGTTAATTCGTTTTAATTCAACCGTGTAGGTGTTTCATTTGTTTTGTCTGTCAGACTGACTCATCAACATAACAGCACTCAGACACTTACCCACCGGCTCCTAGGCTACGTCCCCAAATTCCCCATATAGAGCACTATTTTTTGACCAGGGCCCTATGGTTTCTAATCAAAAGTAGTGCACTATGTAGGGGATAGGGTGCCATTTTGGGACAAACACCACAAAACAGTAGAATGTCAAACCACAGGCAATTACAATCAGACTTCTCTCCTCAGACTACTGCTGCACCATAACAGTGGTTTGGGGTTAGTGCCTAACAACTACTGTACTCCAACATACCATCTTGGAAGTGAAATATTTGTTTATAAAAAAAACGATGGAAGGGATTATGTCCCCGATACGGTAATTCTTCTCAACAACAAAAAGCTTCAGCACAAAACATGGTGTTGTGTGACAAGTCTTTCGTTGTTTTTAACCCCCCCCCCTTCCTCAGGTTTCCATGTTTCAGATAAGAGGACTAAAAGTGGTCTTCACACTCAGGTCACAGCGATAGTTACGTAAGGTGGTGATGACAAAGCAAATGTATTGTGCTGCTGAAGGGAGGGCTGAGTGGAGAACTGCTGCTGGCAAGCTCTCAGTGGCAGCTGAGGTCAATAGCTGCCTGGCTGGCTACCACACAAACAGCACTAAGCGTGGAGGGGTGGGGCTTTTCCCTCTGTTGGAGTGAACAATGCCACACCGCAGCACAAACACAGCCTGGACCGGAGAGCCACTTAATACTTAGCCAACCAGTGCTGACTAGGTCATTAAATGTAGATAGACACACATCAAGGGTTCCAGGATTTAGTCTTTAGAAGAAGAGGAGTGTGTGTTTGCTGGCTACTACTGCTCAGACAGAACTACACCACCTGGAGCTGGGCAAAGAGAGAGGGGCATCCCAACCTAACATATAAATCAAAGTTTATACAGTGGGGCAAAAAAGTATTTAGTCAGCCACCAATTGTGAAAGTTCTCCCACTTAAAAAGATGAGGCCTGTAATTTTCATCATAGGTACACTTCAACTATGACAGACCAAATGAGAAGAAAAAAAATCAGAAAATCACAGTGTAGGATTTTTAATGAATTTATTTGCAAATTATGGTGGAAAATAAGTATTTGGTCACCTACAAACAAGCAAGATTTCTGGCTCTCACAGACCTGTAACTTCTTCTTTAAGAGGCTCTTCTGAGCAAAAATTCCAGAACCACACGGGGGGACCTAGTGAATGACCTGCAGAGAGCTGAGACCAAAGTAACAAAGCCTACCATCAGTAACACACTACACCGCCAGGGACTCAAATCCTGCAGTGCCAGACGTGTCCCCCTGCTTAAGCCAGTACATGTCCAGGCCCATCTGAAGTTTGCTAGAGAGCATTTGGATGATCCAGAAGATTGGGAGAATGTCATATGGTCAGATGAAACCAAAATATAACTTTTTGGTAAAAACTCAACTCGTCGTGTTTGGAGGACAAAGAATGCTGAGTTGCATCCAAAGAACACCATACCTACTGTGAAGCATGGGGGGTGGAAACATCATGCTTTGGGGCTGTTTTTCTGCAAAGGGACCAGGACGACTGATCCGTGTAAAGGAAAGAATGAATGGGGCCATGTATCGTGTGATTTTGAGTGAAAACCTCCTTCCATCAGCAAGGGCATTGAAGATGAAACGTGGCTGGGTCTTTCAGCATGACAATGATCCCAAACACACCGCCTGGGCAACGAAGAAGTGGCTTCGTATGAAGCATTTCAAGGTCCTGGATTGGCCTAGCCAGTCTCCAGATCTCAACCCCATAGAAAATCTTTGGAGGGAGTTTTTTTTTGCCCCACTGTATGTGGCATACACAGATTTGTGGATGTTATCGCAGGTGCAGCGAAATGCTTTCTAGCTACAACAGAGCAGCAATATCTAACAACACACACATCCACAAGTTTATAAAATAATTAAGACAGAATGAGCAGTATAAAAAAAGAGCAATGAGAGTCCGGAATATGAATACACTGCTCAAAAAAATAAAGGGAACACTTAAACAACACAATGTAACTCCAAGTCAATCACACTTCTGTGAAATCAAACTGTCCACTTAGGAAGCAACACTGATTGACAATAAATTTAACATGCTGTTGTGCAAATGGAATAGACAACAGTTGGAAATTATAGGCAATTAGCAAGACACCCCCAATAAAGGAGTGGTTCTGCAGGTGGTGACCACAGACCACTTCTCAGTTCCTATGCTTCCTGGCTGATGTTTTGGTCACTTTTGAATGCTGGCGGTGCTTTCACTCTAGTGGTAGCATGAGACGGAGTCTACAACCCACACAAGTGGCTCAGGTAGTGCAGCTCATCCAGGATGGCACATCAATGCGAGCTGTGGCAAGAAGGTTTGCTGTGTCTGTCAGCGTAGTGTCCAGAGCATGGAGGCGCTACCAGGAGACAGGCCAGTACATCAGGAGACGTGGAGGAGGCCGAGGAGGGCAACAACCCAGCAGCAGGACCGCTACCTCCGCCTTTGTGCAAGGAGGAGCAGGAGGAGCACTGCCAGAGCCCTGCAAAATGACCTCCAGCAGGCCACAAATGTGCATGTGTCTGCTCAAACGGTCAGAAACAGACTCCATGAGGGTGGTATGAGGGCCAGACGTCCACAGGTGGGGGTTGTGCTTACAGCCCAACACCGTGCAGGACGTTTGGCATTTGCCAGAGAACACCAAGATCGGCAAATTCACCCCTGGCGCCCTGTGCTCTTCACAGATGAAAGCAGGTTCACACTGAGCACATGTGACAGACGTGACAGAGTCTGGAGACGCCGTGGAGAATGTTCTGCTGCCTGCAACATCCTCCAGTTTGGCAGTGGGTCAGTCATGGTGTGGGGTGGCATTTCTTTGTGCATTCCTCCATGTGCTCGCCAGAGGTAGCCTGACTGCCATTAAGTACCGAGATGAGATCCTCAGACCCCTTGTGAGACCATATGCTAGTGCGGTTGGCCCTGGGTTCCTCCTAATGCAAGACAATGCTACACCTCATGTGGCTGGAGTGTGTCAGCAGTTCCTGCAAGAGGAAGGCATTGATGCTATGGACTAGCCCGCCCGTTCCCCAGACCTGAATCCAAATGAGCACATCTGGGACATCATGTCTCGCTCCATCCACCAACGCCACGTTGCACCACAGACTGTCCAGGCGTTAGCGGATGCTTTAGTCCAGGTCTGGGAGGAGATCCCTCAGGAGACCATCCGCCTCCTCATCAGGAGCATGCCCAGGCGTTGTAGGGAGGTCATACAGGCACGTGGAGGCCACACACACTACTGAGCCTCATTTTGAGTTGGATCAGCCTGTAGTGTGGTTTTGAGTTGGACTCCAAATCCAGACCTCCATGGGTTGATAAATTTGATTTCCATTGATAATTTGTGTGATTTTGTTGTCAACACATTCAACTATGTAAAGAAAAAAAGTATTTAATAAGAATATTTCATTCATTCAGATCTAGGATGTGTTATTTTAGTGTTCCCTTTATTATTTTGAGCAGTGTATATACGAAACGGTTCCGTACTTCACTGAAAGAATAAAACGTTTTGTTTTCGAAATGATAGTTTCCGGATTTGACCATATTAATATGAACCTAAGGCTCGTATTTCTGTGTTTTATTATATTATAATTAAGTCTATGATTTGATAGAGCAGTCTGACTGAGCAGTGGTCGGCAGCAGCAGGCTCGTAAGCATTCATTCAAACAGCACTTTAATGCATTTGCCAGCAGCTCTTCACAATGCTTCAAGAATTGTGCTGTTTATGACCTCAAGCCTATCAACTCCCGAGATTATGCTGACAATTAAAACACCTATTAGAACATCCAATAGTCAAAAGGTATATATGAAATACAAAAATGATATAGAGAGAAATTATCTACCTCACTTATCTATTAACCTCTTACCTCTACCTGGGACGCTTGCGTCCCAACTAGAGCTCTGGAAATGCAAATGCGCTACGCTAAATGCTAATAGTATTAGTTCAAACTCAAAAGTTCATTAAAATACACATGCAGGGTATCAAATTAAAGCTACACTCGTTGTGAATCCAGGCAACAAGTCAGATTTTTAAAATGCTTTTCGGCGACAGCATGAGAAGCTATTATCTGATAGCATGCACCAATACACTACAACAGAAAAGCACAGCAGGGGAGGTAAACAAAATAATTAGCATTTCGGGGCGTTACACAAACCGCACAATAAAATAGAAAACAGTCATTACCTTTCACCATCTTCTTTGTTGGCACTCCTAGATGTCCCATAAACACTATTGGGTCTTTATTTCGATTAAATCGGGCCATATAAAGCCAAGATATCGTTATAGACTGTGTGATAAACGAAAAAAAACAGCGATTTCACAACGTAACGTCATTTTTTAAAATTCAAAAAGTAGACGATAAACTTTCACAAAACACTTCGAAATACGTTTGTAATGCTACTTTAGGTATTAGTAAACGTTAATAAGCGATAAAAATCATCCGTAGGCGATGTAGATATCATTAGCTGTCGTCTTGGAAAAAATTTCAGGAGAGAGCTCTTCCGGAATGATCTGGGCGGAGACCGGAGGTAAGCGGTGCCCCTCTTTCGGTTCAACCAAGAATCAAAGATGATTAAATTCACAAGATACTCGACAACATGGGGATGCTGTGGGAGTTGAATGCTCGGTCTTATCGAATTCGGCTCACTGTTAACAATTGCGGTAGTGGCGCAAGGATATTTATTTCCATTTTCTGTGATCAGGTTTTCCTGCGCTTTCCGATGTAACGCACGTTATGTAATAGCCACAGTCGTGATTTAACCAGTTTTAAAAACGTCCGAGGGTTTCCTATACACACATTCTAACCATATGAACGTACTATATTCCTGGCATGAGTAGCAGGGCGCTGAAATGTTGCGCGATTTTTAACAAAATGTTCAAAAAAGTAGAGGGTCGACTGAAGAGGTTAACTACCTCACTTGCTTTGGCAATGTTAACACATGTTTCCCATGCCAATAAAGCCCTTGAATTGAATCGAAATAGTATAATAACTACAACCTAAAACTTCTTACCTGGGAATATTGAAGACTCATGTTAAAAGGAACCACCAGCATTTCATATGTTTTCATGTTCTGAGCAAGGAACTGAAACGTCAGCTTTCTTACATGGCACATATCGCACTCTTTCATTCAGTATTGTTGTAATTGTCATTATTACAAATATATATTAAAATAATTTAAAAATAGTTTAAAAACCATAATCGCCCGACCTCTAATATCAATACATACAGGTCAAATAATGGAGAGGCCGTGTGTCATGTGGCGTCGATGTATCAGTTTTTCTTTAAACCAGGTTTGCTGTTTATTTGAGCAATATGAGATGGAACAGAGTTGCATGCAATAAGGGCTCTATATAATACTGAATGCCTTCTTGAATTTGTTCTGGATTTGGGGATTGTGAAGAGACCCTTGGTGGCATATCTGGTGTGGTAAGTGTGCGTTTCAGACCTGTGCTTTATCAACACGTTCTTATAAAAAGAAGAAGTTATGCAGACAGTCGCTACTCAATTCTTAGCCAAGAGAGACTGGCATGCATAGTATTTATAGTAGTATAGTATTTATAATCAGCTCTCTGATTACAAATGGGCCAGCTAAAGCTTAACTGTATTTTTTAACAGCACTTGACCACATGACTGGACAATAATCAAGATAAAACTAGAGAAGGCAGGACTTGCTTTGTGTAGTGTGTCAAAAAAGCAAAACATCACTACGGACTGACCTTTCCCTATCTTTACAACCACCGAATCTATATGGTTCTAACCATGACAGTTTACAAGCCAAGGTTACAAAAAGCAATTTAGTTTCCTCAACTTGTTCAACAGCCACACCATTCACTACCAGATTCAGCGGAGGTCTAGCGCTTAGGGAAGGATTGTACCAAATACAACGCTTTAAGTTGTAAGAGATGTTCAGGACGAGCTTAATACTGCCCACCCATTCCAAAACTCTTCGTTATGGGCTTCGGTGACCTCATTAACTGTGGTTGCTAACGTGTACAGTACCAGTCAAGTTTGGACACCTGTTCACTCAAGGGTTTTTATTTTTACTATTGTAGAATAATATTGAAGATATCAAAACGATGAAATAACACATATGGAATCATGTAATAACCCAAAAATATATTTTGATTTCTTAAGTAGCCACCATTTGCCTTGACAGCTTTGCACTCTTGGCATTCTCTCAACCAGCTTCATGAGGAATGCTTTTTCAACAGTTTGAAGTAGTTCCCACATATGCTGAGCACTTGTTGGCTGCTTTTCCTTCACTCTGTGGTCCAACTCCCCCCAAACCATCTCAATTGGGTTGAGGTTGGGCGATTGTGGAGGCCAGGTCATCTGATGCAGCACTCATCACGCTCATTCTTGGTCAAATAGCCCTTACACAGCCTGGAGGTGTGCTGGGTCATTGACCTTTTGAAAAACAAATGATAGTGGGACTAAGCGCAAAGCAGATGGGTTGTCGCTGCAGAACGCTGTGGTAGCGTGTGCCTTGAATTCTAAATAAATCAGTGTCACGAGCAAAGCACCATCACCTCCATGCTTCACGGTGGGAACCACACATGTGGAGATCATCCGTTCACCTACTCTGCGTCTCACAAAGACAAAGCTCAGATTTCCACCGGTCTAATGTTCATTGCTCGTGTTTCTTGGCCCCAGCAAGTCTCTACTTATTGGCGTCCTTTAGTTGTGGTTCCTTTGCAACAATTTGACCATGAAGGCCTTATTCACGCAGTCTCCTCTGAACAGTTGATGTTGAGATGTGTCTGTTACTTGAACTCATTTATTTGGGTTGCAATCTGAGGTGCAATTAACGCTAATGAACTCTGGGTCTTCCTTTCCTGTGGCAGTCCTCATGAGAGCCAGTTTCATCATGGCGCTTGATTGTTCAAGTGAAGTTGCAAAAACCAACTTTAAAAGTTCTTGACATTTTCCAGATTGACTTATCTTCATGTCTTAAAGACTGTCGTTTCCCTTTGCTTATTTGAGCTGTTCTTGCCATAATATGGACATGGTATTTTACCAAATAGGGCCATCTTCTGTATACCACCCCTACCTCATCACAACACAACTGATTGGCATTAAGAAATTCCACAAATTCACTTTTAAACAAGGCACACCTGTTAATTGAAATGCATTCCAGGTGACTACCTCATGAAACTGGTTGAGAAAATGCCAAGAGTGTGCAAAGCTGTCAAGGCAAAGGGTTGCTACTTTGAAGAATCTCAAATACATACACAAAAGGCTTTAATACCAGTGGCATGTCATCGGTAAATATATTCTATAAACTAGGAGGGCCTACATGTTTGATATTCCATTAAAGAAAACCTTCTGAGTTCTATTAGATACATAGCTCTGAATCCATGATATAGCAAAGGTTGAAAAGCCATAAAACAAGTTCTCAACAGGTTATGGTCAATCATTTCAAAGGCTGCACTGAAATCTAACAGTACAGCTCCCACAATCTTCTTATCGTCAGTCATGTGTATCAGTGCAGTCAGAACATGTTGATTGCCTTTTTCTACAAGCATGCTAAAAGTCTGTTCATTTGTTTACTTAGCAATAGCATTGTATTTGGTCCCAAAAAAATCCCAACTGTTTGCTAAGGGCTGGAAGCAAGCTTATGGGTCTGCTGTTAGAGCACGTAAAGGCCGCTTTACCACTCATGGGTAGCGGAATGACTTTGGCTTCCCTACAGGCCTGAGGACAAAGACTTCCCTCTTTCCTCTATTGAAGACATGACAGAGGAGTGTCTATAGAGTCAGCTACCATCCTCAGTAGCTTTTCATCTAATACCCTGACTACACTGCACGCGTGCGTTACAAAATGAATGTAGAAATCTATATTATTAAATTATTGCGTGCGCCAACGAGCGTCTGCGTTGCCAAGGGATAAAATAGAAGTCAGTTCTATTTGTGACGCAGATTGTGCTGCAAGTCCTGCCTCTATCTCCTCATTGGTTTATAGAAGCAGGTACCCACGTGCCATCTCCTCATTGGCTATACCCACATGGTGATTGAAAGACGAACTGTGTTGCTGGCCGTAGTGGTAATACTATGAAAGTTTAGATGCCTATCGCCATATAAGTTCAAAGATGAAAAAGCCTGGAAGGTGGAGAGATGGCTAGAAATGATTCAGTTGACCGTTTTGTGTGTGGATTAATTGTCGGAGTAGAGGACCTTGTGCATTTCAGGTAAAATAACTCAATGTTTATATCCAAGGACAAATTAGCTAGCAAATGCAAGCTAGCTATATTGCCATAAATGTTTAATGCTTTTCGACCTGTCCCCAAATTAATGGAATTGGTTCAGTTTGTTTAGATATTTTAACCTGCGTGTCGTGATCGCGTTTGGTGTGGGGGGACAAAATAAATTGATGCACGATGGCGCACGCGGGCAGCCGGTTTGGCTTCCGTGTGAGTTGTCAATGCCAGGAGTTCAGTATTGGGCAATAATTTTCCACCTGTCCCACACTAACTTTACAAAATTATAACTTAGTGCTTTTCTTTCATTATTCGTTTTTTTATGCCTGAATACGATGGCTCGCTCTTCGTTGTTGGCATTAACTGCTTAAGTTCGCCCACTTTGCCAATGAGGTAATCATTAAAATAATAGCCAACATTACATAGTTTTGTGATGAATAAGCCATCTGATTCAATGGAGATCAATGTGTCTTTCTACCCATAACGTAATTTAAAGTATGCCAAAGTTATTTCCCATATCATTGATATTGGCTTCATAACAGTTTCTTATTTTTGTTAAGTGGACGGCAGGGTAGCCTAGTGGTTAGAGCGTTGGACTAGTAACCGGAAGGTTGCAAGTTCAAACCCCCGAGCTGACAAGGCCAGACTTAGCCAGCCCCCCCCCCCCCCCCTCTCTCTCTCTCCAACATCTTTCAACCATACCATTTTTCAATTCCTCATCAATCCATGGAGCCAGTTTTAAAAGTTAGTTTAACAGTTGCATGTTTATCAATAATTGGAAGAAGCCATTTCATGCATTCATTAAAAGGCGTAGCGTCTGGATGTTCCTTATTAAATTCACATCATTCACATAGTGTTAGATCATAGAAAAGTTTTTGCTGTGACTATTTTAGGCCCAGCTTTAGGAACCTTGGTTGTCCTAGATATAGTCACTATATTGTCATCATTACATCCAATGTGTGTGTATACATACAGCTTTAGAAGAGAGTTCTTACAGTATTAGTAAACATGTGATCAATGCATGTGGACGATCTTGTTCCTGTAGTGTTTGTAAACACCCTGGTAGGTTGATTAATAACCTGACACTGGTTAGTGAAGATTCCTCTTGAGCAGACAGCTTGATGAAAGACAGCCAATATTCAGGTCCAAAAGAAAGTACACCTCGTGTTTACACCATCGGGCATTTCACACACATTATTTAGATACTGACTGTTGGCACTTGGTGGCCTATAGCAACAACCCCAAAATAATAGGCTTTAGATGGGGCAGGTGAAAACCACAACACTTCAATAACACTTGACATGAGATTTTCTCTAAGCGTTACTGGGATATGGCTCTGAATATATATAGCAACACCTATATAGCAATGCCAGCTAGCCTACTTAGTCAACAACGCAGCCTCTGCCAGCTAGCCTACTTCAGCAGTACTGTATCATTTTAATCATTTTAGTCAATAAGATTCTTGCTACGTAAGCTTAACTCTCTGAACACTCGTGACGTGTAGTCCACTTGTCATTCCAATCTCCTTTGCATTAGCGTAGCCTCTTGTGTAGCCTGTCAACTATGTGTCTGTCTATCCCTGTTCTCTCCTCTCTGCACAGACCATACAAACGCTCCACACCGCGTGGCCGCGGCCACCCTAATCTGGTGGTCCCAGCGCGCACGACCCACGTGGAGTTCCAGGTCTCCGGTAGCCTCTGGAACTGCCGATCTGCGGCCAACAAGGCAGAGTTCATCTCCGCCTATGTCTCCCTCCAGTCCCTCGACTTCTTGGCACTGACGGAAACATGGATCACCACAGACAACACTGCTACTCCTACTGCTCTCTCTTCGTCTGCCCACGTGTTCTCGCACACCCGAGAGCTTCTGGTCAGCGGGGTGGTGGCACCGGGATCCTCATCTCTCCCAAGTGGTCATTCTCTCTTTCTCCCCTTACCCATCTGTCTATCGCCTCCTTTGAATTCCATGCTGTCACAGTTACCAGCCCTTTCAAGCTTAACATCCTTATCATTTATCGCCCTCCAGGTTCCCTCGGAGAGTTCATCAATGAGCTTGATGCCTTGATAAGCTCCTTTCCTGAGGACGGCTCACCTCTCACAGTTCTGGGCGACTTTAACCTCCCCACGCCTACCTTTGACTCATTCCTCTCTGCCTCCTTCTTTCCACTCCTCTCCTCTTTTGACCTCACCCTCTCACCTTCCCCCCTACTCACAAGGCAGGAAATACGCTCGACCTCATCTTTACTAGATGCTGTTCTTCCACTAACCTCGTTGCAACTCCCTCCAAGTCTCCGACCACTACCTTGTATCCTTTTCCCTCTCGCTCTCATCCAACACTTCCCACACTGCCCCTACTCGGATGGTATCGCGCCGTCCCAACCTTCGCTCTCTCTCCCCCGCTACTCTCTCCTCTTCCATCCTATCATCTCTTCCCTCTGCTCAAACCTTCTCCAACCTATCTCCTGATTCTGCCTCCTCAACCCTCCTCTCCTCCCTTTCTGCATCCTTTGACTCTCTATGTCCCCTATCCTCCAGGCCGGCTCGGTCCTCCCCTCCCGCTCCGTGGCTCGACGACTCATTGCGAGCTCACAGAACAGGGCTCCGGGCAGCCGAGCGGAAATGGAGGAAAACTCGCCTCCCTGCGGACCTGACATCCTTTCACTCCCTCCTCTCTACATTTTCCTCTTCTCTCTCTGCTGCTAAAGCCACTTTCTACCACTCTAAATTCCAAGCATCTGCCTCTAACCCTAGGAAGCTCTTTGCAACCTTCTCCTCCCTCCTGAATCCTCCTCCCCCTCCCCCTCCTCCCTCTCTGCAGATGACTTCGTCAACCATTTTGAAAAGAAGGTCGACGACATCCGATCCTCGTTTGCTAAGTCAAACGACACCGCTGGTTCTGCTCACACTGCCCTACCCTGTGCTCTGACCTCTTTCTCCCCTCTCTCTCCAGATGAAATCTCGCGTCTTGTGACGGCCGGCCGCCCTACAACCTGCCCGCTTGACCCTATCCCCTCCTCTCTTCTCCAGACCATTTCCGGAGACCTCCTCCCTTACCTCACCTCGCTCATCAACTCATCCCTGACCGCTGGCTACGTCCCTTCCGTCTTCAAGAGAGCGAGAGTTGCACCCCTTCTGAAAAAACCTACACTCGATCCCTCCGATGTCAACAACTACAGACCAGTATCCCTTCTTTCTTTTCTCTCCAAAACTCTTGAACGTGCCGTCCTTGGCCAGCTCTCCCGCTATCTCTCTCAGAATGACCTTCTTGATCCAAATCAGTCAGGTTTCAAGACTAGTCATTCAACTGAGACTGCTCTTCTCTGTATCACGGAGGCGCTCCGCACTGCTAAAGCTAACTCTCTCTCCTCTGCTCTCATCCTTCTAGACCTATCGGCTGCCTTCGATACTGTGAACCATCAGATCCTCCTCTCCACCCTCTCCGAGTTGGGCATCTCCGGCGCGGCCCACGCTTGGATTGCGTCCCTACCTGACAGGTCGCTCCTACCAGGTGGCGTGGCGAGAATCCGTCTCCACACCACGTGCTCTCACCACTGGTGTCCCCCAGGGCTCTGTTCTAGGCCCTCTCCTATTCTCGCTATACACCAAGTCACTTGGCTCTGTCATAACCTCACATGGTCTCTCCTATCATTGCTATGCAGACGACACACAATTAATCTTCTCCTTTCCCCCTTCTGATGACCAGGTGGCGAATCGCATCTCTGCATGTCTGGCAGACATATCCGTGTGGATGACGGATCACCACCTCAAGCTGAACCTCGGCAAGACGGAGCTGCTCTTCCTCCCGGGGAAGGACTGCCCGTTCCATGATCTCGCCATCACGGTTGACAACTCCATTGTGTCCTCCTCCCAGAGCGCTAAGAACCTTGGCGTGATCCTGGACAACACCCTGTCGTTCTCAACTAACATCAAGGCGGTGGCCCGTTCCTGTAGGTTCATGCTCTACAACATCCGCAGAGTACGACCCTGCCTCACACAGGAAGCGGCGCAGGTCCTAATCCAGGCACTTGTCATCTCCCGTCTGGATTACTGCAACTCGCTGTTGGCTGGGCTCCTGCCTGTGCCATTAAACCCCTACAACTCATCCAGAACGCCGCAGCCCGTCTGGTGTTCAACCTTCCCAAGTTCTCTCACGTCACCCCGCTCCTCCGCTCCCTCCACTGGCTTCCAGTTGAAGCTCGCATCCGCTACAAGACCATGGTGCTTGCCTACGGAGCTGTGAGGGAACGGCACCTCAGTACCTCCAGGCTCTGATCAGGCCCTACACCCAAACAAGGGCACTGCGTTCATCCACCTCTGGCCTGCTCGCCTCCCTACCACTGAGGAAGTACAGTTCCCGCTCAGCCCAGTCAAAACTGTTCGCTGCTCTGGCCCCCCAATGGTGGAACAAACTCCCTCACGACGCCAGGACAGCGGAGTCAATCACCACCTTCCGGAGACACCTGAAACCCCACCTCTTTAAGGAATACCTAGGATAGGATAAAGTAATCCCTCTCACCCCCTCCCCCTGAAAAGATTTAGATGCACTACTGTTCCACTGGAGGTCATAAGGTGAATGCACCAATTTGTAAGTCGCTCTGGATAAGAGCGTCTGCTAAATGACTTAAATGTAAATGTAAACACCTCCCCCATAAGCATTCCTGTTACTACTGCTGTATCAAATTAATTATCTAAGCGAGTCTCAGAAACGACTAATATATGTATGCTATCAGATGTTAGCAAGTTATTGATTTCATGAACCTTATTTCTAAGGTTACATATTAATATGGGCTATTTTCAGCCCTTTCTTGGGTAGCTTCTCCAAGATAGACATAATATGGAAAAGAGCAAACAATGCAAAATATACATTTAGTCCATTAATCATTTGGTGTGTGTGTGCGCGCGCTGCAGCGTTGGCGCTACATTACCCATAGGCTTGGCTCTCTCATTCCTTCCAGGCTCCTGGGAGGGAGGGAGGGTGGACAATGAGCGGGTCATATCAGATGTAAGCAATGTCCCCACACGCTCCGGCAGCTTTCATGGCTGGGATAGTTATTTTCTCTTCTGGCCCACAGCTTCAGGGTAATCCTCGTTGCGGAAGATGTACACTCCTTTCAAGTTCTTGGCTCTTTCCAGAACCGCTACCTTGTCCTTGAACCTCAGGAACTTGGCGACTATCGGCCTGGGCCTGTCACCTGAGCCGGTGGTGGGTTTTCCAGTCCTATGGGCACACTCCAACTCAGATCTTCCTGTGGTATATCTTCAGTTTCTCCGAGACAATTTCCCTCACTTTGTCCAGACTCCGTCCTATCTGGCGTAAGCTAACCATTTAGCTTTCTAGCTAACTAGCTAGTAAATTAGGTATACTAATCTATAAATTAGGGCCTAATAAAAAAGGTATTTAAATGGACTAATTTCCTTTTATGAATTGTAACTCAGTAAAATCATTGAAGTTTGTTCTTCAGTATAGATAATGTATGGAAAAACTGTCTACAATGTACATATGAAGTGGGTAAAACAGTATGTAAACATTATTCAAGTGACCAGTGTTCAATGACTATGTATATAGGGCAGCAGTCTCTAAAGGGACAGTGTCTAAGGTTCTGGGCAGGGTATCAAGGCCGGCTAATGATGACTAACAGCCTGATTGCCTGGAGATAAACAGCTTCTTTCAGTCTCTCGTTCCCAGATTTGATGCACCTGTACTGACTCTGCCTTCTAGATGGTAGCAGGGTGAACAGGCCATGGCTCAGGTGGCTGAGGTCCTTGATCTTCTTGGCCTTCTTGTGACACCGGGTGCTGTAGATCTCCTGGAGGGCAGGCAGTGTGAGGTTGCAGGCGGTGCAGAATGCTCTCATTGGTGCATCTGCAGAAGTTTGTGAGGGTCTTATGGGTCAAGCCAAATTTCTTCAGCCTCTTGAAGGGGGGGAGGGGGGGGTCATTTTGACAATATCGCAATATCATTTTTGCGCTAGTTGGCTGCATCTGAACCGAAATACCAGTATTTTTCCTTCATAGCTTATTCTCCATCTTGTTTTTAAATAGGGAGCAGAAAAAATGTTTGCGCTAGTATTTCCATGACTGATCAAAACTTGTTTTCTCATGTCTCCATCTTGTCCCTCTGCAGCAGACATATGGTGAGCAATGTTTGGAACATTGAATTAAAATATAGAGTCATAACACACATTGTATCAGCACCGAAGTATCATGATAATATGGTATCACGAGGTCCCTGGCAGTCCTACAGAGTGTGCCTCGAAATGTCAAATTAGTCTTATTTTTTAAAACTCCGTAGCCAAGATTAATCATATTTACTGCCAACACGACACACCCTTCTTTCCAAACCCCATACTACTGTAGTCAGCCACCAGACTACTGCTCAACCACATTCCAACACACACACACACACACACGACTAACCAACGCTGGGGATCTAGGATGGGGTACAATGGCATGGACTGTTTCCAAACAGGAACCAGGTCTGGATCACAACAAACAATCACCATAGCAACACCACCTCACTGCATTCAATATGTGTACCAGACAGGCAGTATAGTCTAGCTACTTTGAGTATTGCAATTCTAGGTGAGGAGACTTAGGCTGTGTTTACATAGGCAGCCCAATTATAGACAAAAGATCTGATTGGTTAAAAAACCAAATAGTAGAAAAACATCAGAATTCGGCTGAATACAGTCTTAGAAATATACAACTGTGTGATAAAAATCTAGGAATCTGTTTGGCCTACCTTGAGTTTGGCCAGTGGCTACAGAGAAGCCTCGTCAACAACCATGCATTACTACTGACTGTGATTGTCTCACTGCGTGTTAACAAGCACCAGACTGCCGGGCACGATGACAGTGTGCGTGTGTGGGCGTTTTGCTGAAGTGCAAAGCCACACAAAACACACACCCATTTCTCAGAGCGCCTTTTACTTCAACCTCGTCACTGACCCCAAAAGAAGACTTTCCTGACTGTCCCCACTACTAAAAGCATACGTCATTATGTCCAACATGTGTGCTACAGATCCAACACATTACTATGTTGAGTCTCGGCTTCACTTCTGTTTATCAGTACTTTATTTAAAACATTTGCTGAGCGTATTGAAGACTGTTCACAAGCAAGCATTTCTTTAGTTTTAGTTCATAGGTCTATGTGGAAACTTATTGAACCAAACAGCTTCTCTCCGTACCTTCAGCCCCACTCAAAATGTTCCCAGGTGTCTCAGAGTCTGAGTTGCCCAGTCAAACAACCAGAGAGAGAGATTATTGTGCTAAATTCCATTGTTAAAAAATCGCAGAAGCATTACACTACTGTATGACTGAGGAAAGGCTTAGACAGCAGAGTAGAGCACAATGCTTCAAGTAGCCGGAGAGGGAGAGAGCAGGCAGCTTCCAAGCTCGATAACCAATGGAACCCCAGACACACAAAAAAAACCCACCTCTACATCACCCACTCTCCAGGACATTCACTATGGATTCAAATCAATGAAACAGCAGGACTGCATGTGTTCAGTAGGACACAACATTGTGAAATGTTCAGATAGAAATGTATAATCTAGAACAGATGTGCCTCTCTGACAATGACTAGGAGAGTTCTGACCCCGTCAGCTCTATTCGTGTTCAGTTTGTAGAGTGAGGGGTGAGTTGAAGGTTCGGGGTTATGAGTCACTACACAGCTATCCTCTGCTGGATTAGGGCCCGCAATGGGTGGAAACGGCAGCCTGCCAAATCAGCACTGCTGGGTTAGCGTCCACGTGTACCAGGGCCAGGCGAGGCAGGGGCCAGGGCAGGGCGAGAAAGGGGTCCCCAACAATGAGCAGAGCTGCTGCAGGTGCAGCTTGGGCTGTGGGTAGGGAGGTTGAGAGGGGGGGGGGGATTGGCCACATTCCACATAAGAGAGACGGTTAATATATTTGGATTGTGGACAAGCATTGGAATGGCTGGATTAATAAAACGAATGACGTGTGCCGCTCTGCTCTCAGGAGACGTCCTCACTGGGTGGAGAGAAAGTTGGAGAATAATCTTGGCTCAAAACAGTATCGTCAACAAGCTCAGCTCTTCCAGGGTTTATGCATATAAAAGTCTTGGAAGGGCAACATAAAAAATAATAATAATCGTCAGGGAGAATCTAAAATTCAAAAACATGTCATGGTATGATTGGTTTTGTTATAATGTTTGAGTCACTCAGAATAAGAATACGGCATAAAGCATAGCAACATTTGTAAAATAGCAGGAAACTAGCTTTAAAATGGTAAAGATTTCTCTCTGCCCCATGGCAAAATATGAAGAACCACTTTAAAACAGTTAAATGTTCTCTGCTACAGAGGGGCAATAAAATATTAGATCGGAGACCACGCCATTGGTCACACCCTCGCCATGCCCACCACCTAAGCCCCATCTTGATCCAGAAAAAACCCTGTGAAAACAACCTGAGGGAGAATTCTCTAGTCGGATTTGAGGCTTTCAGAGACATTATAAATCTGATCTGCAAGTATGATGAGGGCCGTGAGGTGATTAGTGGGGGGAATTAATTCAGTGCATAGTGAATTTGTTAGGCCTACAAAAACATACAGTACCCGATTAGTCAAGTTTTGACTCAAGCAGGGTTGTAACAATTCACAGAAAGTTTTGAATCGGGGGTTGATTCATACAAGTGAAATCGGTCCAAATCTAGCCTGCATAGCTCCGAAAATGGATTCAAACGTTACAAAATCTATTGATTACATTATTGTTTCTACCCTCCAAAAATACATCATCTTTTGTGACAATTGATGAGTCTTCTTCATTGAGTGACAACCCATGTCATTTCCTTGGTTACCGCCATCTATCCCCTGTTGAAAATTCTGTTTTACTGGAATAAAAGCTATGGGAGGCAAGTCATTTGGCTATACCTGCTGAACGGGGCTGATAATACATTTTATGTTGATTGTTTAATTTTCACCATCAGCAATAGCTTTGGAAGTGTTTCTTCAGTGTATACGTTAATTTTTAGAGATGAAATGATCAACTAAACCCTGTATAACGCGGAATCTCTTTTGCGAGGCGCACTGCATGGACGAATCGAGAAGAGGATCACTCCATAGAAACTTCCAAACACTCAAAACCATTCCATTGTGCTATATACAGTGCATTCGGAAAGTATTCAGACTTCTCTTCATTTTGTTCAAATGTATTAAAGATAAAAAATTCCCATAATGACAGAGAAAACAGTTTAGAAATTTTTGCAAATGTATTCAAAATAAAAACAGAAATATCTTATTTACATAAGTATTCAGACCATTTGCTATGAGACTATGCATCCCGTTTCCATTGACCATCCTAGGGATGTTTCTACAACTTAATTAATTGGAGTCCCCCTGTGGTAAATTCAATTGATTGGACATGATTTGGAAAGCCACACCTGTCTATATAATGTCCCACAGTTGACAGTGCATGTCAGAGCCAAGTAATGAGATCGAAGGAATTGTCCGTAGAGCTCTGAGACAGTAATTGTGTCGAGACACAGATCTGGGGAAGGGTACCAAAAAATGTCTGAAGCATTGAAGGTCCACACAGTGACCTCCATCATTCTTAAATGGAAGAAGTTTAGAACAACAAAGAACTAGAGCTGGCCGCCTAGCCAAACTGAGCAATCGGGGGAGAAGAGCCTTGGTCAGTGAGGTGAACAAGAACCCGATGCTCACTTTGACAGAGCTCCATAGTTCCTCTGTGGAGATGGGAGAATCTTCCAGAAGGACAACCATCTCTGCAGCACTACACCAAGCAGGCCTTTATGGTAGATTGGCAGATGGAAGCCACATGACAGCCCGCTTGGAGTTTGTCAAAAAGCACCTTAAGACTCATCTCAGACCATGAGAAACAAGAATCTCTGGTCTGATGAAACCAAGATTGAACTCTTTGGCCTGAATGCCAAGCGTCACATCTGGAGGAAACCTGGCACCATCGGTGAAGCATGGTGGTGGCAGCATCATGCTGTGGGGATGTTTTCAGCAGCAGGGACTGGGAGACTAGTCAGGATCGAGGGAAAGATGAATAGAGCAAAGTACAAAGAGATCCTTGATGAAAACCTGCTCTAGAGCACTCAGGACCTCAGACTGGGGTGAAGGTTCACCTTCTAAACAGGACAACGACCCTAAGTACACAGCCAAGACAACGCAGGAGTGGCTTCGGGGCAAGTCTCTGAATGTCCTTGAGCGGTCAAGCAAGAGCCCAGACTTGAACCAGATCGACCATCTCTGGAGAGATCTGAAAATAGATGTGCAGCAACGCTCCCCATCCAACCTGACAGAGCTTGAGAGGATCTGCAAAGAATGGGAGAAACTCTCCAAATACAGGTGTGCCAAGCTTTTAGCGTCATACAGAAGACTCGAGGCTGTAATCGCTATCGCTGCCCCCCCCCCAAAAAGCTACATTGCCCCACCCCTTAATCTGACAGTGGGGTGGTAGATGTCTAGTATCCTTATAGCGCAAATCAGGTGCCTACATAGTACACACCATAGACATGCCATAGACATGCATCACATACACCCAACCCAAACAGATCCAGCTCAGACTCCCAGCTCGAGCCCAATCAGCAGCAGATCCATTTAGAATGGAACATGAAGGTTTATGCAACAAATGTCAGTGCATCGAATCAAACTGATTTATTCTCTAATCAAAACGCATCGTTCCTGCGTTGTATTAGTGCCCATGTACAGAGCCTTCAGGAAGTATTCACACCCCTTGACTTTTTCCACATTTGGTTGTGTCTGAATTTAAAATTGAGATTTTTGGTCACTGGCCCACACACACACACACAATATCCCCATAATGTCAAAGTGGAATTATGTTGTGTTTTTTTGTATAAATACAACAAAAATGAAAAAGCTCAGTCAATAAGTATTCAACTAATTTGTTCAGGAGTAAAAATGTACTTAACTAGTCACATAATAAGTTTCATGGGCTCACTCTGTATGCAAAAAGTGTTAACCGTGATTTTTGAATGACTAGTTCATCTCTGTACCCCACACATACAATTATCTGTAAGGTCCCTCAGTCGAGCAGTTAATTTCAAACACAGATTCAACCACAAAGACCAGGGAGGGATTTCAATAACTCGCAAAGAACGGCACCTATTGGTAGATGGGTAATTTTTTAAAATAAAATAAAAAACTTGCCAAATATCCCTTTGAGCATGGTAAAGTTATTAATTACACTTTGGATGGTGTATCAATACACAGTCACTACAAAGATAAAGGCGTCCTTCCAAACTCAGTCACCGGAGAGGAAGGATTTCAGCATGAGGCCAATGGTGTCTTTAAAACAGTTACTGGGTTTAAAGGCTGTTATAGGAGAAAACGGATCAACATAGTTTACTCCACAAGACTAACCTAATTGACAAAGAACAAAGCCTGTATAGATTTTTTTTTTTTTTTTTTTTACAAATATTACAAAACATGCATCCTGTTTGCAACAAGGCACGAAAGTAATACTGCAAAGTATTTGGCATAGCAATTCATTTTTTTTAAATGTTTGGGGCAAATCCAATACAACACATTACTGAGTACCACTCTCTATATTTTCAAGTAGCGGCTGCATTATGTTATGGGTATGCTTGTAATTGTTAAGGACTGAAGCAGGTTTATCAAGATAATAAAAGGGAATTGAGCTCAGCTCAGGAAAAACCCTAGAGGAAAGCCTGGGTCAGTCTGCTTTACACCCGACACTGGGAGATTAATTCAAATTCCAGCAGGACAATAACCTAAAACTAGAGATCGACCTACATGGCCGAATTCAAGTTTTGATAACAAATCGGTAAATTGGCATTTTTGGACAACGAATATGGCCGATTACATTGCATTCCATGAGGAAACTGCGTGGCAGGCTGACCACCTGTTACGCAAGTACAGCAAGGAGCCAATGTAAGTTGCTAGCAGTAAACTTATCTTATAATTAACAATCGATCTTCACATGATCACTAGTTAACAACTAGCTTGCCCTGCGTTGCATATAATCAATGCAGTGCCTGTTAATTTATCATCAAATCACAGCCTATTTCGCCAAACAGGTGATGATTTAACAAAGGCGCATTTGAAAAAAGCACAATCGTTGCACGAATGTACCTAACCATAAACATCAATGCCTTTCTTAAAATCAATAAACAGAAGTAAATATTTTTAAACTTGCATATTTAGTTAAAACAAATTCATGTTAGCAGGCAATATTAACTAGGGAAATTGTGTCACTTCTCTTGCGTTCATTGCACGCAGTTTGGGCAGCCTGGCTCGTTGCGAACTAATTTGCCAGAATTGTACATAATTATAACATAGAAGCCTGTACAATGTAACAGCAATATTTAGACTTAGGGTTGCCACCTGTTCGATAAAATACAGAACGGTTCCGTAATTCACTGAAAGAATAAACGTTTTATTTTTTAAATGATTGTTTCCGGATTTTACCCTATTAATGACCAACAGCTCGTATTTCTTTGTTTATTATATTATAATTAAGTCTATGATTTGATATTTGATAGAGCAGTCTGACTGAGCGGTGGTAGGCAGCAGCAGGCTCGTAAGCATTCATTCAAACTTTACTGCATTTGCCAGCAGCTCTTAGCAATGCTTGATCTCAGCTCTGTTTTTGACTTCAAGCATATCAACTCCTAAGAAGTGCCTATTAGAAAATCCAATTGTCAAAGATACACAAAATACAAATGGTATAGAGAGAAAGTCGACGCGTCATAATTCCTATATTAACTGCAACCAAATATTTCTTTACTGGGAATATTGAACCACCAGCTTTCATATGTTCTGAGCATAGAACCTAAACGTTAGCTTTTTTTACATGGCACATATTGCACTTTTACTTTCTCCAAAACTTAGTTTTTGCATTATTTAAACCAAATTGAACATGTTTCATTATTTACTTGAAACTAAATAGTGTATTATATTAAGTAAAAATAAGTGTTCATTGTTCATTCAGTATTGTCATTATGTCATATATATATATAAATAATATATATAAATAAATAAAATTGCCGATTAAATCGGTATCGACTTTTTTTGGTCCTCCAAGTCAGTATCGGTGTTGAAAAATCATAATTGGTCGACCTTTACCTAAAACAAGTACAAATCTACACTGGAGTTTCCGAAACCAAGAAGTAATGAATGTTACCGAATTGGCAGAGTTACAGTTGACTTAAATCTACTTTAAAAATCTATGGCAAGACTTGAAAATGGACTCACAGCTGTAAAATCGCTGCCGAAGGTCACTAACATACATTGACTCAAGGTGTGTGAATAATTACATCAATTAGGTATTTAACTTTCAATCAAATGTGAAAACAGGTCTAAAAACATGTTGTTTTCACTTTGTCATTATGTGGGTCATGTGTGAGATTTTGGAGAATTTTTTTTTTTACAAAAAAATGCATTCATGCTGCAACAAGTAGAATATGAACACCATCTTAAGGTACTGTATCTTAGTCATTTAGCTCTGATCCAGAGACTCACAGGAGAAACTGCTCAAGGGCACAGACAGACATATTTTATTTTTTAACCTAGTCGGCTCAGGGACTCGAACCAGTGACCTTTTGGTTACTGGCCCAATGCTCTTAACCGCTAGGCCGACCCTGTATCAAGACAAGTGTGAAATCTTGAAAAAGGGAAAGATGCACATTGGTAACGATTAGACCACGATTATGCCAGCATTCAAATGGTCACCCGTCTGTCTCGGTGAGCATTCATTACCATTGGAGACTACAGGACACAGGTGTGGAATGCACTAAATTTAGGGGACAGATTATTTCTCTGTTGGTGTCCATCGTCTGTTCCTCCTACAGGTAAACAGGCAGGGTGAGGTCCCATCGCAAAGTCTGCATCCCAAATGGCACCCTATTATAGTGCACTGCTTTAAAAAAAATCAGAGCCCTATGGGGGTCCCGCTCAAAAGTAGTACACTAGGTAGGGAACCAGGTGCCATTTGGGACACAAACAAAGTCTCATCAAAGACAATTATGGAAATATTCCCACAGAGAGAGAATAGGACTAGACGAGAGCATGCAAATCTCTGACATTTCGTTCTGCATGATTTCCACTGAGCTGACCTAGCCTCACAGTGTGTCAATAAGCTACATCGACACTGGGCCTGAATGCAGTCTCTCCCCCCCAAAATTATCCGTCTGTAGTTTTAAGCTGATCAAACTTTGGAAGAGCTCCTTTCCAGGGCAAGTCGAGGCATCCAAAAGTTCAATATTAACCAACAGGCCCATCTGATACACGTTCCATTTTTAGGATATGTTCAAGGTTTGTTAGTTTGATGTTACGTAATGTTGAACTTTTCTTTGCTGACCAACTATTTCTTCCATCTAAAGTCCACCGTCCAGTTCTAATCTAAAGTCCAGTTTAAACCCAATCTCCCAGGCTTGTGTGTTCATTATGCGTCTGGTATTAACTGATATTTCTCACACAGCAGGCTATATAGGCTAGTCAAAAGAAGGAACACACACACACACACACACACACAATGGTTAAAAACAGAACATGGTTCTGCTTACCTCTATAGACTGTGATGGTATCTTCAGTTTGGAAAGGCTGGGCTTGGTGCTTTTCAAGTCTGGTAAGGGTTCATGATAAGACTGCCCATGGAAGTCTTCTGGAGAGGGCTTGAGGTCCGGAGACTCGCTGGTCACCTGGTCTTGGCCGTCCATGGGCCGGACATAGGCTGTTGGCTTCTGGGGCATAACCAGGTTGGGTTTGGAGGCCAGTGGTGGAGGGAAGGTCTGAGAGGGTAGGGTTGCCCCATCGATGGCCGGAGGTGGGATGTCTCTCTGGGGGTCATCCAGGGGGGACACCATGGGGAAGTGTGAGTCGGGGTGTAGGGGAGAGGCCGGGTGCCTCTCAGGGTGCAGGGGGGAGTCCTGGTGTTCAGAGTCGCTGGGGTCACTGGAATGTAGGGGGGATAGGGGATCGGCTGGGGGGGACAGGGCGGAGAGGACTGGAGGAAGACTGGCACACTCCCTCAGGTCTGGCCAGAGCTCAGTCTTTCTCTGGTGTGGGTCTGGGCAGGCCTGGCCCTGGCTGAGACTCAGGGAGGACTGGGTGTAGGAGGAGGAAGGAACGTGGTTCTTCTTCAGAGGCTGGCCAGAGTGGCTACCACGGGGCGGACCACCACTCTGGCTCTGGCTTGCCCCGTACTGAGGAGGGTTCTGGAATGGAGGCTTCGCTCGGTCTCGGCTGCGAGATGGCCGCCCATACTTTGTGGTGGCATGAGATTGAGGCTCCTTAGAGAAGCTGCTGTCCAAACACTGGTGAGTGTTGGGATTGTTCACATCCTCATAACTACCCAGCATCCTCTGGATACGGCTGGACAGCTCATCTCCTTTGTTCGTCTGAAACAGAAAAGAAAAAAAGGTTACTCAGGTACATCAGTGTTGTTAAGAAGATGGGTTCTTATCAGCGCTACAGTGGTTGTTAGCCTTGAAAATTAATAAGAACAATACAGTCTGAGACTGAGGAGGAGAATAACATCTTGCTACACGCTCTTCGTTGTTGCGGAAGTTGACCTGATACTGCTAAAATGTTTACTTTGTATCGCTGAGTCTACCTTTAAAAACCATGGTTTAACTAGATAGAAATCAGCTACACTGTGTTCTTTCTAGATAAAAATCAGCTAAACTGTGTTCTTTCTAGATAAAAATCAGCTACACTGTGTTCTTTCTAGATAAAAATCAGCTAAACTGTGTTCTTTCTAGATAAAACCATGGTTTAACTATCTAAATATTACTGTTGCCCTTCGTCTCTGTATGTAGCTGACTTTTTGGCAACCAATCAATATGACCTTTAAAAAGCAGGAGAGTAGACAAGATGAAGTTCTCTGTTACATTAGCTAGCTAACCCCAAGGGCTGTATGGGCTCACTGAGTCACTCCAAAACATCCTCTTCAGAAAAAGGGCAACGTTGGGCTGTGGTTCAGGAGATAGATGGGGGGGAGAAAATAAATCTGGACGCAACCTTTAGCCTTCACCAACACACTCCGTCATGGATTTTAAGAACGTATAGGATTGGTGTAAGTATTGGCTTGAAGGGAGTTTCCACTATTGTGGAATGCATGGCGGGGAGTGTGCAAGAGTACACGCCAGGAGAAGGGTGGAGAATAAGGTTGCCAAAGTCCCTACAGTAGAAGACACAGAAACTGAAGAGGAAGCGAGACAACTCGCTGGCTCCTTATTTCTGGTTCATATACAGTCAATGAACTAAGTAGACCAGGCCAAGCTGCTGTCGCATTGGTGCCTATGGGAGAGCCACCCCTTAAGCAGACGGGAACTGAGCCAATTTTTGGGTCAAAATGGTAAAACGGCCTGAGTAAGACATCTTCCATTTATCCAGCACCTTTGGTGCAGCATCACCTCGTGAAGACAAAGAATCCACCTATGCTTTGCTTCACCATCAATTCACATGGCCTGGGCGAGTACAATGCCTGTCCCTAACAGACTCCTACCTCACTTCTCTCTGGTCAATATGAGACGCTATGCATTGTGAATAAACCAGCAGTACCTAACCCTAAGCCCTGGGATGTTAGTGACAGCTAATTCACATCCTACAACATTGTTCACCTTGAGAGGCTGGCCTTGTTCACAGACCCAACTGACGCCAACACAACATAAGGATTTGCCAGAATGAACCAAATGCATCACAACAGGCAGCCGACCAAGGAAACAGAGCCTCCCATTCATCCACTGAACAAACAAAGCAATCAGTTTAGCCATGGTAAAGAGATATACTTTACAGCTGCCAGCACCAAGGGAAAGTAGTGCTTCTTTATAAGAAATTACTGAGTTAACAGGAGAAAAGGGAGGGTAGACTGAAAGAGTGACTGAAGCGGTGTTAATTAGAAAGGGTGGTATGCTACTTGAGGACTATAAAATGATCTAATAACGTTATTAGGTTCATATTTTCACAATTATTTCTAATTTTCATGTTTTGTTTTAAGGATTGCTTAGAAACATCTCAAGCCATCTCAAGCTCATCTTGGCCCACTTCCCTGGCCACACAGACAATGCATCGCTTCCCTGTGTGCCCAATAATGTTTGTACCATGTTTTGTGCTGCTATCATGTTGTGCTGCTGCCATGTTGTCATCGTAATGTGTTGCCATCATGCTTTGTTGTCTTAGGTCTCTATGTAGTGTTGTGGTATCTTTGTCGTGATGCGTTTTGTCCTATATTTTTAATACCAGCCCCCGTCCCCACAGGCGCTAGGCCGTAATTGTAAATAAGAACGTTAACCGATATATATATTTTTAAAATTCATACAGCCTCTCACTGACCCACTGGGCACCAAGGCCAACCAGCACACAGACACGGAATTAAAAAGAGAGTCTCACCAAATTGCATTATTTTAAGCCACACCCTCTTATTTTCTAGGGAGCCTAAGTAGCTAACTGTGTTCCTTTAAAATCAGAGGTGGGCAACTTTGATTGTAACTCATGAGGAAGTGCAGTGGCTCGAGGGTCTGCGTAGCCACATCCATAACGACAAAAGCCCTAGCATTTTGGGGGCCCGAAATTGTGTTCGCGGGGCACCCCCACCACCCCACCACCCCACCTTGCAAGCAACCTTTTTTAGCAGCCCTACTTGACTGCAGAGATACATTTATAGTTATTTTCTGCAATTCTACACATTTTGCCATTGGGCGGAGAGAAGATTTAGTCATTTTAATAACTAATTTAATGGTCGGTAATTTGACCATGATTAATACAAGTTCAGATATTTGAACCGTTAGACTAAATACCTTTTGTCAAATTGACATAAAAATGTATTTTTGATAACCCAAACCATTTTCCTAACCTTAACCTAATTATCCTGACCTGCCATGTCAATTCTCCCAACCTGCTGCACAAGTTATATTAACCTGCTATGAAAAGTCCATTTAGACAAGAGCTGTATCCAGTCTAGACAAAACCACCCCTGCTTTAAATAACAAGCGGCTGCTGGAGCTGACAGGCTCTGATGGGGGACAGGAATAACTGGTTGGCCCTCCGGTTTAGAGTACTCCTCAGGGGTTCCCACTCCCTCCTGAGTAGTGACAAGGTAGGGGGCTCCAAGAGGCCTCATTAACCGAACAGCTCCATAATCTACAGAAGACGTGGCTGGCTGGGGATTGCATGGATTTCCAGAGGACATGGCTGGCTGGGGGTTCCCATCTGTCTCCAATCACATGCTGGGATTTACATGCTCACTAGGGTACTTGCAGTCCTCACCCAATCACAGGCTGGGATTTCCATCCACATGCTGCGGGGACTTACCACAAGAGCATTAGTAAGGTCGGGCACTGATGTTGAGCGATTAGGTCTAGCTCGCAGTCGGCGTTCCAATTCATCACAAAGGTGTTCGATGGGGTTGAGGTCAGGGCTCTGTGCAGGCCAGTTAAGTTCTTCCACAACGATCTCGACAAACCATTTCTGTACGGACCTCGCTTTATGCAGAGGGGCATTGGCAATGCCGAAACAGGAAAGGGCCTTCCCCAAAACAGTTGCCACAAAGTTGGAAGCACAGAATCATCTAGAATGTCATTGTATGCTGTAGCATTAAGATTTACCGTCACTGGAACTAAGGGTCCAAACCCGAACAATGTAATAAAGCCCCAGACCATTATTCCTCCTCCACAAAACTTTAGTTGGCACAATGCATTGTGGCAGGTAGTGTTCTCCTGGCATCCGCCAAACCCAGAATCATCTGTCGGAATGCCAGATGGTGAAGCTTGATTCATCACCCAAGAGAACAGTTTCCACTGCGCCAGAGTCCAATGGCGGCAAACTTTACAACCCTTCCAGCCCGCGCTTGGTGATCTTAGTCTTGTGGGCTGTTGCTCGGCCATGGAAACCCATTTCATGAAGCTCCCGACGAACAGTTCTTGTGCCGATGTTGCTTCCAGAGGCAGTTTGGAACTCGGTAGCGAGTGATGTCAGCCGAACCTGCTCATTTGAAAGGGTATCAATATACTTTTGTATATACAGTGCATTCGTATCTATATACTTTTGTATATACAGTGCATTCGTAAGGTTCAGACCCCTTGACTTTCCACATTTTGTTACGTTACAGCCTTATTCTAAAATGTATTAATTAGTCCCCCCTCCCCTCAATCTACACACAATACCCAATAATGACAAAGCATAAACAGGTTTAGAAATTTGCAAATGTATTAAAAATAAAAAGTGAAATATTATATTTACTTAAGTATTTAGACCCTTTTCTCAGTACGTTGTAGCACCATTAGCAGCGAATACAGCCTAGAGTCTTCTTGGGTACGACGCTACAAGCTTGGCATGCCTGTATTTGGGGAGTTTCTCCCATTCTTCTCTGTAGATCCTCTCAAGCTCTGTCAAGTTGGATGGGGAGCGTAGCTGCACAGCTATTATCAGGTCGCCTCAGAGATGTTCGATCGGGTTCAAGTCAGGGCTCTGGCTGGGACACTCAAGGACATTCAGAGACTTGTCCCAAAGCAACTCCTGCGTTGTCTAGGCTGTGCGCTTAAGGTCGTTGTCTCATTGGAAGTGGACCTTCGCCCGAGTCTAAGGTCCGGAGCAGGTTATCATTAAGGAGCTCTGTTCATCTTTCCCTCGATCCTGACTAGTCTCCCAGTCCCTGAAAAATATAACCATAGCATGATGCTGCCACCACCACGCTTCACCACGCTTCACCGTAGGGATGCAGCTTTCCTCCAAATATGATGCTTGGCATTCAGACCAAAGAGATGGTTTTATCAGACCAGAGAATATTATTTCTCATGGTCCGAATGTCCTTTAGGTGACTTTCAGCAAACTCCAAGTGGGCTGTCATGTGTATTTTACTGAGGAGTGGATTCCATCTGGCCACTCTACCATAACGGCCTGATTGGTGGAGTGCTGCAGAGATGGCAGAACCTTGGAGAAAGATGACCATCTCTGCAGAAAGATTGGTCACTCTGGCAGAGCTCCATCTGGTTCATGGTCACCTCCCTGATTAAGGCCCTTCTCCCCTGATTTCTCAGTTTGGTCTGGTGGCCAGCTCTCTCTGGGAGAGTCTTGGTGGTTCTAAAACATATTTTATTTAAGAATGATGGAGGCCACTGTGTTCTTGGGGACCTTCAATGCTGCAGAAAGTTTTGGGTATCTTTCCCCAGATTTGTGCCTCGACACAATTCCTTCAATCTCATGGCTTGATTTTTGCTCTGACATGCACTGTCAAACTGTGGGACCTTATATCGACAGGTGTGTGCCTTTCCAAATCATCTCCATTCAATTTTAAATTTACCAAAAAGGTGGACTCCAATCACGTAGTAGAAACATCAAGCATAGCCAATGGAAACAGGATGCACCTGAATCAATTTCGAGTCTCAAAGCAAAGGGTCTGAATACGTACATAAATACGGTATCAGTTTTTCGTGTGCAGAAGTTTCTAAAATCCTGGTTTCGCTTTACCATTATGGGGTATTGTGTGTAGATTGAAGAAAAACATTCATTTAAATCAATTTTAGAATAAAGCTGTAATGTAACCAAATCTGGAAAGTCAAGGGGTCTGAATACTTTCCAAATGCATGTATATAGTATGCACACACAGTCCCCCCTGGCCCCTACTCATTTCAGACCTCCCTAAGAATGACTCAAAGCCAGGCCTATTCCCTACATCAGGGATGTGCAGCTCCAGTCCTCGGGGGTCGGAGCGGTGTCACACACTGTCCACATCCCTAGTCAACACAGCTGATTAAACTAATTGCATTCTAAACTGAAGATCATGATTGGAGTCAGGTGTGTTAGCTGTGGCAAAAGTGTGATACCAATCAGGCCCCAGGGGACTGGAGTTGCCCATCCCTGCACTAGGCTGAGCCAATTACATAAGAGAACGTAAAAAAAAAAACACCCTTGAGCCTGGAGCTAGCCTTCACTACAGCTGCATCAATGAGAGCATCTTGACAGGCTGCATCACCGCTTGGTATGGCAACTGCTTAGCATCAAACCACAAGGCGCTACAGAGGTCAGTGCGCATAGCCCAGTACATCACTGGGGCCAAGCTCCCTGCCACTGAGGACCTGGATACCAAGTGGTGTCTGTTCAGGGTCCTGTTGGGTCCAGACTTGACGCATCGCTACCGCTTGCCGTGCGGTAGCAGAGCGAACAGTCTATGACGTGGGTGGCTGGAGTGTTTGACAATTTGCCCTACAAATTGTCAAACACTCCAGCCACCCACGTCATAGACTGTTCGCTCTGCTACCGCACGGCAAGCGGTACCGATGCATCAAGTCTGGACCCAACAGGACCCTGAACAGAGTCTACCCCTAAGTCAAAAGATTTATAAATAGCTACCTGGACAATCAGCATCGACCCTTCTGTCACTAACTCTTTATTATCTATGCTGTTGCCTAGTCACTTCAGCCCTACCTATACGTACATATCTAAGTCAATGACCTCATACCCCTGCACATAGACTCTGTACTGGTACCACGTTACTCATTGTGTATTTATTCCTTGTGTTTTCTCTACGCATTGTTGGGAAGGGCCCATAATGATGCATTTCACTATTAGTCTACACCTGTTGTTTAGGAAGCATATGACAAACCCAATTTTATTTGACTTCAGTAACTAGACCTAGGCCACAGAGGGGGTCACGGTATGAACGCAGGTCATCACATCCAGAGCAACGCCTAACTACATCAACGAGTTGTTCTGAGGAGTTTCTAATAAAAAGGTTGGAGTCGAGTTCACAACAGCTCATCTCTTAAGAGCGACACACTGACACGTGGGCTGTGTTACAAAACAAACTGTTACATTATCAAAACGTGCAAACGCATTGGTAATGAAGTCATCAAGCAAAAACACTTCCTCTGGCCTCTAATTCTCTTATTTCAAATAGAATGGAATAATTAATAGCGTCATAAAATAACCTGTATTTTGGGAATACGTCAGAATGTTTGTAGTTGTTAGTATGTCCTCGTGCAGTCCTAATAAGGGCCTAGAGGAGAAGAAAAGAAAGAACAGGAAGTAGTCTGACCTTATAGGGTTCCCCGAACAGGGGAACGGTCTCCTGGTAGAACTCCTTTTCCTGGAAGTTTCCCTGATTCCGCCGCTCCCGCTCTTGGATGCGAAGGAGGTTCCTCTCCTCATTGTAGCTGTGTGTGTGTGTGTGTGGGGGGGATACATTTAAAAAATCAGACAGGTTTAGAGTGGACACTTTGAACAGTACACATTTCTCAAGTCTGTATACGCTTAACTCAGACTTCAGGGTAAATTAAATTATGTACAGATATCAAAAATGGAAGCCTTGGGCGAAAAATCGAAATACTTGGGTAGATCTCAGGTTAGGATTTGGGCTTTATAGGAGAGCAAGTTGGATTGATATTATACAAAGTACACCATTACCAGAATAATTTTGAGAGTCCAAAATGGTGTAATTGGGGGGGGGTTCCATCATACAGTGAGTGCCTTCAGTAAGTATTCAGACCCCTTATCGTTTTCCACAGTGTTGGGTTACAGCCTGAATTTTAAAAGTGATTAAATTGAGAAAATACATTTTACTGGTATACACTCACAATACCCCTTTGTGTCATGAAAATGTATTGAATTAATAAGTATTTAGACCCCTTTGTTTTATGGCAAGCCTAAATAAGTTCAGGACCCCAAAAAAATGTGCTAAACCCGTAAGTTGCATGGACTCACTGTGAGCAATAACTGTTTAACAAGAGGTAGTCATTCAAAAATCATCCCTGTACCCCACATACTTGTAATTGTAAGGTCCCTCAGTCGAGCATTGAATTTCAGACACAGAGTCAACCACAAAGACCAGGGAGGGTTTCCAATGCCTCACAAAGGGCACCTATTGGTAGATGGTTTAAAAAAATAGATATACTTTTTATTTATTTTTTAATTTTTTAAAGCTGACATTAAATATCCCTTTGAGCATGGTGAAGTTATTAATTACGCTTTGGGTGGTGTATTGATACACCCAGTCACTACAAAGATACAGGCGTCCTTCCTAACTTAGTTGCCGGAAAGGAAGGAAACTGCTCAGGGATTTCACAATGAGACCAATGGTGACTTTAAAACAGTTACAGAGTTTAATGGCTGTGAAAGGAGAATACAATGTTGATCCATCAGTTGTTACTTTAAAAATACTAACCTAGTGAAAAGGAAGTCTGTACAGAATAGAAATATTCCAAAACTGCAAAATATTTGGCAAAGAAATTGACTTTTGGTCCTGAATACAAAGCATTCTGTTCATATTTTCAAGCATGCCGGTGGCCGCATCATGTTATGGATATGGGAATTATTTTAGGATAAAAAGAAACAGAATAGAGCAGAGTACAGGCAAAATCCTAGAGTAAAACCTGGTTCAGTCTGCATTCCAACAGACACTGGGAGACAAATTCACCTTTCAGCAGGATAATTAAGTAAAACAAGGCCAAATTAACACGAGTTGCTTACCAAGAAGACAGCGAAGGTCTTTCAGTTAATCTACTTTAAAATATATGCCAAGACCTGAAATGGTTTAAAATGATCAACAACCAATTTGGCAGAGCTTGAAGAATTTTTTAAATAAATTTAAAAAGTGGCAAATGTTGCACCATCCAGGTATGGAACTCTTAGGGGCTTACCCAGAAAGTCTCAGTTGTAAAACAATGCCAAAAGTGCATTAAAAGTATTGACTCAGGGGTGTGAAAACACATGAGATATTCCTGTATTTTATTTTCAATAAATTGGCAAAAATGTCTAAAAACATCTTTTCAACATCATTATGGTGTATGATGTGTAGATGTGAAGAGAAAATATATTTGATCAATTTTGAATTCAGGCTGTAACAACAAATGTGAAATAAGTCAAGGGGTATGAACACTTTCTGAAGGCACTGTATCTGGAGACAGGTGTAATTATAGAGACACACAGTCCTATGGGGTTGACATCATCTGTTTCAAACACTCCCTCTAGAATGGCACACTGCCAGAATACATGTCAAATGGACAACGACTTACTTTACTGGATTTAAAAATTTAAAAAAATCAGCTCTGTTGAAGTAAGAAGGGTGTGGATAACTTAATCTGGGTGGAGAACTTGGATGTAGCTTCAATTGTCATTTGGAAATCTGGCAACAAAATAGACTGCCCTCAAACAGCTTGGCTATCGTCCTGCTCTGCCCTGCATCGTGTAATTTTATAGGAGGTTCCTAGAACACGCTCACAATCCAGTGGTGTAAAGTACTTCAGTAAAAATACTTTAAAGTACTACTTATGCAGTTTGAGTATGTGTACTTTTACTATTTATAGTTGACAACTTTTACTAAACTATATTCCTAAAGAAAATAAATGTACTTTTTTACTCCATACATTTTCCCTGGCACCTAAAAGTACTCATTACATTTATTTAAAAAAAATATATATATATAAACAAAATACTTAGCAGGACAGAGAAATGTTTCAATTCACACCCTTACCAAGAGAACATCCCTGGTCGTCCCTACTGTCTTTGATCTGGCGTACTCACTAAACAAATGCTTTATTGGTAAATTGTGTTGGAGTGTGACCCTGGATATGCATGTAAAAAATAACCTTAAAAGACACCTTAATATAGTATTCAGACACTTTGCTATGAGACTCGAAATTGAGCTCATGTGCATCCTATTCCCATTGATCATTTATTTTTATTTATTGAAACCTTTATTTAACTGGGCAAGTCAGTTAAGAACAAACTCTTATTTACAATGGACTGCCTACCACGGCCAAACCCGGACGATGCTGGGCCAATTGTGTGCCGCCCTATGGGACTCCCAATCACGGCCGGATGTGATACAGCCTGGATTCGAACCAGGGACTGTAGTGTACTGAGATGCATGCCTTAGACTGCTGCGCCACTCGGGAGCCCATCATCCTTGAGATGTTTCCACAACTTGGTTAGAGTTCACCTGTGGTAAATTCAATTGATAGGACATGATTTGGTGAGGTCCCAGAGCTGACAGGGCATGTCAGAGCAAAAACCAAGCCATGAGGTTGAAGGAATTGTCCGTAGATCTCATAGACAAGATTGTGTCAAGGCACAGATCTGGGGAAGGACACCAAAACATTTCTGCAGCATATAAGATCCCCATTGACTCATCACATACATTGCATTCGGAAAGTTCAGACCCCTTGACTTTTTCTTCATTTTGGTTATGTTACAGCCTTATTCCAAAATTGATTAAATAGTTTTTTCCCTCTCACAAATCTACACACAATAGCCCATAATGACAAAGCATAAAACAGTTTAGGAAGAAAAAAAAAAAAAAAGTTGTATTTTATCATATCATATCACATTTACATAAGTATTCAGACCTTTTGCTTAGTACTTTGTTGAAGCACCTTTGGCAGCGAATACAGCCTCGAGTCTTATTGGGTATGACGCTACAAGCTGGTCACAACCAGTTTTTTGCGAGTTTCTCCCAATCTTCTCTGTAGATCCTCTCAAGCTCTGTCAGGTTGGACGAGAGCGTCGATGCACAGCTACTATCAGGTCTCTCCAGAAACGTTAGATCGGGTTCAAGTCCGGGCTCTGGCTGGGCCACTTGAGGACATTCAGAGACTTGTCCCAAAGCAACTCCTGCGTTGTCTTGGCTGTGTGCTTAGGGTTGTTGATCTGTTGGAAGGTGAACCGTCGCCCCAGTCTGAGAACCTGCTCCAGAATGCACAGGAATTCAAAGATCTCTGTACTTTGCTCCATTGATCTTTCCCTTGATCCTGACTAGTCTCCCAGTCCCTGCCGATGAATAACCTCCCCACAGCATGATGCTGCCACCACCATGCTTCACTGTAGGGATGGTGCCAGGTTTCCTCCAGACGTGACACTTGGCATTCAGTCCAAAGAGTTAAATCTTGGTTTCATCAGACCAGATAATCTGGTTTCTTATGGTCAGAGTCCTTTAGGCCAACTCCAATCAGGCTGTCATGTGCCTTTAACTGAGGAGTGGCTACCGTCTGGCCACTCTACCATAAAAGCCTGATTGGTGGAGTGCCGCAGAGATGGGAGAACCTTCCAGAAGGATAACCATCTCCACAGAGGAACTCTGAAGCGCTGTCAGAGTGACCATCAGGTTCTTGGTCACCTCCCTGACCAAGGCTCTTCTCCCCAGATTGCTCAATTTGAAAGGCCAGCCAGCTCTAGGAAGAGTCTTGGTGGTTCCAAACTTCTTCCATTTAAGAATGATGGAGGCCACTGTGTTCTTGGGGACCTTCAATGCTGCAGAACTTTTTTGGCACCTTCCCCAGATCTGTGCCTCAACATAATCCCTTCTCGGAGCTCTACGGACAATTCCATCGACCCCATGGCGTTGTTTTTGCTCCGACATGCACTGTCAACTGTGGGACCTTATAAATACAGGGGTGTTCCTTTCCAAATCATGTCCAATCAATTGAATTTACCACAGGCGGACTCCAATCAAGTTGTAGAAACATCAAAACATGAATAAAAACAGGATGCACCGGAGCTCAATTTCGAGTCTCATAGCAAAGGATCTTAATACATATGTAAACATAAATAAAATGTTTTACTGTTTTTGCTTTGTCATTATGGGGTATTGTGTGTAGATTTGAGGAAAAACATTTATTTAATCCATTTTAGAATAAGGCTGTAATGTAACAAAATACGTGGGGGGTCTGAATAGTTTCCGAGCACTGCTGCTACCTATCTGTCACTTTATTTTGAGGAATAGCTGTATGTATACTGAACAAAAATAAAAATGCAACATGTAAAGTGTTGGTCCCATGTTTTATGAGCTGAATAAAAAGTCCCTGAATGTATTTTGTTTTAATGATGAATTCTTGCTTGCTGAGCGGCCTTTCAGGATATGTCACTATAGGATTAGTTTTACTGTGGATATAGATACTTTTGTACCGGTTTCCTCCAGTATCTTCACAAGGTCCTTTGCTGTTGTTCTGGGATTGATTTGCACTTTTCGCACCAAAGTACGTTCATCTCTAGGAGACAGAACGAGTCTCCTTCCTGAGCGGTTTGACGGCTGCATGGTCCCGTGGTGTTTATACTTGCGTACTATTGTTTTGTGGAGTGGTTGAAAAACAAGTTTAATGATTCCAACCTATGTGTATGTAAACTTCCAACGTCAACTGTATATAGCCAAATTGTCATTATTCAGTACTGGTACTGGTCATTTCTCGCTGCATTGTGGGTAAGGACCTCTAAGTTAGCATTTCACTCTTAGTCTACACCTGTTGTTTACAAAGCATGTGATGAATACAATTTGATTATTATCTTTCAAATCTTGGCATGTTTTCAAACCATTATGTGGCGCAGTAGTCTAAGGCACTGCATCTCAGTGCTAGAGGCGTCACTACAGACATCCTGGTTTGAGTCCAGGTTGTATCACAACCAGCAGTGATTGGGAGTCCCATAGGGCGGCGCACAATTGGCCCAGCGTCGCCCAGATTAGGGTTTGGCCGGGTTAGGCTGTCATTGTAAAATAAGAATTGTATTCTTAACTGACTTGCCTAGCTAAAAAATCAGCAAGGGTACGCAAGGCATTATTGTGAAGTATTGGAGTACGGGCATGCCATTTTGATTCCCATGTGATGCTATTTACAGGTGTAAATTATGTACAGCCACTGTAGTAAAGCTGCCTGCCACAGTGGTGGTCTGATGCACACTAACACCTAGGGGTCCCCTTAAAACTGATTATCACCCCCCACACCCAAAATCTCATCTCCTCTCTCTTACATGAAGGCACAAGAACACACCAGACTGATAAGGACGAGAAGGATCATTCATGCAGCTAGGCCTACTTCTAAATCCAGCCATCCCATAATGTAGCCTGTGTAGTGTCAGGCTTTTCAGAAGGGATGCAAGAATGAGCCTTTATCCAAAATGTAGGCCTATATCACAACCATATCTGCATGACATCATTAAAATAAAAAACTGCATACTATAACATAACGTAGGCCTTGCCGAGACCTACAGGCAAAACGTTGGCAGGCGCCTGCACAGAAATTCCTTCGAACCACAAAAGTCGGCTGATGGCAGGCTTTTAAGTTTTATAAGAGGCGCAGGGCTGTCTGTAGTTAGCAAAGTAGAAGCAACACGCAGCATACTAGCCTCCACTAAAGAGAAGGGCTGTGTGATGAGTGGGGAGGGGAAAGACAGAGAGACTCCTTCCCCTGCAGTGGGCAAAGGTCAACATGTGGTTCACCCTGTATCATTACTTACAATCCACTGACTAGTATACATAGGAGGTGAAAAGATATTCAGCCACTGATGGTAAACAAAGGAAGTTTGTCTCAGTAAAAAGATGGCTTTTAAATTAGCCAACCATCTTCATTGGTAAGCAAGATGCAACAGCATTTATTTTTCTCTAGTCTAGATTTAAAATCAAACTATTTGTCACACACACCAAAGATAAGTGTAGAATTTACAGTGAAATGCTTAGAGAGTGATTTGAAGAGACTACAGAGTTGATACCTAAGCCCAAATAGCTACATTCTTCATATACAAATGGGTCCATTTCTCCTGTGCTACACCTTTAAGGTTTAGCTTCATGAGGACAGTTTATCCCTCTACATCAGCTGGTGCAATGGGTTCTCCCAGTAGTAGACAAGGGTAGGGTTCAATGCTATACAAAGGCAGTAGACAGAATTAACTTTCATCAACCCAAACACAGGTGTGTGTCTGCAATGCTGCTGCATGCTTGGGATGTGTGAACCTGTACTCAATATAAGGATGTGATAGCAGGGTACTGTGGGCATAATTCACTTTGATTATTTTCCTTATTAGGCTAATCAATCAATCTATATCTAGGACTATTATGGCTTTACGCAGAGACAGACAATATGGAGCGTTTTTAGACAGGGGACTATCAGCAACTATTGATGGTTTCGTCAATAACTTCATTTCAAACCTGATGTTGTTGAGTAGCTAAAAATATTGATATAAAAAAGGGTACAATGGATGGAGACATGGTAAACTCGCATTCCTTCCCCTGCGTTTAGGGAAATTGGATTTATTTGCTAAACAAACAAGTTTCGATTTGAGACCTCAAAAAGGTAATCAGCTGTTCAAGCGCGGTGGTTAGCTATTCGCCATATTCAATCCTGCTGGTTAGCAAGTAAAAATGTATAACAAGGAATGATTGAAAGTACACTAGTAGCTAGTTCTTCTGTACGAAATTAAACTACGGTTAACGTTACCTATCAGTATCAGGTTTAAAACGCAACATCTAGTTATAAAAACAGCATGCGAACTGCTAGATAAGAGCTAGTTAGGCATCTCACTAACACTGCCAGGCTGGAGTGAAATATCAAACTTCTGACGTGACAATTAAATATCTAGTAGCTAAATTCGTGAGTAACGTTTGCTAAGGAACGTTAGCTAGTTAAACTCGCAGGACCACATTACATAATGGCCAGTTATTTTGTTATCCAAATTATTGTTAGCTAGCAAACTAATATATATAGACTAATAAAAAATAAATAAAAAAACACGACGGAATTGTTATTTAAATGAGCTAACTAAAATGTTAGCCGGTGGTGAGATCGTGCGCTAGCTCCTAAATCTAAAAATACACTGACATCGTCGATCAGCTGGTTAGCAGTGGCACCAGTTTGCTAGCTAAATCACACACCACAGCTGTGGCAGTGAGCAGGCTAGTTCCAGCTGATTCCACCTCCTTCGGCTACGCTAGCCGCGTTACCAATTCAGGTTGTTTATTTTATTACGCTTTAAAAATGGCAAATAACTTCGCCAAACTCCGTTTAAAAACACGCTTCTAGCGATATCCAAACACGTAGTTATCAAAGTAACGAGTCAAACTCAACTTTTGGAACGACTTAGCGTCTTTTTAGCTAGCTATGGTCAAATGGATTTGAGATAGTTCGTAGGTTAGCTAACGTTCTCTGCTTACCTTGAACGAGCTGCCATGGTGCGCCTCAACAAAAAAAACAAATTGTAAATTGCTTGCCATGTGTTTCTGACAATCCTTGATTGGATAATCTCTCTCCCCCCTCCCCTCTCCCTTCTTGATTACATTGTTTACCAGTCAAATGTCATCGAAATTTTGATATAAATGAACTGTCACTAACTGTTCTTTCATAGTTCTCTGCTAGTAACTGTGCATATGGATCCTGGTCTCAGGGCATACTGGGTTGTTCTATTTCATGCAGTCATCCGGGGGGGACACACAGTGGAGCGAGATACGATGGCTTTTGTACTTAAACAGAAAAGCAACCTGCAATAAACAAAAAACGACTGTTCATTTGTTCTACTTATTTCCAAATTGTATTTCTGTTGTATATTATAGAATGTGTTTTCTTTCTCGCGTTTTTCAATTGTCAACTTTAAAACAAAGTTTGCACAGTTCCCCCCTTGCACGTAGGGAAATGGTACAGCCACACCATTCCTATTATGGACATGTTATTCTTCTCTCTGAATCACCACCTTAAACTATTGCCAGGGATAGCAAATCAAACAGTTTTATTTTATCTCTGAACTGAGAACTACACATACCATTAGACAGCACAGGCTACAGCTGGATACAGAATTATATTGAAAGAGTTCATATTAATTTCCCCAATTAAATTAAAATTACTGATATATTTTATGATTATGTGGATATTTAAAGTATGCCTTCCTATAAATTAATCTAAGTTATTGATAAATGTGAAGAATATAACTGATAATGGCATCCCATAGATACTGAACAACATTCCAATAGTAGTTTTTTTAAAATAAATTCTATTTTCGTGGAGACACTCATTGAATTGAATAGAGTGATATGAAAAACAAAGTTCAAATCAAATCAAATTGTATTTGTCACATACACATGGTTAGCAGATGTTAATGCGAGTGTAGCGAAATGCTTGTGCTTCTAGTTCCGACAATGCAGTAATAACCAACGAGTAATCTAACCTAACAATTTCACAACTACTACCTTATACACACAAGTGTAAAGGGATAAAGAATATGTACATAAAGATATATGAATGAGTGATGGTACAGAACGGCATAGGCAAGATGCAGTAGATGGTATTGAGTACAGTATATACATATGAGATGAGTAATGTAGGTTATGTAAACATGAAAGTGGCATAGTTTAAAGTGGCTAGTGATACATGTATTACATAAAGATGGCAAGATGCAGTAGATGATAGAGTACAGTATATACATATACATATGAGATGAGTAATGTTAGTGGGTTAACTGCCTGTTCAGGGGCAGAACGACAGATTTGTACTTTGTCAGCTCGGGGGTTTGAACTTGCAACCTTCCAGTTACTAGTCCAACACTCTAACCACTAGGCTACCCTGCCGCCTTGGGGAAGGCACTTAACACTAATTGCTCCTGTAAGTTGCTGTGGATAAGAGCGCACTGCTAAATGGCTCAAATTGTAAGTGTAAAAACCAATCTAAAATGCCCCCGTAGTTGTGCACGCTGGTCTATAATGGTGATCCTGTTGTCTGCAGTACTGCGATTGGCCTTTTATCTTCCTTTGCTTCATTGTGAGGTGGCAGTTGTTCTCTCCTGCGACATGGTATGAATTATAGGCCTACCCATTAAGGCTCCATTGAACTTGGCAAACTACCTGCCCTCCAGGACACCTACACCACCCGATGTCACAGGAAGGCAATAAAGATCATCAAGGACAACAACCACCCGAGCCACTGCCTGTTCACCCCGCTATCATCCAGAAGGCGAGGTCAGTACAGGTGCATCAAAGCAGGGCCCGAGAGACTGAAAAACAGCTTCTATCTCAAGGTCATCAGACTGTTAAACAGCCACCACTAACATTGAGTGGCTGCTGCCAACATACTGACTCCAGCTCACTTTAATAATGGAAATTGATGTAAAAAATGCATCACTAGCCACTTTAAACAATGCCACTTAACATAATGTTTACATACCCTACACTGTGGATATAGATACTTTTGTACCTGTTTCCTCCAGCATCTTCACAAGGTCCTTTGCTGTTGTTCTGGGATTGATTGCACTTTTCACACCAAAGTACATTTGTCCATAGGAGACAGAACATGCCAAGTAAAGCCCCCTGGCAAAACCCTCTCCTAATCTGGACGACACTGGGCCAATTGTGCGCCGTCCTATGGAACTCCCAGTCACAGCCAGTTGTGACTGAGCCTGGGATAGAACCCCAGGCTGTAGTGACACTGCAACACTGCAATGCAGTGCCTTAGACCGCTGCGACACTCGGGAGGCCCTAAATGATCCTTTTAACTTCTTCTGTGTGTGATTGTATAATAATCGGTTCAAGAACGTAGATCTGGTGTATTATTGCCTTAGAATTTGTTTTGTATTTACACGAAGAATTACCACAGAGATTGCCATTTGTCCATTCACTATAGAAGGGTTAGCTGGCGATGCTTTCATGGGGCAGAAGCGTGTTGTTGTGATTCTGGATGGCCAGATTGTTAGTAAGAATTACAAGAAACTGCCATGTGGGGAATCGTAAGTGGCTCATTTCATCTTGTTCTTCATACTATGTCTTGTTTTGAGGTGTTTTGACTGATTTCATGTCAACGCTAATATAGCTCAAATTCTCTAGATAGCTAACCAACAACTGTAACAATGTATTTGAGAGACAAATCATCAAATCAAATCAAATTGTATTGGTCACATACACATGGTTAGCAGATGTTTTTGCAAGTGTAGCGAAATGCTTGTGCTTCTAGTTCTGACAGTGCTGCAATATCTAACAATATCTAACAAGTGCTCATTGTGCAAATGTATTTATATTTTCAATAAATATTAGAGATAAAATATAGCTTACATGTTGGCAGGGTAGCCTAGCGGTTAATTAAGAACATTGGGCCAGTAACTTGAAAGGTCACTGGTTTGAATTCTTGAGTTTGACGAGGTGAAAAATCTGTCAATGTACCTTTTTATTTTATTTTTTATTTATTTTACCTTTATTTAACCAGGCAAGTCAGTTAAGAACAAATTCTTATTCTCAATGACGGCCTAGTGGGTTAGTAAAACAAGTCCTATATCGACATAACCTGAAAGGCCGCTCAGCAAGGAAGAAGACACTGCTCCAAAACCTCCATAAAAAAACAGACTACGGTTTGCAACTGCACATGGGGACAAATGTTGTACTTTTTGGAGAAATGTCCTCTGGTCTGATGAAACAAAAATAGAACTGTTTGGCCATAATGACCATCGTTATGTTTGGAGGAAAAAGGGGGAGGCTTGCAAGCCGAAGAACACCATCCCAACTGTGAAGCACGGGCGTGGCAGCATCATGTTGCAGGGGTGCTTTGCTGCAGGAGGAACTGGTGCACTTCACAAAATAGATGTGTATATCTTGAAGCAACATCTCAAGACGTCAATCAGGAAGTTAAAGCTTGGTCGCAAATGGGTCTTCCGAATGGACAATGCCCCCAAGCATACTTCCAAAGTTGTGACAAAATGGCTTAAGGACAACAAAGTCAAGGTATTGGAGTGGCCATCACAAAGCCCTGACCTCAATCCTATAGAAAATGTGTGGGCAGAACTGAAAAAGCGTGTGTGAGCAAGGAGGCCTACAAACCTGATTCGGTTACACCAGCTCTGTCTGGAGGAATGGGCCAAAATTCCCCCAACTTATTGTGGGAAGCTTGTGGAAGGCTACCTGAAACATTTGACCCAAGTTAAACAATTTAAAGGCAATGCTACCAAATACTAATTGAGTGTATGTCAACTTCTGACCCACTGGGAATGTGATGAAAGAAATAAAAGCTGAAATAAATCATTCTCTCTACTATTATTCTGACATTTCACATTCTTAAAATAAAGTGATGACCCTAACTGACCTAAAACAGGGAATTTTTACTAGGATTAAATGTCAGGAATTGTGAAAAACTGAGTTTAAATGTATTTGGATAAGGAGTATGTAAACTTCCGACTTCAAGTCATTGCTGTGTAGGCTACTGGAGCTGTCGCTTAGGTCTCCTGACAATCCATGGCCTAGGCACCTTGGGGTTAATACTGTAAAGAGTTGGGAGGAAAAGCCTTGCCTGATGACTCAAACTGAATCCTTTCTCTGCTCTGTCGTTCAGTACATACTTCAGTCTGAGACTGCCATCATTGAAGTTGTTTGTGGTGACATAAAAATGAGGTGTTTTGTACAAAACAAAGTCATCAGCTATTGGATCTTACTCTAACCACGCAGAGTATCAAAACCAACTATGCATTTTCTAAATGTCTGGGACAAATCAGACAGTCTAGAATGGAAATCCATTCTAGAAATAGTCATGGAGGTACTCAGACTCATTGAGGAGAAGAAACTAAAATCTGTGGATATGGCGTAGCATTTGGCCAGAGAAAGGAGTTTGGGCAGCCAGGCAAGGAGAAGCCTGGAACAAACCGCACACAGCAATGGTAGTGAATATCAGTCGCCCGTAGACTTTGCCCCGGGATTTCAACGGTCACTGTAGCCTAGTGGTTAGAGCGTTGGGCTAGTAACCCTAGAAGGTTGCGAGTTCAAACCCCCAGCTGACAAAGTACAAATCTGTCGTTCTGCCCCTGAACAAGGCAGTTAACCCACTGTTCCTAGGCCGTCATCGAAAATAAGAATTGGTTCTTAACTGACTTGCCTAGTTAAATAAAGGTAAAATATAAAAAGAATCCACCACTCCACTTAAAGCTCAGAATAAGACCAAATGGTATTTTCTTACTGCACTAGGTCAGTGTTGATAATAATGGAGAAGGCATATCCTATGTTTATTACTCTAATCATGATAATATAATGTATGTAAATCAAGAGTGAAAAAGCATTATTATAATTTTAATACAATCTAAAAATCTATGTTGTAAATCATCTTAATTGTTGTGGTATTGTGCCAATAGATAACTGCACGCAGGGAGTTTGATTATTCATACGTTCTATTCACACAATCATGCTGAGTTGGAAAATAAAATAACTGATCAGACTGTTGTACTTGATGTTACTGAGTTAATTTGTCACTTGGCTCTAAACCTTGAAAGTAAGTCTTTAAAAAAACACATACTAGATTTGTATCAGTTATTCCACAATTACCAGGTCACCACAGCTGGGAGAGGGAGCTTCACTAAATGTGAAGTGTAGCTTCACTAAATGTGAATGTATGTTCAAATGTCATGTATGAACTCACTGTATTGTTTCTGTAACTGTCCCCAATATTGTGATTGGGGACAGTAAATCCTCATTGCTTAGGTAAGAAATCATTTGAAAGGGAACTGTACTGTGTGCTGTATTAGCCTGATGTGAATTTTAATTTTACCTTCATTTTACTAGGCAAGTCAGTTAATAACAAATTCTTATTTTCAATGACGGCCTAGGAAAAACTGCCTGTTCAGGGGCAGAACAACAGATTTGTACCTTGTCAGCTCGGGGATTTGAACTTGCAACCTTTCGGTTACTAGTCCAACGCTCTAACCACTAGGCTACCCTGCCGCCTCTACACTCTAACCACTAGGCTACCCTGCCGCCTCTACACTCTAACCACTAGATTCAACTGGATGTCTCCAGCTGGCAACACGTGCACCGCTTTTTTCATAGCTGGGCTGTTGTGGTCATGTGATCAGGTCAGGCTTCTATGTTGAAAAGCTCTTAAGCCCTGTTTCTCCTCACCTCCCCATGGTGGAGACACAGAAATCCCCAGGTCTCTAGAGCTAGAGCCAGTAGGCTACATAAGGGCATGGCTCTGTAGCATAGGGGCAGCCTGACCCACACAGAGACAGACGTAGATAGACAGACCAGACTGTAGTAGGCGATTCTATCTATCACCCTAACAGATCTATTGGAGCCAGAGACCGAACACACATCCAACTTGTCCGTTGAGAGAAGCTGTGCCACTACTGTATCACTGAGCGGACCAGCAGCCATTAAAATAATCACTGGGTCATTAGCCAGCCAGCTGCTCTTTTTTTGGTTTTGAATTGTTAGATGCAACAGAATGTTGTGTAAGATTGTTTTATGGCAGTTATTTGGGTTAAACTACACTGAACAAAAATATCAACGCAACATGTAAAGTGCTGGTCCCATGTTTCATGAGCTGAAATAAAAAAAATCCCAGAAATGTTCCATAGGCACAAAAAACATATTTACATCCCTGGTATTGAGCGTTTATCCTTTGCCAAGATAATCCATCCACATGACAGGTGTGGCATATCAAGAAGCTGATTAAACAGCATGATCATTACACAGGTGCACCTTGTGCTGGGGGTCAATAAAAGGCCACTCTAAAATGTGACGTTTTGTCACACAACACAATGCCACAGATGTCTCCAGTTTTGAGGGAGTGTGTAATTGACATGCTGACTGCAGAACAGGCAGTTAACCCACTGTTCCTAGGCCGTCATTGAAAATAAGAATTTGTTCTTAACTGACTTGCCTAGTTAAATAAAGGTTAAAAAAACAAAAAATAAAAAAAACAATTAAAAACATTTGTCACATGCCCCGAATATAACAGGTGTAGATGCTTACTTACAAGGCCTTTAACCAACAATGCAGTTTTAAGAAAAATAAGTGCTAAGTAAAAAATAGATAAGTAAAAAAATCTAAATCAAAAATAATTAAAGAGCAGCAGTAAAATAACAGTAGCGAGGCTATACACAGGTGGTACTGGTACAGAGTCAATGTGGAAGATATACACAGGTGGTACTGGTACAGAGTCAATGTGGAAGATATACACAGGTGGTACTGGTACAGAGTCAATGTGGAAGATATACACAGGTGGTACTGGTACAGAGTCAATGTGGAGGCTATATACACAGGTGGTACTGGTACAGAGTCAATGTGGAAGATATACACAGGTGGTATATCAATGTGGAAGATATACACAGGTGGTACTGGTACAGAGTCAATGTGGAAGATATACACAGGTGGTACTGGTACAGAGTCAATGTGGAAGATATACACAGGTGGTACTGGTACAGAGTCAATGTGGAAGATATACACAGGTGGTACTGGTACAGAGTCAATGTGGAAGATATACACAGGTGGTACTGGTACAGAGTCAATGTGGAAGATATACACAGGTGGTACTGGTACAGAGTCAATGTGGAAGATATACACAGGTGGTACTGGTACAGAGTCAATGTGGAAGATATACACAGGTGGTACTGGTACAGAGTCAATGTGGAAGATATACACAGGTGGTACTGGTACAGAGTCAATGTGGAGGCTATATACACAGGTGGTACTGGTACAGAGTCAATGTGGAGGCTATATACACAGGTGGTACTGGTACAGAGTCAATGTGGAGGCTATATACACAGGTGGTACTGGTACAGAGTCAATGTGGAAGATATACACAGGTGGTACTGGTACAGAGTCAATGTGGAAGATATACACAGGTGGTACTGGTACAGAGTCAATGTGGAAGATATACACAGCTATATACACAGGTGGTACTGGTACAGAGAGCACAGGTGGTACTGGTGGAAGATATACACAGGTGGTACTGGTACAGAGTCAATGTGGAAGATATACACAGGTGGTACTGGTACAGAGTCAATGTGGAAGATATACACAGGTGGTACTGGTACAGAGTCAATGTGGAAGATATACACAGGTGGTACTGGTACAGAGTCAATGTGGAAGATATACACAGGTGGTACTGGTACAGAGTCAATGTGGAAGATATACACAGGTGGTACTGGTACAGAGCCAATGTGGAAGATATACACAGGTGGTACTGGTACAGAGTCAATGTGGAAGATATACACAGGGGGTACTGGTACAGAGTCAATGTGGAGGCTATATACACAGGTGGTACTGGTACAGAGTCAATGTGGAAGATATACACAGGTGGTACTGGTACAGAGTCAATGTGGAGGCTATATACACAGGTGGTACTGGTACAGAGCCAATGTGGAAGATATACACAGGTGGTACTGGTACAGAGTCAATGTGGAAGATATACACAGGTGGTACTGGTACAGAGTCAATGTGGAGGCTATATACACAGGTGGTACTGGTACAGAGCCAATGTGGAAGATATACACAGGTGGTACTGGTACAGAGCCAATGTGCGGGAGAACAGGTTAGTTGAGGTAATTGAGGTAATATGTACATGTAGGTATGTAGGTATGTAGTTTGTGGCTGCTTTGCGTGATTTATTGTTGTCTCTACCTTCTTGCCATTTGTGCGGTTGTCTGAGCCCAATAATGTTTTGTCCCATGGTTTGTGCTGCTACCATGTTGTGCTGCTGCCATGTTGTGTAGCTGGATAAGAGCGTCTGCTAAATGACTTAAATGTAAATGTAAATGTAGCTACCATGTTGTTGTCATGTTGTGTTGCTACCATGCTGTGTTCATGTGTTTGTCACGTTCTGACCATAGTTCTTTTGTATTTTCTTTGTTTTAGTGTGGTCAGGGCGTGAGTTGGGTGGGCAGTCTATGTTTTCTGTTTCTATGTGGGGTTTCTTGTTTGGCCTGATATGGTTCTCAATCAGAGGCAGGTGTTAGTCATTGTCTCTGATTGCCTGTTTTCTGTTGTGGTTGTTTTCAGTCTTTGTGTGGCTGCACCAGATAGAACTGTTTCGGTTGTTGTTTTGTAATTTGAAGTGTTCAGTTTTTTGATTATTTATTAAATTAAGATGAACACTAACCACGCTGCGCTTTGGTCCTCTCCTTCTTCCACCGACGACAACCGTTACAGTGTTGCTATGTCGTTGTCTTAGGTCTCTCTTTATGTAGTGCTGTGTTGTCATGTTGTGTTGCTATGTCGTTGTCTTAGGTCTCTCTTTATGTAGTGCTGTGTTGTCATGTTGTGTTGCTATGTCGTTGTCTTAGGTCTCTCTTTATGTAGTGCTGTGTTGTCATGTTGTGTTGCTATGTCGTTGTCTTAGGTCTCTCTTTATGTAGTGCTGTGTTGTCATGTTGTGTTGCTATGTCGTTGTATTAGGTCTCTCTTTATGTAGTGCTGTGTTGTCATGTTGTGTTGCTATGTCGTTGTCTTAGGTCTCTCTTTATGTAGTGCTGTGTTGTCATGTTGTGTTGCTATGTCGTTGTCTTAGGTCTCTCTTTATGTAGTGCTGTGTTGTCATGTTGTGTTGCTATGTCGTTGTATTAGGTCTCTCTTTATGTAGTGCTGTGTTGTCATGTTGTGTTGCTATGTCGTTGTATTAGGTCTCTCTTTATGTAGTGCTGTGTTGTCATGTTGTGTTGCTATGTCGTTGTATTAGGTCTCTCTTTATGTAGTGCTGTGTTGTCATGTTGTGTTGCTATGTCGTTGTCTTAGGTCTCTCTTTATGTAGTGCTGTGTTGTCATGTTGTGTTGCTATGTCGTTGTCTTAGGTCTCTCTTTATGTAGTGCTGTGTTGTCATGTTGTGTTGCTATGTCGTTGTCTTAGGTCTCTCTTTATGTAGTGCTGTGTTGTCATGTTGTGTTGCTATGTCGTTGTCTTAGGTCTCTCTTTATGTAGTGCTGTGTTGTCATGTTGTGTTGCTATGTCGTTGTCTTAGGTCTCTCTTTATGTAGTGCTGTGTTGTCATGTTGTGTTGCTATGTCGTTGTCTTAGGTCTCTCTTTATGTAGTGCTGTGTTGTCATGTTGTGTTGCTGTGTCGTTGTCTTAGGTCTCTCTTTATGTAGTGCTGTGTTGTCATGTTGTGTTGCTGTGTCGTTGTCTTAGGTCTCTCTTTATGTAGTGCTGTGTTGTCATGTTGTGTTGCTATGTCGTTGTCTTAGGTCTCTCTTTATGTAGTGCTGTGTTGTCATGTTGTGTTGCTATGTCGTTGTCTTAGGTCTCTCTTTATGTAGTGCTGTGTTGTCATGTTGTGTTGCTATGTCGTTGTCTTAGGTCTCTCTTTATGTAGTGCTGTGTTGTCATGTTGTGTTGCTGTGTCGTTGTCTTAGGTCTCTCTTTATGTAGTGCTGTGTTGTCATGTTGTGTTGCTGTGTCGTTGTCTTAGGTCTCTCTTTATGTAGTGCTGTGTTGTCATGTTGTGTTGCTATAGGGTCTCTCTTTATGTAGTGCTGTGTTGTCATGTTGTGTTGCTGTGTCGTTGTCTTAGGTCTCTCTTTATGTAGTGCTGTGTTGTCATGTTGTGTTGCTGTGTCGTTGTCTTAGGTCTCTCTTTATGTAGTGCTGTGTTGTCATTTTGTGTTGCTGTGTCGTTGTCTTAGGTCTCTCTTTATGTAGTGCTGTGTTGTCATGTTGTGTTGCTGTGTCGTTGTCTTAGGTCTCTCTTTATGTAGTGCTGTGTTGTCATGTTGTGTTGCTGTGTCGTTGTCTTAGGTCTCTCTTTATGTAGTGCTGTGTTGTCATGTTGTGTTGCTATGACGTTGTCTTAGGTCTCTCTTTATGTAGTGCTGTGTTGTCATGTTGTGTTGCTATGTCGTTGTCTTAGGTCTCTCTTTATGTAGTGCTGTGTTATCATGTTGTGTTGCTATGTCGGTGTCTTAGGTCTCTCTTTATGTAGTGCTGTGTTGTCATGTTGTGTTGCTGTGTCGTTGTCTTAGGTCTCTCTTTATGTAGTGCTGTGTTGTCATGTTGTGTTGCTATGTCGTTGTCTTAGGTCTCTCTTTATGTAGTGCTGTGTTGTCATGTTGTGTTGCTATGTCGTTGTCTTAGGTCTCTCTTTATGTAGTGCTGTGTTGTCATGTTGTGTTGCTGTGTCGTTGTCTTAGGTCTCTCTTTATGTAGTGCTGTGTTGTCATGTTGTGTTGCTGTGTCGTTGTCTTAGGTCTCTCTTTATGTAGTGCTGTGTTGTCATGTTGTGTTGCTATGTCGTTGTCTTAGGTCTCTCTTTATGTAGTGCTGTGTTGTCATGTTGTGTTGCTGTGTCGTTGTCTTAGGTCTCTCTTTATGTAGTGCTGTGTTGTCATGTTGTGTTGCTGTGTCGTTGTCTTAGGTCTCTCTTTATGTAGTGCTGTGTTGTCATGTTGTGTTGCTATGTCGTTGTCTTAGGTCTCTCTTTATGTAGTGCTGTGTTGTCATGTTGTGTTGCTATGTCGTTGTCTTAGGTCTCTCTTTATGTAGTGCTGTGTTGTCATGTTGTGTTGCTGTGTCGTTGTCTTAGGTCTCTCTTTATGTAGTGCTGTGTTGTCATGTTGTGTTGCTATGTCGTTGTCTTAGGTCTCTCTTTATGTAGTGCTGTGTTGTCATGTTGTGTTGCTGTGTCGTTGTCTTAGGTCTCTCTTTATGTAGTGCTGTGTTGTCATGTTGTGTTGCTGTGTCGTTGTCTTAGGTCTCTCTTTATGTAGTGCTGTGTTGTCATGTTGTGTTGCTATGTCGTTGTCTTAGGTCTCTCTTTATGTAGTGCTGTGTTGTCATGTTGTGTTGCTATGTCGTTGTCTTAGGTCTCTCTTTATGTAGTGCTGTGTTGTCATGTTGTGTTGCTATGTCGTTGTCTTAGGTCTCTCTTTATGTAGTGCTGTGTTGTCATGTTGTGTTGCTATGTCGGTGTCTTAGGTCTCTCTTTATGTAGTGCTGTGTTGTCATGTTGTGTTGCTATGTCGTTGTCTTAGGTCTCTCTTTATGTAGTGTTGTGTTGTCATGTTGTGTTGCTATGTCGTTGTCTTAGGTCTCTCTTTATGTAGTGTTGTGTTGTCATGTTGTGTTGCTATGTCGTTGTCTTAGGTCTCTCTTTATGTAGTGCTGTGTTGTCATGTTGTGTTGCTATGTCGTTGTCTTAGGTCTCTCTTTATGTAGTGCTGTGTTGTCATGTTGTGTTGCTATGTCGTTGTCTTAGGTCTCTCTTTATGTAGTGCTGTGTTGTCATGTTGTGTTGCTATGTCGTTGTCTTAGGTCTCTCTTTATGTAGTGCTGTGTTGTCATGTTGTGTTGCTGTGTCGTTGTCTTAGGTCTCTCTTTATGTAGTGCTGTGTTGTCATGTTGTCGTGATCTGTATTTTCATTATTTTTTTAAATGTATATCCCAGCCTCTGTCCACTCAGGAGGTGTTTTGCCTTTTGGTAGGCCATCATTGTAAATAATTTGTTAAATGTAAAAATAAAAAAAACAGAGTTGAAGTGACTATGCATAGATAATAAACAGACGGTGGCAGAAACATTATGTTCAAAATAAGTTACAAATGAACTGAAAAAAACACACAATAGCACAATTGGTTAGGAGACCGTAAACCGGCAGCCATCTCCTCTGGCACCAGCCACTGAAGAGGAGTGGGACAACATTCCACAGGCCACAATCAACAGCCTGATCAACTCTATGTGAAGGAGATGTTTCACGCTGCATGAGGCAAATGGTGGTCACACCAGATACTGACTGGTTTTCTGATCCACACCACCAGTTTTTATTAAGGTACTGTATCTGTGACCAACAGATGCATATTTGTATTCCCAGTCATATGAAATCCATAGATTAGGGCCTAATGAATTTATTTAAATTAACTGATTTCCTTATATGAACTGTAACTCAGTAAAATCTTTGAAATGGTCACATATTCTGTTCATATTTTTGCTCAGTATAGTTTAATGATTTCGTATGTCCCTTTAATTCCGTGCTGCTACTCCAGTTTCAACTGTTCTGCCTTATTATTATACGACCATGCTGGTCATTTATGAACATTTGAACATCTTGGCCATGTTCTGTTATAATCTCCACCCGGCACAGCCAGAAGAGGACTGGCCACCCCACATAGCCTGGTTCCTCTCTAGGTTTCTTCCTAGGTTTTGGCCTTTCTAGGGAGTTTTTCCTAGCCACCGTGCTTCTACACCTGCATTGCTTGCTGTTTGGGGTTTTAGGCTGGGTTTCTGTACAGCACTTTGAGATATCAGCTGATGTACGAAGGGCTATATAAATACATTTGATTTGATTTGATTTGAATTCACCAGAAGGTATCAGGCAAATGTGTAGTTTCAATATGACTCAAAAACTATAATCCTTTAGGTTTAGGATAAAGAAGAAAAACACTTTTATGACACTTGAAATCCCTGAAGCTATTTTCTAACCCCACACAGTGTAATTTCAGCAGTGGAGGCTGGTGGGAGGAATTATAGGAGGACATGCTGATTAGAATGGAATAAATAAAAACCACATTTTTTTTGACTCCGTTCCATTAATTCCATTCCAGCCATTACAATGAGCCCGTCCTCCGATTGCTCCTCCCACAAGCCTCCACTGAATTTGAGTCTGTGTTGTGGGGTAGCTAGTCATGAGGAGCTAGTCATGTGTCCTGCTGCCCATCTGTAAACTTCATGTGTGATGTGAACTCCCCCTGCTTAACTGTGACTCTAGTCTTATGGTTTATTCCACACTGCGGAGAGAGAGAGGGACACCTGACCACTGTGACTGAGACAAAATTAAGAAAGTTCTTGACTATATACAGACTCAGTGAGCATTGCTATTGAGAGAGGCTGACATAGGCAGACTTGGCTCTCAAGGGAAGACAGGCTATGTGCACACTGCCCACAAAATGAGGTGGAAACTGTGCTGCACTCCCTAACCTCCTGCCAAATGTACAACTATATAAGATACACATATTTCCCACAGACCCATAAACAATTTGGGGAAAAAAGTCAAACATTGATACACTCCCATATATGTTAGGTGAAATACCCCAATGTGCAATCACAGCAGCAAGATATGTGGCCCGTTGCCATGAGGAAAGGGCAACCAGTGGAGTACACACAATATCGTAAATACCACCAAAATGTATCTGTTTATTTATCTTCCCCTACTATTCATACTACAACTATTAGCACATTACTAAAACACTGTAGATAGCTGCTATTATAACACTTGATGTCTTTATCATTTTCAAACCTGTTTACTGTTAATCTCTAACAGTTTGTTGTTGAACTTGTCTTTGTTTCTTCTCACTTGTGTTCATTGTTTATTTCACTTGCTTTGGCAATGTAAACCCGTTTCCCATGCCAATAAAGCCCGTTGAAATTGAATTGAAAGAGGGAGAGAGAGAGACCCCACTACACAGTCAGGGGGCCAGAGAGAGAGAGAGAGAGAGAGAGAGAGAGAGAGAGACCCCACTACACAGTCAGGGGGCCAGAGAGAGAGAGAGAGAGAGAGAGAGCTATTTCACTTGCTTTGGCAATGTAAACATGTTTACCATGCCAATAAAGCCCGTTGAAATTGAATTGAAAGAGGGAGAGAGAGAGACCCCACTACACAGTCAGGGGGCCAGAGAGAGAGAGAGAGAGAGAGAGAGAGAGAGACCCCACTACACAGTCAGGGGGCCAGAGAGAGAGAGAGAGAGAGAGAGAGAGAGAGCTATTTCACTTGCTTTGGCAATGTAAACATGTTTACCATGCCAATAAAGCCCATTTTAATTGAATTGAATTGAATTGATAGAGTGAGAGAGAGAGAGAGAGAGAGAGAGAGAGAGAGAGAGAGAGAGTGAGAGAGACAGAGAGACCCCACTTCACAGTTAGGGGGCCAGAGAGAGAGAGAGAGATAGAAAAAGAGAGCTATTTCACTTGATTTGGCAATGTACATATATGTTTCCCATGCCAATAAAGCACTTTGTTTTCCAAAGGAAGCTGGCCCTGTGCCACAGCCGGAAGCATTGCTTCAGTGTCTCATGGAGGAGCTTTAACGCAAATCAGCATGACAACCCTGGAATGGAATGCAAAGCTTTTTTTGTTTCACAGGGAGATAATGTTAAATGGTAGCTAAATGCAACTGATTCCCATGTGTTTTTTGAAGTCTTAAAATGTGGAATGTTCAGTTTTGGGGATGAGCCCTAGATTTAGATGTATATCTTGCTCAGCCTGTAAATGAGATCTGATGCTTATTGTGTGCTATACATGTGGCTATATGTCACATAGGAATTATATGTTAGATGTAAAGATGCCTGGATAGAAATATGATCCTGAGTGTGTTTAGACATCAGGACAAAAACACTGGGCTGGAATAAAACCAATCAAATGTGTGCCTCTCCCTCTGTGCATCGCTACTGGATGGCATTGGGCCAAGGCTCTTCAGGCAAGCAAATAATGTCTGTGAGCTGTGCAGCCAGCCCTTAATACGCCCAGAACGAAGTCTGCCTGCCTAAGAAAGGTCAGTCACTGGACACGCTCTCTCTCTCTCTCTCTCTCTCTCTCTCTCTCTCTCTCTCTCTCTCTCCCCCTCTCTCTCTCTCTCTCTCTCTATCTCTCTCTTTCCCCTCCCTCCCTCCCTCCCTCCCTCTCTCTCTCTCTCTCTCTCTCTCCCTCCCTCCCTCCCTCCCTCCCTCCCTCCCTCCCTCCCTTTCTCTTCGTAGGGCTGTCTGGCAGGCTGCCAAGAGCCAGAGCAGATAGAAATCCTCTGCGTCCTAAATGGCACCCTAGTTCACTACTTTTCCCCAGTTTGCTATATGGGCCCTGGTCAAAAGTAGTGCACATTTTGGACGGAACTCCCACTCACCTCACAGGCTGGGCTGTGTTAGGGCCTTACCTCCCGCTCTGCTGTTCTGCTGCTGTGCTCTGTCTGAGGGATTACATACAGTACTGCTGCCAGGAACTATTTATCCGGAGAAGTGTTGGAATACGCAGGTCGCTCAGGGGTGGGAGGGTGCCTCGTTCGAAGTGTGTCACAAATAGGCTGTAACTTATTGGCTGTGGGGCGGTGGAGCTCCGTCAATCCTGACATTTAGAGTCAGGCCCCGAAGGCTCTCTCTCTCTCTCTCTCTCTCTCTCTCTCTCTCTCTCTCAGCCTCTCCCTAACATTATTATTGCCTTCCCAGCTGACATCAAACGTTTTCCACAACTTTAGAGAACGTTCCCTGAAGAGTCTCGTTAGGTCATTACCTAATGTTTTCATATGAATGATCCAGCGACATGCAAGAACTGTTTCCAAGAGACCATTCCTTTAATGCTTAACAGAACTTAGCCAGAATGTGGTTACCATGTTCTAGAATATTAAATATTCTGTTCTCGACAAGTTTCATGGGAATGGTGCAAGAACATTCCTGTGTACAGTTTTTTAAGGTTTAGGAGAATATTCCATCAACGTCCCACCAAACATACACAGAACACTGTTGCCATGTTCTCAGAATATAAAATATTAATGTTCTAGAATCTTTCCATGGGAACGTTGCAAGAACATTCCTGTGTATCAGTCATCAAGATGTTGCCCTTGATGGTATACATATTTTCAAGCATAGTGGTGGTTGCATCATGTAATGGGTATGCTTGTAAATCCTTAAGGACTGGGGAGTTTTTCAGGATAAAAAAAAACGTAATGGAGCCAAGCACAGGCAAAATCCTAGAGAAAAACCTGGTTCAGTCTGCTTTCCACCAGACACTGGGAGATGAATTCACCTTTCAGCAGGACAATAACATAAACACAAGGCCAAATCTACATTGGAGTTGCTTACCAAGAAGACAACGAATGTTCCCGGGTGGCTGAGTTACAGTTTTGACTTAAATCTACTTTAAAATCTATGGAAAGACCTGAAAATGGTTGTCTAGCAATGATCAACAACCAATACTTTTTTAAAGAATAATTGGCAAATGTTGCACAATCCATGTGTGGAAAGCTCTTTGAGACCCAGAAAAATTCACAGGTGTAACCGCTGCCAAAGGTGCTTCTACAAAGTATTGACTCAGGGTTGTGAATACTGAAGTAAATTAGATATTTCTGTAGTACATTTTTTATACATTTCAAACATTTCTAAGAACATGTTTTCACTTTGTCATTCTAGGGTATTGTGTGTAAATAGGTGAGACATTTTTTAATGTAATCCATTTTGAATTCAAGCTGTAACACAACAAAATGTGAAATAAATCAAGTGGTACGAATACTGTGGCACAAGGTGCTGTATCTAGTGTTCTATATCCTGAGTTCTGCTACTCACACTCGCAGTCCATCCCACCTATCATGAGCTCTTTAATCCCACCCCTCTGCTACTCGCAGTCCATCCCACCTATCCTGAGCTCTTTAAACCCACCCCTCTGCTACTCGCAGTCCATCCCACCTATCCTGAGCTCTTTAATCCCACCCCTCTGCTACTCACAGTCCATCCCACCTATCCTGAGCTCTTTAATCCCACCCCTCTGCTACTCGCAGTCCATCCCACCTATCCTGAGCTCTTTAATCCCACCCCTCTGCTACTCGCAGTCCATCCCACCTATCATGAGCTCTTTAATCCCACCACTTCTGCTACTCGCAGTCCATCCCACCTATCATGAGCTCTTTAATCCCACCCCTCTGCTACTCTGTCCATCCCACCTATAATGAGCTCTTTAATCCCACCCCTCTGCTACTCTGTCCATCCCACCTATCCTGAGCTCTTTAATCCCACCCCCCTGCTACTCTGTCCATCCCACCTATCATGAGCTCTTTAATCCCACCCCTCTGCTACTCGCAGTCCATCCCACCTATCATGAGCTCTTTAATCCCACCCCTCTGCTACTCGCAGTCCATCCCACCTATCATGAGCTCTTTAATCCCACCCCTCTGCTACTCGCAGTCCATCCCACCTATCATGAGCTCTTTAATCCCACCCCTCTGCTACTCGCAGTCCATCCCACCTATCATGAGCTCTTTAATCCCACCCCTGTGCTGCTCGCAGTCCATCCCACCTATCATTAGCTCTTTAATCCCACCCCTGTGCTACTCGCAGTCCATCCCACCTATCATGAGCTCTTTAATCCCACCCCTGTGCTACTCGCAGTCCATCCCACCTATCCTGAGCTCTTTAAACCCAGTCCATCCCACCCCTCTGCTACTGCCATATCATGAGCTCTTTAATCCCACCTTTCCTAGCCATCCCACCTATTGAGCTCTCATCTACTCACAGTCCATCCCACCTATCCTGCTACTCGCAGTCCATCCCACCTATCATGAGCTCTTTAATCCCACCCCTTCTGCTACTCGCAGTCCATCCCACCTATCATGAGCTCTTTAATCCCACCCCTTCTGCTACTCGCAGTCCATCCCACCTATCATGAGCTCTTTAATCCCACCCTATAATGAGCTGTTACCCACCCTCTGCTACTCTGTCCATCCCACCTATCATGAGCTCTTTAATCCCACCCCCTGCTACTCTGTCCATCCCACCTATCATGAGCTCTTTAATCCCACCCCTCTGCTACTCGCAGTCCATCCCACCTATCATGAGCTCTTTAATCCCACCCCTCTGCTACTCGCAGTCCATCCCACCTATCATGAGCTCTTTAATCCCACCCCTCTGCTACGCTGTCCATCCCACCTATCATGAGCTCTTTAATCCCACCCCTCTGCTACTCGCAGTCCATCCCACCTATCATGAGCTCTTTAATCCCACCCCTGTGCTACTTCTGCTACCCACCCCTCACAGTCCATCCCACCTATCCTGAGCTCTTTAATCCCACCCCTTCTGCTACTCGTCCACCCCTCTGCTACTCGCAGTCCATCCCACCTATCATGAGCTCTTTAATCCCACCCCTTCTGCTACTCGCAGTCCATCCCACCTATCATGAGCTCTTTAATCCCACCCTCTGCTACTCGCAGTCCATCCCACCTATCATGAGCTCTTTAATCCCACCCCTTAATGCTACTCTGCAGTCCATCCCACCTATCATGAGCTCTTTAATCCCACCCCTCTGCTACTCACAGTCCATCCCACCTATCATGAGCTCTTTAATCCCACCCCTCTGCTACGCTGTCCATCCCACCTATCATGAGCTCTTTAATCCCACCCCTCTGCTACTCGCAGTCCATCCCACCTATCATGAGCTCTTTAATCCCACCCCTTCTGCTACTCACAGTCCATCCCACCTATCCTGAGCTCTTTAATCCCACCCCTGCTACTGCTCCCACCTATCCTGAGCTCTTTAATCCCACCCCTCCATCCCACCTATCATGAGCTCTTTAATCCCACCCCTCTGCTACTCGCAGTCCATCCCACCTATCATGAGCTCTTTAATCCCACCCCTCTGCTACTCGCAGTCCATCCCACCTATCATGAGCTCTTTAATCCCACCCCTCTGCTACTCCATCCCACCTATCATGCAGTCCATCCCACCTATCATGAGCTCTTTAATCCCACCCCTTCTGCTACTCGCAGTCCATCCCACCTATCATGAGCTCTTTAATCCCACCCCTCTGCTACTCCCACCTATCATGAGCAGTCCATCCCACCTATCATGAGCTCTTTAATCCCACCCCTTCTGCTACTCGCAGTCCATCCCACCTATCCTGAGCTCTTTAATCCCACCCCTCTGCTACTCGCAGTCCATCCCACCTATCATGAGCTCTTTAATCCCACCACTTCTGCTACTCGCAGTCCATCCCACCTATCATGAGCTCTTTAATCCCACCCCTCTGCTACTCTGTCCATCCCACCTATAATGAGCTCTTTAATCCCACCCCTCTGCTACTCTGTCCATCCCACCTATCCTGAGCTCTTTAATCCCACCCCCCTGCTACTCTGTCCATCCCACCTATCATGAGCTCTTTAATCCCACCCCTCTGCTACTCGCAGTCCATCCCACCTATCATGAGCTCTTTAATCCCACCCCCCACCTCTGCTACTCGCAGTCCATCCCACCTATCATGAGCTCTTTAATCCCACCCCTCTGCTACTCGCAGTCCATCCCACCTATCATGAGCTCTTTAATCCCACCCCTCTGCTACTCGCAGTCCATCCCACCTATCATGAGCTCTTTAATCCCACCCCTGTGCTGCTCGCAGTCCATCCCACCTATCATTAGCTCTTTAATCCCACCCCTGTGCTACTCGCAGTCCATCCCACCTATCATGAGCTCTTTAATCCCACCCCTGTGCTACTCGCAGTCCATCCCACCTATCATGAGCTCTTTAATCCCACCCCTCTGCTACTCGCAGTCCACCCCACCTATCATGAGCTCTTTAATCCCACCCCTTCTGCTACTCGCAGTCCATCCCACCTATCATGAGCTCTTTAATCCCACCCCTTCTGCTACTCGCAGTCCATCCCACCTATCATGAGCTCTTTAATCCCACCCTTTCTGCTACTCGCAGTCAATCCCACCTATCATGAGCTCTTTAATCCCACCCCCCTGCTACTCTGTCCATCCCACCTATCATGAGCTCTTTAATCCCACCCCTCTGCTACTCGCAGTCCATCCCACCTATCATGAGCTCTTTAATCGCACCCCTCTGCTACTCGCAGTCCATCCCACCTATCATGAGCTCTTTAATCGCACCCCTCTGCTACTCACAGTCCATGTGAATTTAAGTATGCTCTCTCTAATTCTCTCTTTCTCTCTTTCTATCTCTCTCGGAGGACCTGAGCCCTAGGACCATGCCTCAGGACTACCTGACATGATGACTCCTTGCTGTCCCCAGTCCACCTGGGCATGCTGCTGCTCCAGTTTCAACGGTTCTGCCTGTGATTATTATTATTTGACCATGCTGGTAATTTATGAACATTTGAACATCTTGGCCATGTTCTGTTATAATCTCCACCCGGCACAGCCAGAAGAGGACTGGCCACCCCACCTAGCCTGGTTCCTCTAGGTTTCTTCCTAGGTTTTGGCCTTTCTAGGGAGTTTTTCCTAGCCACCGTGCTTCTACACCTGCATTGCTTGCTGTTTGGGGTTTTAGGCTGGGTTTCTGTACAGCACTTTGAGATATCAGCTGATGTACGAAGGGCTATATAAATACATTTGATTTGATGGCTAGAAAGGCTGGGTTTGACGTTGATCGCCAAACGAACAAGGAGAGGAGCCGACCTTGATCCCCAACCTTGTCAGCTCGGGGATTCGTTCCAGTAACCTTTCAGTTATTTGCCCAACGCTCTAACTGCTAGGCTACCTGCCGCCACACATTTTTTATTCTATGTGCTATGCGTTTCGCCAGGATTTTAGCAACATTGAAGTATTTTTTTATGGATCTTTATACTTACCCCTGGCTCCTGTTTCAGTAATAGTGATAGTAAAAATTATTTATAGGAGTAGTTAAAACATGCTAATAATGGATCTTTGAGGACATACACATTTTTTAGGACATCAAGCCCTAGGGTTTTTCTGGGCTGAAAGGATTTAATTGCCTCAAGAAGTTCGTCCTCTGTAAGTTGGCCTTCACACAGGTCTTAATTAAGGTGTTAATTTTACATGATTATTTTTAGGAAATAAATCCTTACAGTTAACATCATTCAGTGGAGATGGAGGAGACTGAAAAGAAAACATATGTTTAAAATATTTAGCTTTCTCTTTCAAAATATAATTTGCTGAATCGTGTATGACTTCGTCATTTGTAACGAGTTTCTGTAAATCATTTTTGGAATCATTTTGATGTTGACGTTTTTCATCCAGTTCGCTTTATTTTTTGTAGTAAATTGCACTTGATCAGGTTTCTCCAGTTCTTTTTGTTTTTCCTAACTTATTCTTTTTTTATTTATTTTACTAGGCAAGTCAGTTAAGAACAAATTCTTATTTTCAATGACGGCCTAGGAACAGTGGGTTAACTGCCTGTTCAGGGGCAGAACGACCTTGTCAGCTCAGGGATTCGAACTTGCAACCTTTCGGTTACTAGTCCAACGCTCTAACCACTAGGCTACCCTGCCGCCTCTACACTCTAACCACTAGGCTACCCTGCTGCCTCTACACTCTAACCACTAGGCTACCTGCCGCCTCTACACTCTAACCACTAGGCTACCCTGCCGCTATCGTACAGTTGTTATTGCTACCTGTGCTATTAGTTCCTCTATTTCCTTGGTCTCTTTTGACAGAAACTGAATTTGTTTTAAAGATGAGTATTGAATGGAATGGCTTCTAAAGGTGCGTTTGAAAGTATCCCATACAACAAGGGGATTGGTATTTAAGCCTCCACAGGTTCTAATGTGTCCATGATAGTTGTGATCTCCTTAAGTGCATGAGGGTGATAGTTTGTAGTGTGATTTCCTTTATGGTCCATTGAAGTACTCAAAACCCGTGTTATAATCTTCCAAAAATAATAATAGGCTTGTTTGTTGATTCTGATAGATTCTTATAAATCATTTAGAGGATGTGTGGATCATTATTGGGACCGTATAGATTAATGAGACAGTGTTTATTTATCGTCCACTACCATTTTGAAAAGGATTGGAGCGTATACGCTTGGCATCAGGAAGCACATGCAGAAGGAGGTATGTTTAATGATAAGAAGGGTAGATAACAAAAACAGGAGAAGCGTATTGAATGTGACAAAAAGCTGCCTGAACACAGACGCTACTGTGGGCTAAACAAAGGGACAGTAATCAAGGTGATGATGAGGTTCAGATGTGCGCAACAACAATGAGGAGGAGGTGTGCATAATGATGATTGCCAGGACCGGTGGTGGGTAGACCCCCCCCCGGATGCGTGGCTCCAGCCGCAGGACAACGCTGGCCAGGGGGGCAGCCCCGAGAGTGAGGAGAGGGCCGTTCCGAACAGTGGAGATGGGGTCCAGGATGCCGGCCGCCGGGACCCAACAGCTTTCCTCTGGGCCGTACCACTCCCAGTCCACCAGGTACTGGAGCCAACCCCCACAACGTCGGCGGCAGGGGGGTTCAATCAATGTCCAGGGGAGGCGGAGGGGTGTCGCGGGGGACGGCACCAGCCAGGGGATCAGTAACCAATGGCCTGAGGAGTGCAACATGAAAAGATCCAGTAGTTGATGGGGAGTTGTAATTGATATGTTACCTCATTGACCCTCTGGAGGACCTTAAAGGGTCCCACAAACTGGGGTCTCAGCTTCCGGCTTGGAAGGCGGATTGGGAGGTTCATGGTTGAGAGACAGACGCGGTCAGGTTGCATGTTCAAATCCCCGAGCTGACAAGGTACAAATCTGTCGTTCTGCCCCTGAACAGGCAGTTAACCCACTGTTCCTAGGCCATCATTGAAAATAAGAATTTGTTCTTAACTGACTTGCCTAGTAAAATAAAGGTAAAAAAAAAAAAAAACTATAGGGCTGTAGGGAGACCGGAGAGAGGGATACAGGATTTGGAGAATCTGTCCACAACAACCATAACAGTGGTGAAACCATCAGACGTGGGAACATCAGTAACATAATCTATGGCAGATGGGACCAAGGCACGGGAAGGGGAAGGAGTTTCCCTGCTGGAGCGTGCCAGGGAGATTTGGTTTGGGCACATTGGAGCAGTTGACGTAGCGGGCGACATCTTGCGCCAAGTTGGGCCACCAGTACTTTGAGGAGATGGATTGAATGGTGCGGGCGATACCTGGGTCTCCAGCTGCAAGGGATGTGTTGTGCCCAGGTCAACAGCCATTCCCTTACCTACATGGGGATGTAGGTGTGCTCCCGAGGGCAGATAGCAGGCGCGGATTCCTCCCTCTCCAGCACGGGGACAGCGATTCGGGAGGGTGGAATGAAGGACTGGAACCTCTCCCGAATTGTGGCTTTGATGTTCTCTGAGCCTGGGCAATATGACAGGGTGAAGAAAATCTTGTGAAGAAAAGGGCCCACCTTGCTTGGAGCGGGTTCAGCCGTCTCGCTGTCTGCATGTACTCCAGGTTCCGATAGACTGAAGCATCCACCGCCCACCACCAAGGGTAGCGTAGGACTCCAGGTTCCGATAGACTGAAGCATCCACCGCCCACCACCAAGGGTAGCGTAGGACTCCAGGTTCCGATAGACTGAAGCATCCACCGCCCACCACCAAGGGTAGCGTAGGACTCCAGGTTCCGATAGACTGAAGCATCCACCGCCCACCACCAAGGGTAGCGTAGGACTCATCGGCTGCAGGACTCCACACCAACTTACGGGACTTACAAGAATGTTCAAAGCTGTTATCAAGACAAAGGGTGGCTACTTTGAAGAATCTCAAATACAAAATATATTTTGATTTGTTCAATACTTTTTTGGTTACTACATGATTGTTATTTCATAGTTCTGACGTCTTCACTATTATTCTGCAATGTACAAAATAATAAAATAAAGAAAAACCCTTGAATGAGTAGGTGTGTCCAAACTTTTCACTGGTACTGTATATAAAGTGTAATATTGGGATATAAACTCAAAATTGAATATATTTCAACTCTATATCTGACATGGTATATATATATCTGACATACCTCTTTCCCTACTGTATTTATTTATTTAATTTATTTATTTTGCTCCTTTGCACCCCATTATTTTTATTTCTACTTTGCACATTCTTCCACTGCAAATCTACCATTCCAGTGTTTTACTTGCTATATTGTATTTACTTCGCCACCATGGCCTTTTTTTTTTGCCTTTACCTCCCTTATCTCACCTCATTTGCTCACATCGTATATAGACTTGTTTATACTGTATTATTGACTGTGTGTTTGTTTTATTCCATGTGTAACTCTGTGTCGTTGTATGCGTCGAACTGCTTTGCTTTATCTTGGCCAGGTCGCAATTGTATATGAGAACTTGTTCTCAACTTGCCTACCTGGTTAAATAAAGGTGAAATAAAAATAATAAAAAAATGGTACAGGTATATCATTTTTTAAAGCCCATAACCATGTGTGTGAGGTGAATACTTTTGTTTCAAAGTAGATTTGTTTAAGACTACCCAGAATCCCTATGTGTGACCCTGATTTAGCCCACTGCAGAAAAATATTAATCCGACAAAGTTTCAACATCATTGTAAAGCCCTCTTTTGACAAAGTCATTTCTGAAGATTCACATTTATTTAATGTGATCAGTGATTCATTTAATCATGGCGACTGGGAACATGATCAACAAACAGTGTAGTTATTCCCTCCACAAGGCAATCAAACAAGCAAAGCGTCAGTATAGAGACAGTAGAGTCACAGTTCAACTGCTGAAACGAGACGTACAGTTGAAGTCGGAAGTTTACATACACTTAAGGTTGGAGTCATTAAAACTCGTTTTTCAACCACTCCACAAATTTCTTGTTAATTAACAAACTAAAGTTTTGGCAAGTCGGTTAGGACATCTACTTTGTGTATGACACAAGTAATTTTTCCAAAAATTGTTTACAGACAGATTATTTCACTTAATTCACTGTATCCCAATTCCAGTGGGTCAGAAGTTTACATACACTAAGTTGACTGTGCCTTTAAACAGCTTGGAAAATTCCAGAAAATTATGTCATGGCTTTAGAAGCTTCTGATAGGCTAATTGATATCATTTGAGTCAATTGGAGGTGTACCTGTGGATGTATTTCAAGGCCTACCATCAAAATCAGTGCCTCTTTGCTTGACATCATGGGAAAATCTAAATAAATCAGCGAAGACCTCAGAAAAAAATTGTAGACCTCCACAAGTCTGGTTCATACTTGGGGGCAATTTCCAAGGTACCTGAAGGTACCACGTTCATCTGTACAAACAATAGTACGCAAGTATAAACAACATGGGACCACGCAGCCATCATCCTGCTCAGGAAGGAGACACGTTCTGTCTCCTAGAGATGAACATACTTTGGTGTGAAAAGTGCAAATCAATCCCAGAGCAACAGCAAAGGACCTTGTGAAGATGTTGGAGGAAACAGGTACAAAAGTATCTATATCTACAGTAAAACGAGTCCTATATCGACATAACCTGAAAGGCTGTTCAGCAAGGAAGAAGCCACTGCTCCAAAACTGCCATAAAAAAGCCAGACTACGGTTTGCAACTGCACATGGGGACAAAGATGGTACTTTTTGGAGAAATGTCCTCTGGTCTGATGCAACAAAAATAGAACTGTTTGGCCATAATGACCATCGTTATGTTTGGAGGAAAAAGGGGGAGGCTTGCAAGCTGAAAAACACCATCCCAACCGTGAAGCACGGGGGTGGCAGCATCATGTTGTGGGGTTGCTTTCCTGCAGGAGGGACTGGGGCACTTCACAAAATAGATGGTATCATGAGGGGGGAAATTTATGTGGATATATTGAAGCAACATCTCAAGACATCAATCAGAAAGTTAAAGCTTGGTCACAAGTGGGTCTTGCAAATGGACAATGACCCCAAGCATACTTCCAAAGTTGTGGCAAATTGGCTTAAGGACAACAAAGTCAAGGTATTGGAGGTGCCATCACAAAGCCTGAACTCAATCCTATAGAAAATGTGTGGGCAGAACTGAAAAAGCGTGTGTGAGCAAGGAGGCCTACAAATCTGATTCAGTTACACCAGCTATTTCAGTAGTAACGGGCCAAAATTCACCCAACTTATTTCGGGAAGCTTGTGGGGGGCTACCCGACGAAATGTTTGACCCAAATTTTTATGAGGATTAAATGTCAGGAATTGTGAAAAACTGAGTTTAAATGTATTTGGCTAAGGTGTATGTAAACTTCTGACTTCAACTGTATGTGGCAGGGTCTACAGACAATCACGGATTACAAAAAGAAAACCATCCCCATCGCGGACATCGACGTCTTGCTCCCAGACAAATTAAACATCTTCTTTGCATGCTTGGCGGACAATACAGTGCCACCGACATGGCCCGCTACCCTAGCCGCGTCCTCAGAGCATGCGCAGTCCAGCTGGCTGGTGTGTTTACGAACATATTCAATCAATCCCTATCCCAGTCTGTTGTCCCCACATGCTTCAAGATGGCCACCATTGTTCCTGTTCCCAAGAAAGCTAAGGTAACTGAACTAAATTACTATCGCCCCGTAGCACTCACTTCTGTCATCATGAAGTGCTTTGAGAGACTAATCAAGGATCATATACACTGCACACTGCCGTATCCCATCTGGACAAGAGGAATACCTACGTAAGAATGCGGTTCATTGACTACAGCTCAGCATTCAACACCATAGCCAACAGCTAGCCAACGTCTACCGAATAGAACTTAACAACCCGGTCGCATTCCGCCTCGCTCCACAGGTAGTATCACATTTTCATTTCATTTCATTACAGTACAACGGTTTGATTTGTTTGATCGTAGCTAGCTACATAGCCGTCTCTGTATCAAAGATAATTGTGTAGTCTAGAGCGATTTTCTAGGTTACCTAGCCAGCTATTGTCGTTCTTTTAACGCAACGTAACGTAATCAACACTGCTAGCTAGCCAGCTAGCCCACTGCCAGCTAATCAACAACGCAGCCACTGCCAGCTAGCCTACTTCAGCAGTACTGTATCATTTTTAATCATTTTAGTCAATAAGATTCTTGCTACGTAAGCTCAACTTTCTGAACATTCGAGACGTGTAGTCCACTTGTCATTCCAATCTCCTTTGCATTAGCGTAGCCTCTTCTGTAGCCTGTCAACTATGTGTCTGTCTATCCCTGTTCTCTCCTCTCTGCACAGACCATACAAACGCTCCACACCGCGTGGCCGCGCCACCCTAATCTGGTGGTCCCAGCGCGCACGACCCACGTGGAGTTCCAGGTCTCCGGTAGCCTCTGGAACTGCCGATCTGCGGCCAACAAGGCAGAGTTCATCTCAGCCTATGCCTCCCTCCAGTCCCTCGACTTCTTGGCACTGACGGAAACATGGATCACCACAGATAACACTGCTACTCCTACTGCTCTCTCTCCGTCCGCCCACGTGTTCTCGCACACCCCGAGAGCTTCTGGTCAGCGGGGTGGTGGCACCGGGATCCTCATCTCTCCCAAGTGGTCATTCTCTTTCTCCCTTACCCATCTGTCTATCGCCTCCTTTGAATTCCATGCTGTCACAGTTACCAGCCCTTTCAAGCTTAACATCCTTATCATTTATCGCCCTCCAGGTTCCTCGGAGAGTTCATCAATGAGCTTGATGCCTTGATAAGCTCCTTTCCTGAGGACGGCTCACCTCTCACAGTTCTGGGCGACTTTAACCTCCCCACGTCTACCTTTGACTCATTCCTCTCTGCCTCCTTCTTTCCACTCCTCTCCTCTTTTGACCTCTCCCTCTCACCTTCCCCCCTACTCACAAGGCAGGCAATACGCTCGACCTCATCTTTACTAGATGCTGTTCTTCCACTAACCTCATTGCAACTCCCTCCAAGTCTCCGACCACTACCTTGTATCCTTTTCCCTCTCGCTCTCATCCAACACTTCCCACACTGCCCCTACTCGGATGGTATCGCGCTGTCCCAACCTTCGCTCTCTCTCCCCGCTACTCTCTCCTCTTCCATCCTATCATCTCTTCCCTCTGCTCAAACCTCCAACCTATCTCCTGATTCTGCCTCCTCAACCCTCCTCTCCCCCTTTCTGCATCCTTTGACTCTCTATGTCCCCTATCCTCCAGGCCGGCTCGGTCCTCCCTCCCGCCTCCGTGGCTCGACGACTCATTGCGAGCTCACAGAACAGGGCTCCGGGCAGCCGAGCGGAAATGGAGGAAAACTCGCCTCCCTGCGGACCTGGCATCCTTTCACTCCCTCCTCTCTACATTTTCCTCTTCTGTCGCTGCTGCTAAAGCCACTTTCTACCACTCTAAATTCCAAGCATCTGCCTCTAACACTAGGAAGCTCTTTGCCACCTTCTCCTCCCTCCTGAATCCTCCTCCCCTCCCCCTCCTCCTCTCTGCAGATGACTTCGTCAACCATTTTGAAAAGAAGGTCGACGACATCCGATCCTCGTTTGCTAAGTCAAACGACACCGCTGGTTCTGCTCACACTGCCCTACCCTGTGCTCTGACCTCTTTCTCCCCCCCTCTCTCTCCAGATGAAATCTCGCGTCTTGTGATGGCCGGCCGCCCAACAACCTGCCCGCTTGACCCTATCCCCTCCTCTCTTCTCCAGACCATTTCCGGAGACCTTCTCCCTTACCTCACCTCGCTCATCAACTCATCCCTGACCGCTGGCTACGTCCCCTTCCGTCTTCAAGAGAGCGAGAGTTGCACCCCTTTGAAAAAACCTACACTCGATCCCTCCGATGTCAACAACTACAGACCAGTATCCCTTCTTTCTTTTCTCTCCAAAACTCTTGAACGTGCCGTCCTTGGCCAGCTCTCCCGCTATCTCTCTCAGAATGACCTTCTTGATCCAAATCAGTCAGGTTTCAAGACTAGTCATTCAACTGAGACTGCTCTTCTCTGTATCACGGAGGCGCTCCGCACTGCTAAAGCTAACTCTCTCTCCTCTGCTCTCATCCTTCTAGACCTATCGGCTGCCTTCGATACTGTGAACCATCAGATCCTCCTCTCCACCCTCTCCGAGTTGGGCATCTCTTTTTTGTGCTTCAAAGTCGGCGCGGCCCACGCTTGGCTCTGGATTGCGTCCTACCTGACAGGTCGCTCCTACCAGGTGGCGTGGCGAGAAGATGACCGTCTCCTCACCACGTGCTCTCACCACTGGTGTCCCCAGGGCTCTGTTCTAGGCCCTCTCCTATTCTCGCTATACACCAAGTCACTTGGCTCTGTCATAACCTCACATGGTCTCTCCTATCATTGCTATGCAGACGACACACAATTAATCTTCTCCTTTCCCCTTCTGATGACCAGGTGGCGGAATCGCATCTCTGCATGTCTGGCAGACATATCAGTGTGGATGACGGATCACCACCTCAAGCTGAACCTCGGCAAGACGGAGCTGCTCTTCCTCCCGGGGCCTTGTGAAGGACTGCCCTTCCATGATCTCGCCATCACGGTTGACAACTCCACTGTGTCCTCCTCCCAGAGCGCTAAGAACCTTGGCGTGATCCTGGACAACACCCTGTCAACTAACATCAAGGCGGTGTCCGTTCCTGTAAAAACAGGGGTGTCAAATCAAATGGACGGAGGGCCAAATAAAAATCAGCTACACCCTGAAATCGTTCTCAACTAACATCAAATATGTGATTGCACAGTAATGCGGTGGCCCGTTCCTGTAGGTTCATGCTCTACAACATCCGCAGAGTGCGACCCTGCCTCACACAGGAAGCGGCGCAGGTCCTATTCCAGGCACTTGTCATCTCCCGTCTGGATTACTGCAACTCGCTGTTGGCTGGGCTCCCTGCCTGTGCCATTAAACCCCTACAACTCATCCAGAACGCCGCAGCCCGTCTGGTGTTCAACCTTCCCAAGTTCTCTCACGTCACCCCGCTCCTCCGCTCTCTCCACTGGCTTCCAGTTGAAGCTCGCATCCGCTACAAGACAATGGTGCTTGCCTCACGGAGCTGTGAGGGGAACGGCACCTCAGTACCTCCAGGCTCTGATCAGGCCCTACACCCAAACAAGGGCACTGCGTTCATCCACCTCTGGCCTGCTCGCCTCCCTACCACTGAGGAAGTACAGTTCCCGCTCAGCCCAGTCAAAACTGTTCGCTGCTCTGGCCCCCCAATGGTGGAACAAACTCCCTCACGACGCCAGGACAGCGGAGTCAATCACCACCTTCCGGAGACACCTGAAACCCCACCTCTTTAAGGAATACCTAGGATAGGATAAAGTAATCCTTCTCACCCCCCTTAAAAGATTTAGATGCACTATTGTAAAGTGGCTGCTCCACTGGATGTCATAAGGTGAATGCACCAATTTGTAAGTCGCTCTGGATAAGAGCGTCTGCTAAATTACTTAAATGTAAATGATAGTACCCTCCAAACTCATCATTAACCTTGAGACCCTGGGTCTCGACCCTGTCCTGTGCAACTGGGCCCTGGACTTTCTGACGGGCGTCCCCCAGGTGGAGAGGGTAGAAAACAACATCTCCACCCCGCTGATCCTCAAAACTGGGGCCCCACAAGGGTGCGTTCTCAGCTCTCTCCTGTACTCCCTGTTCACCCATGACTGCGTGGCCATGCACGCCTCCAACTCAATCATCAAGTTTGCAGACGACACTACAGTGGTAGGCTTGATTCCCAACAACGACGAAACAGCCTACAGGGAGGGGGTGAAGGACCTCGGAGTGTGGTGTCAGGAAAATAACGTCTCATTCAACATCAACAAAAAAAAGGAGAGCCTCCCGGGTGGCGAAGTGGTTAAGGGCGCGCTGTACTGCAGCGCCAGCTGTGCCAACAGAGACTCTGGGTTCGCGCCTAGGCTCTGTCGTAACCGGCCACGACCGGGAGGTCCGTGGGGCGACGCACAATTGGCCTAGCGTCGTTCGGGTTAGGGAGGTTTTGGCCGGTAGGGATGTCCTTGTCTCATCGCACACCAGTGACTCCTATGGCGGTTGCCAGGTGCACAATGTTTACTCCGACACATTGGTGCGGCTGGCTTTCGGGTTGGATGCGGCTTGGTTGGGTTGTGTATCGTAGGACGCATGACTTTCAACCTTCGTCTCTCCTGAGCCCGTACGGGAGTTGTAGCGATGAGACAAGACAGTAGCTACTAACAATTGAATACCACGAAATTGGGGAGAAAAAGGGGTACAATTTCTTTTTTAAGAAAAGAAAAAACAAAGGAGATGATCGTGGACTTCAGGAACCAGCAGAGGTAGCACCCCCCTATCCATATCGACATGACAGTAATGGAGTAGGTGGAAAGTTTTAAGTTGCGTACACATCACGGACAAACTGAAATGGTCCACTCACATAGACAGCGTGGTGAAGAAACCTCAGGAGGCTGAAGAAATTTGTCTTGTCACCTAAAACCCCTCACAAACTTCTACAGAGAGCATCCTGTCGGGCTGTATCACCGCGGCAACTGCACCACCCTCAATGGCAAGGCTCTCCAGAGGGTAGAGAGGTCTGCACAACGCATCACCGGGGACAAACTACCTGCTCTCCAGGACACCTACAGCACACGATGTCACAGGAAGGCCAAAAAGATCATCAAGGACAACAACCACCCGAGCCACTGCCTGTTCGCCACACTATCATCCAGAAGGTGAGGTCAGTACTGGTGCATCAAAGCTGAGACCGAGAGACTGAAAAACAGAGTGGCTGCTGCCAACATACAGACTCAAATCACTGGCCACTTTAATAAATGGATTTAACAAAGGTATCACTAGTCACTTTAAATAATGCCACTTTAATAATGTTTGCATATCCTACATTACTCATCTCATATGTATATACTGTATTTTATACCATCTATTGCATCTTGCCTATGCTGCACAGCCATCGCACATCCATATATTTATATGTACATATTCCAGCGCCTTACATTCAAATCAAATCAAATGTATTTATAATGCCCTTCGTACATCAGCTGATATCTCAAAGTGCTGTACAGAAACCCAGCCTAAAACCCCAAACAGCAAGCAATGCAGGTGTAGAAGCACATTGTGTGTATAAGGTAGTCGTTGTGCATTTGTTAGATATTACTTGTTGGATATTACTGCACTGTCAGAACTGGAAGCACAAGCATTTCGCTACACTCGCATTAACATCTGCTAATCATGTGTATGTGACCATTAACATCTGCTAACCATGTGTATGTGACCATTAACATCTGCTAACCATGTGTATGTGACCATTAACATCTGCTAACCATGTGACCATTAACATCTGCTAACCATGTGGTGTATGTGACCATTAACATCTGCTAACCATGTGTATGTGACCATTAACATCTGCTAATCATGTGTATGTGACCATTAACATCTGCTAATCAGGTGTATGTGACCATTAACATCTGCTAATCATGTGTATGTGACCATTAACATCTGCTAACCATGTGTATGTGACCAATAACATCTGCTAACCATGTGTATGTGACCATTAACATCTGCTAACCATGTGTATGTGACCATTAACATCTGCTAACCAGGTGTATGTGACCATTAACATCTGCTAACCAGGTGTATGTGACCATTAACATCTGCTAACCAGGTGTATGTGACCATTAACATCTGCTAATCATGTGTATGTGACCATTAACATCTGCTAACCATGTGTATGTGACCAATAACATCCCCTAAACATGTGTATGTGACCATTAACATCTGCTAATCATGTGTATGTGACCAATACAATTTGATTTGATTGATTAACCCTGTTAATGGAACTCTCATTTTAATACGGTGAAACTTGAGTTTGCAAGAAAGACATTTCCCTGTACTTGTGCATGTGACATTAAAACTTGAAACTTACTTTAAAGAAACTATTCTAATAGTAAAATCAGGGTGTAAAGTCAGGTGAGCTGGTTCTACTCTGTTTGGCCATTATCTGGTGTTTTGTGTTGGAAAACTGAGCGGGTCGAGCAAAACACGTCAACCCTGTTCCTGATAGACTAGAAAAATTTTAGCAATGTTTTAGCAATTGCTTTTTTTTTTTGTGAAGATGTCATTCATTGACCACTCCCTGTTTCACACAACAAGCTTCCATTCCCCCTGTCACAAGAGGATTTATGGCTGATTTAAGATGAAATCGTCAACCCTGTTACGGTCAACCCTGGTAAAAAGATCAAATAGATTTCACCTAATTTTAACATTCTGTCATAAATAGCACAAGTTCACAAAAAACATGTCTTCCCAAGTTACACTTCTCAAAAAGCATCCGCAGTTGTTTACATTAGGTCCCATGGGTCAAAGGTCATGTACACTGCAGTGTGTTTATAAAATGTCTCTTTCTGTTTACTGGGGGTGTGACGTTTTTCCAAATGTTTGGAAGCTTGTCATCTCTTAACATATTTCACACTGCCACATTCAAGGAGCAGAAGACTCATTTGGACGCTTGTAAGAAATCCTGCTACGCCCTCCGACAAACCATCAAACAGGCAAAGCAGGAGTAAAATCAAATCCTACTACACTGACTCTGAAGCTCGTCGGATGTGGTAGGGGCTTGCAAACTATCACGGATCACAAAGGGAATCCCAGCCCCGAGCTGCCCAGTGACATAAGCCTACCAGACGAGCTAAAGGTGTTTTATGTTCGCTTCGAGGCAAGCAACTAAGTAATCAATCTCTCCGTAGCCGATGTGAGTAAGACGTTTAAACAGGTTAAAGTACAGGGGATGCCAAGAGGGAAACAAGGTTTCTGGGTCACTGCTTCAGCAATGCAGCACCATCTGTAAAACAGCATCGACATCCTGTTGCGCACTTCTTATTCTGGGTCGTTCCATGAAAATACTGCCTTTTGCGCACCGATATAGAATTTTAAATGTAATTTATATGAAATAAAGTCCCCTTTTTTAATATGGATCACATGAACAGATCAATACATCAGATTTGTAATGTAAATAAAGACTTGCTAAAATGCCAAGATGAAGCTTTATTTATTTATTTTTTCAATTTAAAGTTTTATTAAGTTTTCTTGTTTTTCAATCAACCAACAAAACACATTCCACATTCACAGATGTGACAGGCTTTAAAAAAATAGTTAAAAAAAAAAATACATTTGAAAAAATAAATAAAAATACAATTAAAATGAATGATAAAGTCAAATAAAAACATTTATTTTTCTTAATCTATTTATTTTCCTTGGTGCATATATACATACATACATATATACATACATACATACATACATACATACATACATACATACATACATACATACATACTTACATACATACAGTCCCTCCTACATACATACACACATATACATACATACATACATACACACACACACATACATACATACATACATACACACATATACATACATACATACATACACACACACACATACATACATACGCACACGTACTCAAAAACTAAATTAAAATAAAAACACACAAAACAAACATACCACTTGCAGCAGCACTATCAAGGTTCTTATCAGCTATTTCAAGCATCCGCTGAGACGACGGGCCAATAATTCGTTTTTAGGTTTTACAGTACCTTACACAACATGTATCTGCGCATTTCCCTAGTCACCCCTTTCACTCTGTCCAGTTTGAAATATAGTTGAATAGTGGAGACCAGAGTCTATCAAACTTGGGCTGTCTCTTGTGGAGGTCATAAGTGAGCTTTTCAAGAGGAAGAAAGTCAACAATCTGGTCAATCCACATTTTAAATGTAGGAGGGGTATTAGAGGCCCACAATAGAAGAATACATTTCTTAGCAAAGTATGTAATAGTCTTAAGCAAATTTTCTCTGTCAGGATCAAGAACAAAGTCCTGCTGGGCATTAAGAAGATAGATACACGGGGTCATATCAAACTGTACCTCTAGTATTTTCTGTGCAGCAGTATGTACAGATTGCCAGAATCTGGCAATCTCTCTACAGCTCCAAAATACATGCATATAGGTTCCACTTTCAGAGGTACATCTTTTACAGTTAGGAGACATATCTGTTTTCATTCTATGGAGTCTCAAAGGAGTATAATAAAATTTGTACAAAAATGTGTAATTAGATTCTTTCATTTTTACACTGGTAGAAGAGCAGTATACCCTGTCGCAAACCTCCGCCCATAACTCATCACTGATAGTCAGACCAAGGTCCTTTTCCCAGATTATTTTCAAAGGAGTAAAGGAGGAGCTTCCTTTCTCAGAAAGGAGTCTATAGATGTAAGATATTTTGCCTTTAATGGATTGTGCTGTGACAAGAAGGTTTTCAACTTCATTCAACTGAGTTCTAAACCTCCTCTTGGAGGTAAATGAGGAAATGACATGTCTAATTTGAAGATATTAAAAATAAATGGGATCTTGGCACATCGAATTCACTGCAGAGCTCTTGAAAGGATTTCAGTGTAGTGGTTTTCTGATGAAATAGGTCTGAAAAGGTCCTGATTCCTAGAGTATGCCAAAGATTAAAGTTGGCATCCCTCAGGGCTTTTGGCAAGTCTGGGTTGCCTACTATAGGCGAGTGAGAACATATTTGGGAGGAAATGCCCAGGTATTTCTTACAGTCCCTCCGCGCTAGTAGGGTGCTGTAAATCACAAAGGTTTTGGCTATGTTGCCCACTTCACTAAAGTTATTAATGAATATAATTGAGCTTAATTAAGGGCAATGAACCACAGGATTGGGCTTCTATCTGAATCCACGTTGACTCTTGTCTGTTTGTGATCCATGTTAGCATGTTGCGGATTTGGGCAGACCAGTAGTACAATTGAAGGGAGGGAAGGGCAAGACCACCCTTAGATTCAGGTTTCGATAGAGTGGAAAACTTGATCCTAGGTTTTTTATTGCCCCATATAAATTTGGTGATGCTTTGGTTAGTTGTTTTGAAGAAGGAAACTGGGAGATCGCATGGAAGCATCTGAAATAAGTAGTTCAGTCTAGGGAGGACGTTCATACGGATTACATTAATTATTCCTACTAAGCTAATTGGGAGGGGGATCCAGGTTTGGAGATCGTTCTTGATTCGATCCAGGAGTGGAAGATAATTTTCCTTAAAAAGGCTATTCAGATCTCGTGTTATGAAGATCCCGAGGTATTGAAACCCCTGTGTTTTCCATTGGAAAGGACAAAGTGTCTTCATAGAGCTGGTGAGTGTAATATTGAGAGGGCAGACAGTGGATTTGTTCAAATTGATCTTATAACCTGAAAACTTGCCATACTGAGCAATTGTGTCTAAAATGAGAGGGAGGGATTTCTCAGGGTTGGATATGTAGAGCAAGACATCATCCGCGTAAAGTGAAACCTTGTGCTGCAGGCCGCCTGCAGAAACACCCATAATACTTGGATTGCTCCTTATCAACTCTGCCAGAGGCTCCGCCCCCAACAAGTAGAGCAGCGGGGACAGCGAGCACCCCTGTCTTGTGCCCCGTTCCAGAGGGAATCTGTCAGAGTTCAGTCCATTAGTAGTCACCATGGCATTTGGATGAGAGTATAGTGATTTGATCCATTTAATAAAATTTGGGCCCATATTGAACTTTTTTAAGACTGAAAACAGAAAGCTCCACTCCATCCTGTCAAACGCCTTCTCAGCATCCAGTGAAGCCAGCAGGACAGGGGTCTTCTGTGCGTTTACTTGATCAATAATATCAAAAAGACGGCGAATGTTATCAGAAGAGTATCTGTCTCTAATAAATCCAGTTTGGTCCGCTTTTATTATTTTGGGAAGAAGAGTGTTTAGTCTTTTGGCGAGCAATTTGGTAATTATTTTATAGTCGAAATCCAACAAGCTTATGGGCCGGAAGGACGAGCAGGATAGGGGGTCCTTGTCCTTTTTTAGCAACACTGTAATGCGAGCTGTGTGCATTGAGTCTGGGAGAACTCCGTTTTTGCAAAAAGCCTCCAGCATTGGCATGAAGATAGGGCTGAGCTGGGGCCAAAAAGCTTTGTAAGAACTCTCTGGGGAATCCATCTGGGCCTGGGGACTTATTAGGTGGCATGGAGGTAATTGCCTCCAGGATCTCCTCAGGAGTGAAGGGGGAGTTGAGATCTTCTTGGTCGGTCTCTGATAGTTTAGGTAGCGAGATTCCCTCTAGGAAAGAGTGGAGTTCTGCCTCTGTGTGTTTTCTCTCAGAGGTATATAGTTTGCAGTAAAAATCATGAAAAGTTCAATTGATCTTTTTTGGGTCATATGTGACCTCGTCCTCTGCTGTTCGGATAGCCATGATTGTACGCTCTGACTGCTCCTTTTTTAATTGGTAAGCAAGCAATCTACTGGGCCTATTGCTATACTCATGGTATTTCTGTTTAGTAAAGAAAACTTATTTTTTTTATCTCCCGAGTGTAGTCCAAATTCAGTTTGGCTTTGGCTGCTTTAAGATGACTCCAGGAGGTGCTGTCTAGGGATTGTTTGTGTATTTTTTCACAGCATTCCAGCTCTCTCTCAAGATCTAGCCTGTGTGCTTCCATTGCTTTTTTCTTAGAGGAAGCATATACAATTAGATGACCTCCTAGTGTGGCTTTAGCAGCGTCCCACATTGTGGCCGGAGAAACAGGAGAATCTTTATTGTCTTGTGTGTAGTTGTCTATCCATGTAGTTACCAATGTATGGAACACATCATTTGATAGCATGGAAGTGTTGAATTTCCAGCTCTTTGACCTCGGGATGTTTTTGCAGAGGTCAAAGCGGAGGTGGACAAAGGCATGATCTGAAAGTGCTATGGGTCCGATTGTACAAGTGGCTGAATTTATGAAACTCTTTGGGATAAAAATGTAATCTATACGAGAGTAGGTGTTATGGACATTAGAGTAGTATGTATAGTCCATAGATGAGCTATTAGTCTCTCTCCAGATATCTATCAGTCCCATCTCTTTAGTAAGAGAGTTCAACATCTTTGCAGATCTAGGATTTGTGGTGGGGACTTGAGATGATTTGTCTAGGGTTGGGTTAAGGGTACAATTAAAATCTCCGGCCACCACGCCAAAGGAGACACAATGCTTCAGTGGGTCATATGATTGAGTGTAGTCTGGCCCAGGAGTGGGAAGGTGAACGGAAAGGCTCTGGAGCAAAGAACCGCCCTTGCTGTCTCTGCCTGGCCGGTTCCCCTCTTTCCACTGGGATTCTCTGCCTCTAACCCTGTTACGGGGGCTGAGTCACTGGCTTACTGGGGCTCTCTCATGCCGTCCCTGGGGGGGGGGTGCGTCACCTGGGTGGGTTGATTCACTGTTGTGGTCAGCCTGTCTGGGTTGGCGCCCCCCCCTTGGGTTGTGCCGTGGCGGAGATCTTTGTGGGCTATACTCGGCCTTGTCTCAGGTTGGTAAGTTGGTGGTTGAAGATATCCCTCTAGTGGTGTGGGGGCTGTGCTTTGGCAAAGTGGGTGGGGTTATATCCTTCCTGTTTGGCCCTGTCCGGGGGTGTCCTCGGATGGGGCCACAGTGTCTCCTGACCCCTCCTGTCTCAGCCTCCAGTATTTATGCTGCAGTAGTTTATGTGTCGGGGGGCTAGGGTCAGTTTGTTATATCTGGAGTACTTCTCCTGTCCTATTCGGTGTCCTGTGTGAATCTAAGTGTGCGTTCTCTAATTCTCTCCTTCTCTCTTTCTTTCTCTCTCTCGGAGGACCTGAGCCCTAGGACCATGCCCCGGGACTACCTGACATGATGACTCCTTGCTGTCCCCAGTCCACCTGGCCATGCTGCTGCTCCAGTTTCAACTGTTCTGCCTTACTATTATTCAACCATGCTGGTCATTTATGAACATTTGAACATCTTGGCCACGTTCTGTTATAATCTCCACCCGGCACAGCCAGAAGAGGACTGGCCACCCCACATATGCTCTCTCTAATTCTCTCTTTATTTCTCTCTCTCGGAGGACCTGAGCCCTAGGACCGTGCCCCAGGACTACCTGACATGATGACTCCTTGCTGCCCCCAGTCCACCTGACTGTGCTGCTGCTCCAGTTTCAACTGTTCTGCCTTATTATTATTCGACCATGCTGGTCATTTATGAACATTTGAACATCTTGGTCATGTTCTGTTATAATCTCTACCCGGCACAGCCAGAAGAGGACTGGCCACCCCACATAGCCTGGTTCCTCTCTAGGTTTCTTCCTAGGTTTTGGCCTTTCTAGGGAGTTTTTCCTAGCCACCGTGCTTTTACACCTGCATTGTTTGCTGTTTGGGGTTTTAGGCTGGGTTTCTGTACAGCACTTTGAGATATCAGCTGATGTACGAAGGGCTATATAAATAAATTTGATTTGATTTGAATGCTCATTGAACAGGGTTATAATTTTTGACATGAAGGCAGGAGTATCTGTGTTAGGGGCGTATATGTTTAATATAGTAATTGGTTGACCATATAGTGACCCAGTTATCAAAATAAATCTCCCCTCCGGATCAGATATGTTTTTGTCAATTATGAATGGAAAATTTTTATGGATAAGTATGGCTGTGCCTCTACTGTTTGATTTGAAAGATGAGAAATACACCTGTCCCACCCAAGCTCTGCGGAGTTTGACATGTTCAGCATCACAGAGGTGTGTCTCTTGTAATAGCGCGATGTCTGCTTTTTCCTTTTTTAGAGCACATAGTATCTTTTTTCGTTTTATTGCATGCCCTAGACCAGGGGTGTCAATAGATTTAAGGTACCCGCATCGGCAGTAACCGAACTTTAGGAGGTTCATCAGGCCCGCAGGATAATTTGAAAGTGGAAAAAATGCATAAAAGACATGGAATTAATATTTTTAACACGCTGCAATTCATAGATTATCCGCTAAGGGGCTCACTCTTTCCATCAGAGTAGAAGACAAGCTCCATCACTGAGACAGACTGAAAACAGCAGACGTTGAGTAAATCAATGTTGCCCTCTGCTGACTTGTTAAAGACGGAGAAAAATAAAATCAATACCTTGGTCTATACCTCTCCAAAGGGACATACACCCTCATTAGCCAAAATGGGAAATAAAAGTTATCCAAACGGAGAAAAGTAGATAAGGAGGTAGAATTTTCAAAGAAAAATGGACCACGGATATCCTATTTATTTACAGAGATGCACGGAAAACCTTCGTGTTTCTTGGTGTGTTTTCAAAAAGTTTCTTCGGTATTGAAGGAATATAATATTTGAATCCCCTGAAGATGCCACTACGAGACTCATCACAGCGAAAAATATGACGGCTTGCAAGGACAACTGAGAAGAGATAAGATTAACTGTGATTGCTGGCGGGTCTGAGGAAACAGCAGTCAACTTTCATCCAGAGCCGAGAAGTCAGTGAAGCAGCGGTAAAAGCCAGCTACCTAATTGCTAGCGAAATAGCATTAGCATCGGCCGTATTCCGACGGTGACTTTGTTAAACGATGCATGATGAAGGCGGCTGAACTTGTATGTCCAGGCGAGATCTTGTTGTTGAGCGACAAGCTTTTGCCAATATTAGCCTGACGAGGAATACTATAGCAGAGAGGATTTGGGAACTATCGGCAGATTTAGACAGTCAATTGAAACAGAGAGTCAAGTCATTTATTGCATTTTCCGTGGCAATTGACTGAGCACTGAAATCACAGACGTTTTGGCCCAACTGGCCATATTTATTCGAGGAGTTGATGAGACATTGACTGTTACTGAAGAGTTTCTTGAGTTGGTGCCAATGATGGACACCACAACAGCCGAGACATTTTCGGCTCTGTCCCTAGTTGCTGCATTGGACAGAGTTGGAGTGGACTGGTCCCGCGATCTGTCAGCCTGGCTACAGACGGCGCGCCATCCATGGTCGGAAAGAAAGCAGGTGTCGCGACAAAGTTCAAAGACAAAGTACAAGCCCTTAATGGAGGAGATCGTTTCTGGACATTTCACTGTATTTTGCACCAGGAGGCATTGTGTTGCAAGTCGCTGAAAATGGACCACGTCATGGAGGTGGTTGTTCGCACTGTAAATTTCATCCGGTCCAGAGGTCTGAACCATCGTCAGTTTGACAAACTTCTCAGCGACAGCAACATTACCCACAGCCTGCCATACCACACTGAAGTGAGATGGTTAAGCCGAGGCGCTGTGCTGAGGCATTTCTTTGATCTACGAGAGGAAATCGGACAGTTCATGGAGAAAAAGGAAAACCGGTGTTGGAATTACAATCTCAGGAATGGCTACGGGACCTTGCATTCTTGGTTAGATATTACTGAACACTTGAACAATCTGAACAAAATGTTGCAAGGACAGGCAAAAAACATCAACCCTGTTGTCACACAGTTTTCTGACAACATACATGCATTTAAGTTGAAGCTGACTTTGTGGGAGATGCAACTGGCAAATGGCAAGGCTGCTCATTTCCCCTGTCTGAGAGATGTGTGTGACCAGACCTGATGACAGGCTACATGAAACGGTACAAAGACAAAATTGCAGGACTACTGCGGAGTTTGAGAAACGTTTTCAGGTATTTGGTGAACTTGAGACAGAATTTTCAGTTTTTAGACAGGCTCACCTTTCACAGTTAAAGCTTCTGATCTGCCGGTTACCTAAATTCAGCTAGAGATAATTGATTTGCAGTGTGATGCAGATTTGAAGGGCAAATTTGCCTCTGTAGGTCTGGACAGATTTTATCAGTATCTCAACGACCAGGGTACCCAGGCTAAATTAACAGCCCTGGCTGCTAAAAGGCTTTTGTGCATGTTTGGGACAATAACCTCACCTTTGTGAACAAATTTTCTCAGTGATGAATATCAATAAAACAAAAAGACGGCTAGAATAAAGGCTCACAAACAAGCACTTAAATGACATTCTGAAAGTGACAGCTAGTCAGGACATGACACCTGGTGTTGATGCACCTTGTACAGGCCAAAAGATGCCAAGTTTCATAGATAGAAGGACAAATACAAGTCCAGACTAGACTAACACCTTTAAAAATGCTGCAGGCTAGAATAACATACTGTTTGCATTGAAAGAATACAGCTCTGTGAAGATGAATCCATTACTGTGGTGATTTAAAAATGTGCACTTTAATGTTAGTCAGCAGCTTCAAAACAAAAGTTGTGTGATGGAGATTCTACTGTTCATACAACTCCATAAATTTTCAATTTAGAATAACACATCAACCCTGAGCAGTGTAGACAGGCTAGTATGGTATAATTTATAATGGTCACGGCCCACCTTGACATCTCCCCTGGCCTATAGATAGACCCACGATGCGAAATGAGTTTGACACCAACCTGCCCTAGACCATGGCAGTTCCATGTCAATAGATTTAAGGTACTAGTCATCGACGAGCAGGCTAAATCGAACTTTAGTGCAAGTCATCAACTGGGTAAAGTGGATAGTAATTACAGCTAGGTTCACATAAAACCTATAGGAAAATAAATGGTGTACATAAAATAATAATCTCTGAACACCCCAGCCGACCCTGTTCCCAAACAACAGGCTAGACACATCCCCTGTTACCTATTAGACCCGCTAGTCTCAATTCTGTGTACCTATAAAACAAAAACCGGGAACAGTTAGCATAACGCATCAACGTTACCTCCCTCTCCCCACCAAAGAAATGCCTCATCCCTGTTACTCCACCCCGCATTGAGTAAATGACACAGTTGCCCTAGATAGACAGGCAGACCACAGTAAAAGATAGGGAGAAAAATAAAATCAATAACCCAGCCTAGATAGACAGGCTATACCTCCCCAAAGGGACATAGGGAACCCCAAGTGTTAATAATAGCAACAAAAAAAACCCTGTTAAATAAAAGTAGGCTGAAACATTAGTACCTAGATTACAGGCTAGAATACAGCCCATCCCTCTTACAGTTAACAGGAAAATAAATATAAACCTTAGATAGACAGGCTAGAATAACACATTTAGGGGATAGGGTCTCTGGATAGATCGGCTATATGTCGTCTTACCTCCTTTAGTAATGGCATTAATCGCATTTAGTCATTAGGTCTGTTTCTCATTGGCTAGGATTGTCTTTCAAAAACGTTTCAACCCTGTTACCTCTAGATAGACAGGCTAGAGTTTTGATAGTGGCTAGAATAACACATCAACCCTCCTATGGATAGAAGAATAACACATCAACTCTGTTACCTATAGGACAGGCTATTTGAATCCCCTGAAGATGACAGGCTAGAATCAATGGAGTATTTCTTCACTAGAATAACACATCAACATTCCTATAGATAGACAGGCGAATAACACATCAACGTGTTCCAGCTGACAGGTCCTGGTGTAACAGCGAACCCTGTTTGATAGCGTTTCCCACTGTGATGGTGTTGTTTTAGATAGACAGGCTGAATAACACATCAACCCTGTTCCTTGTCAGGTGAATATCAGTTCTAACCCTGGGCCTGTAGACAGGTGGACATGTGGAGCCACTAGACAGGCTAGAAGTTTGTCTATAGATAGACAGGCTAGCACGATCAGTAGCATGTTTCCATCAACCCTTTACCTTTTTGCCCAGATTGAATAGATAGACACAATTATTAATCAACCCTGTTTTCCAGGTCCTCTGTTTTCTATTCCAGATGCTCGATTTTCTTTTTTAGAATATGCTATTGTTTCCATGGCATCTGTCAATAATTTTTCCATGGATAGACAGGCTCACGCCCCTCTGCCTCGATAGACAGGCTAGCCATCAACCTGTTTATGGTTATCTTGTTGTTGATAGACAGGCAAATAACGTTTTACCAGGATTGTCACCTTGCCCCCTATCCTACTGAGGCTGAATAGTTAATGGCATCTAAGATAGTGTTTAGTTCTGTTACCTATAGATAGGATCTCAACCCTGTTACCTAGATAGACAGGCTGTAACTTCAACCCTGTTACCTAGAGTGACAGGTTGGAATAACGTTGTGCCTCGGGGGAGCAGGTTCTCTTGATTCTGGCTAAATAACACTAACCCTTTTATAGATAGACAGCTAGCTTCTTCTTGGAGGCTTTTTTACCGATCGGCTAAATACACGAACCCTGTCCGATAGGTAAAAATATCACCTGTAGTGTCGCAACCCTTTTATAGTAGCCGGCTATGACTTTTTCTTACTAAAGCTAAATGAGTTTGAACTTGGAGTGGAGGTAAGATTAGATAGAATTGGAAACTACTTGTGCGGAGCTCTTAGTTCATGCTAGAATAACCATCTCCCTGTTCAAGGGTCAGGCTAGAATAACATCCCCCCTAAGATGAAGGCATTTTGACATTTTACCTTCATGCACCATCTGTGACTTCTAGGAAGACCCAGGCTAGTAACCCATCAACATTTCTCCCATAGATTATCACCATCATTGTAATAGATAGACCTAGTTGGCCTCAACCCTGTTACCTATAGATAGACTAGAATAACACATCAACCCTGTTACCTATAGATAGACAGGCTAGAATAACACATCAACCCTGTTACCTATAGATCCAGGTTAACACATCAACCCTGTTAATAGTAGATAGGCTAGAATAACACATCAGCCCTGACCTATAGATAGACAGGCTAGAATAACCCAACCCTGAGGACGGCTAGAATAACACATCAACCCTGTTACCCAGGCTAGAATCGTCTGGGTTAGATAGGGTCTGGGTTACCTATAGATAGACAGGTTGTAACCTCAACCCTGTCCTATAAATCATCAAATCAAATCAAATCAAATTTTATTTGCACTCCTGCGCCGATGCCCGGGAGCCTGCAAGGTGACTTCTAGTTCCAGTTGGAAAGTGATAACCTCTGTACTAACTATTGTTGCTACTGGCTTATACACGGTGTTAAGGGATAAAGTGTGTACAAGGAAGAGTGGGGCTTGGTACAGGGTACTAGATGGTTCGGAGGACACATTGGCTATCGACCTTCGCCTCTCCCGAATCCGTACGGGAGTTGCAGCGATGGGACAAGACTGTGTTTACCATTATATATCACGGAATTAGGCAGGAAAATAAGTAAATAAGACCTAGTTATTGTGTTGCATTTCTGAAGATGATTTATTTCATGTGATTTGTGACAAGTCAACCCTGTTACCTATAGATAGACAGGCTAGAATAACACGTCAACCCTGTTACCTATAGATAGACAGGCTAGAATAACACATCAACCCTGTTACCTATAGATAGACAGGCTAGAATAACACGTCAACCCTGTTACCTATAGATAGACAGGCTAGAATAACACATCAACCCTGTTACCTATAGATAGACAGGCTAGAATAACACATCAACCCTGTTACCTATAGATAGACAGGCTAGAATAACACGTCAACCCTGTTACCTATAGATAGACAGGCTAGAATAACACATCAACCCTGTTACCTATAGATAGACAGGCTAGAATAACACGTCAACCCTGTTACCTATAGATAGACAGGCTAGAATAACACGTCAACCCTGTTACCTATAGATAGACAGGCTAGAATAACACGTCAACCCTGTTACCTATAGATAGACAGGCTAGAATAACACATCAACCCTGTTACCTATAGATAGACAGGATAGAATAACACGTCAACCCTGTTACCTATAGATAGACAGGCTAGAATAACACATGAACAACCCTGTTACCTATAGATAGACAGGCTAGAATAACACATCAACCCTGTTACCTATAGATAGACAGGCTAGAATATGGTCACATCAACCCTGTTACCTATAGATAGACAGGCTATAATAACACATCAACCCTGTTACCTATAGATAGACAGGCTAGAATAACACATCAACCCTGTTACCTATAGATAGACAGGCTAGAATAACACATCAACCCTGTTACCTATAGATAGACAGAATAGAATAACACATCAACACTGTTTGTCCTATAGATAAACAGGCTAGAATAACACATCAACCCTGTTACCTATAGATAGACAGGCTAGAATAACACATCAACCCTGTTACCTATAGATAGACAGGCTAGAATAACACATCAACCCTGTTACCTATAGATAGACAGGCTAGAATAACACATCAACCCTGTTACCTATAGATAGACAGGCTAGAATAACACATCAACCCTGTTACCTATAGATAGACAGGCTAGAATAACACATCAACCCTGTTACCTATAGATAGACAGGCTAGAATAACACGTCAACCCTGTTACCTATAGATAGACAGGCTAGAATAACACATCAACCCTGTTACCTATAGATAGACAGGCTAGAATAACACGTCAACCCTGTTACCTATAGATAGACAGGCTAGAATAACACATCAACACTGTTACCTATAGATAGACAGGCTAGAATAACACATCAACCCTGTTACCTATAGATAGACAGGCTAGAATAACACGTCAACCCTGTTACCTATAGATAGACAGGCTAGAATAACACATCAACCCTGTTACCTATAGATAGACAGGCTAGAATAACACGTCAACCCTGTTACCTATAGATAGACAGGCTAGAATAACACATCAACCCTGTTACCTATAGATAGACAGGCTAGAATAACACGTCAACCCTGTTACCTATAGATAGACAGGCTAGAATAACACGTCAACCCTGTTACCTATAGATAGACAGGCTAGAATAACACATCAACCCTGTTACCTATAGATAGACAGGCTAGAATAACACGTCAACCCTGTTACCTATAGATAGACAGGCTAGAATAACACATCAACCCTGTTACCTATAGATAGACAGGCTAGAATAACACGTCAACCCTGTTACCTATAGATAGACAGGCTAGAATAACACGTCAACCCTGTTACCTATAGATAGACAGGCTAGAATAACACGTCAACCCTGTTACCTATAGATAGACAGGCTAGAATAACACGTCAACCCTGTTACCTATAGATAGACAGGCTAGAATAACACATCAACCCTGTTACCTATAGATAGACAGGCTAGAATAACACGTCAACCCTGTTACCTATAGATAGACAGGCTAGAATAACACATCAACCCTGTTACCTATAGATAGACAGGCTAGAATAACACGTCAACCCTGTTACCTATAGATAGACAGGCTAGAATAACACGTCAACCCTGTTACCTATAGATAGACAGGCTAGAATAACACATCAAGCCTGTTACCTATAGATAGACCGGCTAGAATAACACGTCAACCCTGTTACCTATAGATAGACAGGCTAGAATAACACATCAACCCTGTTACCTATAGATAGACAGGCTAGAATAACACATCAACCCTGTTACTTATAGATAGACAGGCTAGAATAACACATCAACCCTGTTACCTATAGATAGACAGGCTAGAATAACACATCAACCCTGTTACCTATAGATAGACAGGCTAGAATAACACATCAACCCTGTTACCTATAGATAGACAGGCTAGAATAACACATCAACCCTGTTACCTATAGATAGACAGGCTAGAATAACACATCAACCCTGTTACCTATAGATAGACAGGCTAGAATAACACGTCAACCCTGTTACCTATAGATAGACGGGCTAGAATAACACATCAACCCTGTTACCTATAGATAGACAGGCTAGAATAACACATCAACACTGTTACCTATAGATAGACAGGCTAGAATAACACATCAACCCTGTTACCTATAGATAGACAGGCTAGAATAACACGTCAACCCTGTTACCTATAGATAGACAGGCTAGAATAACACATCAACCCTGTTACCTATAGATAGACAGGCTAGAATAACACATCAACCCTGTTACCTATAGATAGACAGGCTAGATTGTTTTGTACAATTACCTTTTTTTCTTGTGAAGCTTGCCTTCAACTGCCACTCCCTGTTGTACACAACAATCTTCCATTCCCCCTGTCACAAGGGGATTTATGACTGATTTAAGATGAAATCGTCATCCCTGATACAGTCAACCCTAGTAAAAAAGAAAAATATATTTATTTCACCTAATTTTTATATTCTGTCATAAATAGCACAAGTTCAACTTAATAAAAAACACTTCCCAGTTTAATTTAAAAAAATCTCCCAAGTTACACTTCTCAAAAATCATCCGACTTGTTGGAACGACACAGTTATTTACATTAGGTCCCGTGGGTCAAAGGTCATGTACACTACAGTGTGTTTATACAATGTCTCTTTCTGTTTACTGGGTGTGTGACATTTTTCCAAATGTTTGGAAGCTTGTCATCTCTTAACATCTTTCACACTGCCACATTCAAGGAGCAGAAGACTCATTTGGACGCTTGTAAGAAATCCTGCTACGCCCTCCGACAAACCATCAAACAGACAAAGCATCAATACAGGAGTAAAACCGAATCCTACTACACTGACTCTGAAGCTCGTCGGATGTGGCAGGGGCTTGCAAACTATCACGGATCACAAAGGGAATCCCAGCCGCGAGCTGCCCAGTGACATAAGCCTACCAGACGAGCTAAAGGTGTTTTATGTTCGCTTCGAGGCAAACAACGGTGTAATCAATCTCTCCATTGCCGATGTGAGTAAGACGTTTAAACAGGTTAACAGGGCCATTTGGAGTACCAGGACGCATACCCTGAGTATGCGCTGACCAGCTGGCAAGTGTCTTCACTGACATTTTCAACCTCTCCCTGACCCAGTCTGTAATACCTACATGTTCCAAGCAGATCCCCATAGTCCCTGTGCCTAAGAACATCAAGGTAACCTGTCTAAATGACTATCGCCTCGTAGCACTCACATCTGTCGACATTAAATGCTTTGAAAGGCTGGTTGGTCATGACTCACATCAAAACCACCATCCCAGACATCCTGGACAGCCGCACACGAGCCTAAGATCACCATGCACAATGACAAGCGTCGGCTGGAGTGGTGTAAAGCTCGCCACCATTGGACACTGGAGCAGAGGAAACACGTTCTCTGGAGTAATGAATCACGCTTCACCATCTGGCAGTCCGACGGACTAATCTGGGTTTGGCGGATGCCAGGAGTACACTACCTGCCCCAGTGCATAGTGACAACTGTAAAGTTTGGTGGAGAAGGAATAATGGTCTGGGGCTGTTTTTCATGGTTTGGGATAGACCTCTTAGTTCCAGTGACATTCTAGACGATTTTGTGCTTTCAACTTTGTGGCAACAGTTTGGGGAATTCCCTTTCCTGTTTCAGCATGACATTGCCCTCGTGCACAAAGCGAGATCCATACAGAAATGGTTTGTCGAGATCGGTGTGGAAGAACTTCACTAGTCTGCACAGAGCCCTGACCTCAACCCCATCGAACACCTTTTTTGATGAATTGAAAACGCTGACTGCGAGCCAGGTCTAATCAACCAACATCAGTGCCCGACCTCACTTATGCTCTTGTGGCAGGATAGAAGCAAGTCCCTGCAGGCAATGTTCCAACATCTGAAGAGTGGAGGATGTTATAGCAGAAAAAGGGGGACAAACTCCGTATTAATGCCCATGATTTTAGAATGAGATGTTCGAGGAGTAGGTGTCCACACACTTTTGGTCAAGTAGTTTATCTACCTCAATTACCTCGTACCCTAGCACGGCGACTCTGTACTGGTACCTCGTGTACAAAGCCAAGTTATCATTACTCATTGTGAATTTATTATTACTTATTACTTTTCTATTATTTCTCTATTTTCTTTCTCTCTATTGTTGGGAAGGGCCCATAAGTAAGTATTTCACTTTTAGTCTACACCTGTTGTTTACGAAGAATGTGACGAATACAATCGTATTTTATTTTATTTGACTCTACTGCACTTGCACTGCATATCCCTCACTGGTTCACTGCATGTCCCTCATCGGTTCACTGCATGTCCCTCATCGGTTCACTGCATGTCCCTCATCGGTTCACTGCATGTCCCTCATCGGTTCACTGCATGTCCCTCATCGGTTCACTGTATGTCCCTCATCGGTTCACTGCATGTCCCTCATCGGTTCACTGCATGTCCCTCATCGGTTCACTGCATGTCCCTCATCAGTTCACTGTATGTCCCTCACTGGTTCACTGCATGTCCCTCATCGGTTCACTGCATGCCCCTCATCAGTTCACTGCATGTCCCTCATCAGTTCACTGCATGTCCCTCATCAGTTCACTGCATGTCCCTCATCAGTTCACTGCATGTCCCTCATCAGTTCACTGCATGTCCCTCATCGGTTCACTGCATGTCCCTCTCTGGTGAAAACTCTTCAGGGGACATACTGTTCCAGTTCGGTGTACCGTCCAGGCACAAGTCTCTCTGAAGATTCTTCCTGGTACCACAATCAAAAGAGGCCAGCTTGGGGAAACATACCAGGCACGAGTCTCTCTGAAGATTCTTCCTGGTACCACAATCAAAAGAGGCCAGCTTGGGGAAACATACCAGGCACGAGTCTCTCTGAAGATTCTTCCTGGCACCACAATCAAAAGAGGCCAGCTTGGGGAAACATACCAGGCACGAGTCTCTCTGAAGATTCTTCCTGGCACCACAATCAAAAGAGGCCAGCTTGGTGGATGCTAGATCTTCCTATGTGTTTTGCACACTCAAACAGTAGTCTTTCTTATACTTGACATCAAATGGTAATTTCCCTATTCAGCTGGGTAGAGAATGATAAATGTGTAGAATTATGTGATAACAGGGAATAAGTGGGTGGCTGTATTGTGTCCCATAGCTGGGAGTGGGGACCAGGGCTGGGGTCTATCGGAATTGAAAGCAGTCAATTCATGAAGGGATTATATTTAACATAAAAATAAAAAAATAAACATTTCAAATAACTTCTTCTCCTATTGAGAAGTCATTAAACATATACTTTTCCAAGTTCGAATTTTAATTTCAGCTATGGTGGGGACCATAATGTGCTGAGTGTGCCACCCTGAGTAAAATAGGGCAATGTAGGTATATGCATGATACTGTGTTTGTGCCAGCAGAGGGAGCTATAGTCAATACAATGCTCTCTACAGCTCGCTGTGGTAAGGTAACGCCCACTGTTGTTGCAAACTGTCCTCCATTTTCCTGTTTCTTGCTTCTATATAAAGTTTTAGGAACTGAAACGGTTCCTAATTCTCTCAACTTTGAATGATTTGTTATGGTAAGATCAAACTATGGCCTTCTTTTTGTGCTCACAGACGGTACACAATCATGTGAAGTTGTTTTAATGTTGTGGATACTTGACATGGTTGGAAAAACATTCGAGTACAGCTCACAGTTTACAGAGGTTACATCAAACCAATTAGTGTGGTGTTATAGCAAATTAAAGTAAATAAAAAATAGAAGTTAAAGTAAATATAATAAAAGTTAAATAAAAATAAATGTGCTTTTTAGGACAGTTTCTGGTGTTCACACACTTAAATTAGCAGCCACGTATATTTCTTATAAGAAGCTTATACATTCTATATACATATGTGCCATCAAATGTTTGCTCCACACAATAGAGCACAAATGAACACAAAGCCCTCAAATCCATATTATTTGAAATATTATCTCAATCTAGAATCAACTATCGACCCCAAAGCATACATCCATACAGCATATTAACAATGATATTGTTATCTATCTATCTATCTATCTATCTATCTATCTATCTATCTATCTATCTATCTATCTATCTATCTATCTATCTATCTATCTATCAATATATCTATCTATCTATCTATCTATCTATCTATCTATCTATCTATCTATCTATCTATCTATCTATCTATCTATCTATCAAATACAACGGTTAATTTTCACCTTCCATACATTTACCTCTCGTTCTTCTCATTCCAAACTGAGTCCATTTCAAGTCATCGTTGAAAGTACTCCATTTAGTCAACAGTCTTGTGTCAAAGAGTTCTGGGTATTTCATCGGACAATCCGTTGTTTCAACTGACTTTCCATTTGAATCGGACATCCTTTTTTCTTTTCCATAAACATGATATAACCTACTGTGAGTTGTTACAGCGTCGTCCTCCCTAAGGGTTTCATTCAGCAGCAGTGACAATTGTAGCGAGAATCTAAAGACAAAATATACGTTGTAACTTGTCACTCTATTTTTTTTTGGGGGGGGGGGGGACCGCTGCTAAATCAATATATGAAGAAACACTATGTTATATACAATATGTTGCTGACGAGATAGATAGCTGTGAAATAAGCAAGACTATCAGATCCAGATGCATTTACAATAGGAGAAGGGTTACCTAACAATTCTGACAAACTAACCTTGATGCCATTAAACATTTTGGATGGTCGTCGGCTTAACAAGTCCTTTTCATCCCCCCCCTCCATTGCTTTGTAGGTTACTTATTCAGCCTCTGCCACATCGTCACCAAGAAAGGTGGGCATCTAATAGGAATTCCGTTTCCCAAAGTGCTCTGCTGTGGGACAACCTGCACACAGAACGTTGGCAATCTCTTTGTCACGGTGAACTGGTCTGTGATGTCAAAGCGGAGACCACAGAGTTTGGAAAGTGGCGTGGGACCGTCGTGAGGAGTTAGTATGTTGTTATGGTGGGGGAGAGTAGCTTTCAATCCAAGGGTTTCCTCGTTAACCAGCGACACATCCACAGGTAACACGATGTAGGCATGAAGCAGGCTCTCTCCGGGACTACACTTCGTTCTCCTGGACCAGCAGTATTCTCCATGCTCACCTGTAGAGAAAGGGGATTAGTACATGTATGGTACATGGTATATGATATATGCCACTTAGCAGTTTCCAGCCCCACACTCCTACAAACTGAGCCACACACAGCACCACAGATCGTCTATGTCCTTTTTATCAAAGGAGAAACATACGTTTTCTAGAAACGAATGCTTTTTTTCTCTCTCAGCAATTCCCTTAGACTGTGATATATCATGTGATATAGTGCTTAATATAATATTTTTAGGGGTGGGCACCAATATTGAAAATTCAATATGATATTGATATAATTTGATATTGTTTGATATAAAAAATGAGCAAGACATATTGTGAAATCGGTTTGTTCTTCCTGTTAACCTACACTGTTCTGTAAGAAACGCAGACATGACTGTTCCTGCATGAACAAAACCCTCTCACAGACTCTTGACTTAACACACTGAACTGCCTGCTGGTGATCCATCAACAGTGGATGGGCATCCCATTGTATTCAAAGTTCAAGTAACCAGAAAATTCCCAAATGGAAAATCCTCAAGCAGTTGCCTGGACTCAACAAAGAAGTTAACAGCCACACAGTTGCAATGTATTTTCTACAAAACCGATTTGATATCAATATTGAATTGAAAAATACAACTGATATCGATATAGATTTTCCATATTAGTGCCCATCACAGATTATTTCTATCATGTTCTCACCTGCTGTAGAGTCTTTGAAGCGTACAGTGGGTATATTTTGTGTCTCCAGCATGGCTCTGTAAGTCAGTACAGTACAGCCTAGCACACACTCCGACGGTGGGTCCAGATCTTTGGATATCTGTGTCAGTAATCTGTCCTTCTCTGTACATTCCATCCCACCATCCAGTGCCCCCATGACCAAGAGCATGGTGGATAAAACACCACAGAAAACCTGAACAGACCAGTAGTTAGCCATTCTGACCCAAACCAGCCAAAAGTCAAGTCAGGAAAAAAAGTTGAGCTGCTGCCTCTTGCAGCTGCTGTGCTGAGCTGTGTCGTAGTAGCTCTGGACGTGTATCCAAAATCCAATAAGCATTTTCATTGCTCATCACTCCCCCCCTCATTTTTTAAATTTGTTTAGAAAGCAAATGTTGGCACTGCTGCTGAAATAGCAGTTGGGTCATTCCACCAATTCGGTGCCTTTTGAGAAGTGTAACAAAATGGTCAGTGCAATTAAAAATGTGTTTTTCCTTCATTTTTTGAAATAATATTTCCACACTAGAAGGTCAAAATAACACTCGGAAATTGTGAAAATTAAAATAATGCCCATTTTGTGTAAAAGCTGTTTGAAAAAAATCCCTGGGATTTTAGCCTGTTCAGGTGAGATGGAATCTTTAGCCCAAGTTATGATGTCACCCCAAGTTATGATGTCACCACGTGATCTGATTATAATAGACAAATGACTGTTCCTTACCATGAAAGGCTTAGTTACAAGCCCTTAACCAACAATGCATTTCAAGAAATAGAGAAAAAAATGGACTAAATAAACAAAAATATATCCAGTATATATATAAAAAAGTAACACAATAAAATAACAATAACGAGTCTATATACAGGGGGTACCGGTACCGAGTCAATGTGCAGGGGTACAGGTCAGTCGAGGTAATATGTACATGTAGGTAGGGGTAAAGTGACTATGCATAGATAATAAACAGCAAGTATCAGCAGTGTAAAAAGAAGGGGGGGTGGGGTGTAAATAGTGTAAATAGTCCGGGTGGCCATTTGATTAATATTTCAGCAGTCTTATGGCTTGGGGGTAGAACCTGTTACGGTGCCTTTTGGTCCTAGACTTGGTGGTCCGGTACCATTTGCCGTAAGATAGCAGAGAGAGCATTCTATGACTTTGGTGACTGGAGTCTTTGACAATTTTTTGTGCCTTCCTCTGACACTGCCTAGCATATAGGTCCTGGATGGCAGGAAGCTTGGCCCCAGTGATGTACTGGGCCGTACGCACTACCCTCCATAACGCTTTACTCTCAGATGCCGAGCCATTGCCATACCAGGCGGTGATACAACAGGTCAGGATGCTCTCGATGGTGCAGCTATAGAACTTTTTGAGGATCTGTGTCTCCTGTGGGGGGAAAAGGTGTTGTCGTGGCCTCTTCACGACTGTCTTGGTGTGTTTGGACCATGATAGTTTGTTGGTGATGTGGACACCAAGGAAATTGAAACTCTCGACCCGCTCCACCTCAGACCCGTTGATGTTAATGGGGGCCTGTTCGGCCCGCCTTTTCCTGTAGTCCATGATCAGCTCCTTTGAGGGAGAGGTGTTTGTCCTGGCACCACAAGGCCAGGTCTCTGACCTCCTCCCTATAGGCTGTCTCATCGTTGTCCAGGCCTACCACTGTTGTGTCGTCAGCAAACTTAATGATGGTGTTGGAGTCTTGCTTGACAACGCAGTCGTGGGTGAACAGGGAATACAGGAGGGGACTAAGTACACACCCCTGAGGGGCCCCAATGTTGAGGATTAGCGTGGAGATCAAGGTAGCTACCTAGACAATTTTTCCCCTGTTAGCTACTAATAGCTAGTAATAGGGATGCTTGGCCGATTTGAGACATTGCCTTCTCCTGGCAGAATTTACCTGCCTACCCAACAGTTAGAAAAAAAAAAGACATAATTCATAATGTTTTTTATTTAATTTTAGTTAGTTTTGGAGTCAAATATAATCGTTTTAGTTAAACCTTTTCTAATGGGTTTCAATGTCATCTTAAATTGGCCATAAATCCCCTCGTGACAGGGGGAATGGAAGCTTGTATGCAACAGGGAGTGGCAGTTGAATGCAAGCTTCAAAAAACTATTTAAATAGTTAAAAGTGAGCATCTCGCGCCTGGATTTACATTTGTAATTGGTGATCATTTGCAAGTCCCAGCCACATCCGATGAGCGTCAGTCTGTGAATGTTCTTTTAATGATTTCACCTCATTTTAACATTCTGTCATAAATAACACGTTCAAGTTAATAAAAAAACACATTTTCCCATCTCCAAAAAATAAAATAAGATTAAAGTAAGTGCCTATTAAGTGCCAAATAAAGTAACAGGGTTGACCGTAACAGTGTTAATGTTAAATCAGCCATAAATCCCTTTGTGACAGGGGGAATGGAAGCTTGTTGTGTAAAACAGGGAGTGGCAGATGAAGGCAAGCTTCACAAGAAAAATGTAATTGTAAAAAGAAATCTAGCCTGTCTATCTATAGGTAACAGGGTTGATGTGTTATTCTAGCCTGTCTATCTATAGGTAACAGGGTTGATGTGTTATTCTAGCCTGTCTATCTATAGGTAACAGGGTTGATGTGTTATTCTAGCCGGTCTATCTATAGGTAACAGGGTTGATGTGTTATTCTAGCCTGTCTATCTATAGGTAACAGGGTTGACGTGTTATTCTAGCCTGTCTATCTATAGGTAACAGGGTTGATGTGTTATTCTAGCCTGTCTATCTATAGGTAACAGGGTTGATGTGTTATTCTAGCCTGTCTATCTATAGGTAACAGGGTTGACGTGTTATTCTAGCCTGTCTATCTATAGGTAACAGGGTTGATGTGTTATTCTAGCCTGTCTATCTATAGGTAACAGGGTTGATGTGTTATTCTAGCCTGTCTATCTATAGGTAACAGTGTTGTGTTATTCTAGCCTGTCTATCTATAGGTAACAGTGTTGATGTGTTATTCTAGCCTGTCTATCTATAGGTAACAGTGTTGATGTGTTATTCTAGCCTGTCTATCTATAGGTAACAGGGTTGATGTGTTATTCTAGCCTGTCTATCTATAGGTAACAGGGTTGCCATGTTATTCTAGCCTGTCTATCTATAGGTAACAGGGTTGATGTGTTATTCTAGCCTGTCTATCTATAGGTAACAGTGTTGATGTGTTATTCTAGCCTGTCTATCTATAGGTAACAGGGTTGATGTGTTATTCTAGCCTGTCTATCTATAGGTAACAGGGTTGACGTGTTATTCTAGCCTGTCTATCTATAGGTAACAGGGTTGATGTGTTATTCTAGCCTGTCTATCTATAGGTAACAGGGTTGATGTGTTATTCTAGCCTGTCTATCTATAGGTAACAGGGTTGATGTGTTATTCTAGCCTGTCTATCTATAGGTAACAGGGTTGATGTGTTATTCTAGCCTGTCTGTCTATAGGTAACAGGGTTGATGTGTTATTCTAGCCTGTCTATCTATAGGTAACAGGGTTGATGTGTTATTCTAGCCTGTCTATCTATAGGTAACAGGGTTGATGTGTTATTCTAGCCTGTCCATCTATAGGTAACAGGGTTGATGTGTTATTCTAGCCGGTCTATCTATAGGTAACAGGGTTGATGTGTTATTCTAGCCTGTCTATCTATAGGTAACAGGGTTGACGTGTTATTCTAGCCTGTCTATCTATAGGTAACAGGGTTGATGTGTTATTCTAGCCTGTCTATCTATAGGTAACAGGGTTGATGTGTTATTCTAGCCTGTCTATCTATAGGTAACAGGGTTGCCATGTTATTCTAGCCTGTCTATCTATAGGTAACAGGGTTGATGTGTTATTCTAGCCTGTCTATCTATAGGTAACAGTGTTGATGTGTTATTCTAGCCTGTCTATCTATAGGTAACAGTGTTGATGTGTTATTCTAGCCTGTCTATCTATAGGTAACAGGGTTGATGTGTTATTCTAGCCTGTCTATCTATAGGTAACAGGGTTGACGTGTTATTCTAGCCTGTCTATCTATAGGTAACAGGGTTGATGTGTTATTCTAGCCTGTCTATCTATAGGTAACAGGGTTGATGTGTTATTCTAGCCTGTCTATCTATAGGTAACAGGGTTGATGTGTTATTCTAGCCTGTCTATCAATAGGTAACAGGGTTGATGTGTTATTCTAGCCTGTCTGTCTATAGGTAACAGGGTTGATGTGTTATTCTAGCCTGTCTATCTATAGGTAACAGGGTTGATGTGTTATTCTAGCCTGTCTATCTATAGGTAACAGGGTTGATGTGTTATTCTAGCCTGTCTATCTATAGGTAACAGGGTTGATGTGTTATTCTAGCCTGTCTATCTATAGGTAACAGGGTTGACGTGTTATTCTAGCCTAGCCTATCTATAGGTAACAGGGTTGATGTGTTATTCTAGCCTGTCTATCTATAGGTAACAGGGTTGATGTGTTATTCTAGCCTGTCTATCTATAGGTAACAGGGTTGATGTGTTATTCTAGCCTGTCTATCTATAGGTAACAGGGTTGATGTGTTATTCTAGCCTGTCTGTCTATAGGTAACAGGGTTGACGTGTTATTCTAGCCTGTCTATCTATAGGTAACAGGGTTGATGTGTTATTCTAGCCTGTCTATCTATAGGTAACAGGGTTGATGTGTTATTCTAGCCTGTCTATCTATAGGTAACAGGGTTGATGTGTTATTCTAGCCTGTCTATCTATAGGTAACAGGGTTGATGTGTTATGCTTGACCTGCTCAGTTTTCCACCACAAAACACCACAAAATGGCCAAAAAGTGTAGAACCAGCTAATCTGCATTTACACTGATTGGACTATTAGATGTTCCCACACGGATTCGGGAGAGGCGAAGGTCGACAGCCAATGTGTCCTCCGAAACACGACCCTGCCAAGCCGCACTGCTTCTTGACACACTGCTCCCTTAACCCGGAAGCCAGTCGCAACAATGTGTCAGAGGAAACACTGTCCAACTGGCAACCGAAGTCACCTTGCAGGCTCCCGGCCCGCCACAGGAGTCGCTAGAGCGCGATGGGACAAGGACAACCTGGCCGGCCAACCCAGACCCCTAACCCAGACGACGCTGGGCCAATTGGGCGTCGCCTCACGGGTCTCCCGGTCACGGCTGGCTGCAACACAGTCCGGGATCGAACCCGGATCTGTAGTGACGCCTCAAGCACTGCATTGCCTTAGACCATTGCGTCACTCGGGAGGCCAACTAGGGCTTTACAATGATGGTGATAACTTGGGAGAAATGTTGGGGTTAAGTGGGTTAAAGTCTTCCTAGAAGTCACAGATGGAGCATGAAGGAAAATGTCAAAATGCTTCATCTTGGCATTTTAGCAAGTCTTTATTTACATTACAAATCTGATTTATTGATCTGTTCATGTGATCCATATTAAAAAAGGGGACTTTATTTAATATAAATTGCATTTAAAATTCTATATCGGTGCGCAAAAGGCAGTAATTTCATGGAACGACTCAGAATAAGAAGTGCGCAACAGGATGTCGATGCTGTTTTACAGATGGTGCTGCATTGCTGAAGCAGCGACCCAGAAACCTGGTTTCCCCTCTTGTCGCCCCCCTGTACATTTAGGTTTCCTGTCAAACTGATCCCACAGCCGGGGGCTATGAATCACTCCCTCTATTAAGAGGTCACTGTATAAATAGTTATTCACTTTTAGGTTACACTTTAAATGCAGTGTTTAAATGTCAGTGAACGAAGATACTATTTATAAATGCTGTCAAAATGTATGAATTCTCCAATGCAAAAATATATATATACTGATATTTGACTGTTTCATCTTGGAAATAATGAAATTGGAATCCAGAATTCTTGTAGTAGCATTTATTAAAGAATTTAATCAGATAATAGACATAATTGATACAAATTCTCAAACTGTGTGATCAATGGCAATAACACATTTCACAACATTTTTTTTAACCAAAACTTGTTAGTGAAGCTGTGACAACCTCAGGTACATTCCATATCGTGGTGATAAATATTATGGTGGAAAATACATTGTGAAAAGGTGGCAATGTGAGGTAAAAGTAAAGGGAATACATTTTATTTAGTGTATCTCAAAGAAAATATAAAAAGAGTATATATTTCTCCAACTGCCAAACCCAGAAAACACTGTGGACCCCAGTTTAGGACTGATAGACAACAATATTGTCGAAAAGGTGCACATGGGAAGCATTGGGGGATAACAATTAAAGTCGCAAATGTAGAAAACTGAAATACTTTTTGGACTCCATACGCGCAACCGAACAAATGTCTTAACTGAAAATGATAGGCTTTGTTTGGTGAAAACCGCAGCACCATTATTTATCTCTATGCCAAAGGTTTCTACTTGTCCAAACATGAGCTATGGAGCTTTCCAAGAGGGCAATTCCCAATGGAGTGGAAAATCACAGCACATATAAGAACAAGATTTTTCTTTGGGGAGATCAGAATCTTTATTTTACATAACCCAGAATTTATTTTTTTGAAATTGTATACTTTTGTAGAGAACTGGTTCCATGCATGTTAGAGGCCCGGGGAGAAGCCTGTTTAGATGAGAGCTATGCTGTTATTGCCTAGTGCTGGGTCGGCTTTCCCACCCTGAGAGGTTTTTTTTTGGCATGGGAAGCCTGTGTTCACATTTTTGTGGGGAACATGGAGTAGCATTGCTTTAATCCCTTGCCAGTCTAGCGCTTCAGGGTTGTGAAATATCGTCATCAAAAATAGCATCAAAGCACATATGAAATGTCATCAAAGCAAGACTGCCAACGTTTATTCAACCAGAACTAAAAGCTGTCAGTTTTTTGTTTTTCAGAACGGAGTGGCTGCAGATCTGATTTTACTCAGACCTTTTTATTTTTATGTCTCGAAGCTTCTGAGCATGTGCAGGATTCTCTAGGTATTTATTTTATTTTTATGTCTCGAAGCTTCTGAGCATGTGCAGGATTCTCTAGGTATTTATTTTATTTTTATGTCTCGAAGCTTCTGAGCATGTGCAGGATTCTCTAGGTATTTATATTTATTTTTATGTCTTGAAGCTTCTGAGCATGTGCAGGATTCTCTAGGTATTTATATTTATTTTTATGTCTTGAAGCTTCTGAGCATGTGCAGGATTCTCTAGGTATTTATTTTATATTTATGTAGCTACTGCTTACAATAATCCCCCTTCTGGGAAAAGAGAGGAGAGCAGGGATTCATATAGGAGCTTGTCTAGAGATTTTATGAAGCCACAATGATCCATTATCTTTATGCTCCTCAAGATGAACACATTTCAATATTCAAATGTTTCATAAAATTAACTAGAAAATAACTAGGAAATAGCTATAATCTATTTAGGAATGTAGGCTATGTGCCAAAACAAAGCTGCAAGACAAAACCTTCACGTTTAAGGTTGCAAGGTTCCTGTAATTTTCCCAAGATTCACAGATTTTTCCAAAACTCCTGATTGGAGGATTATGTATTTCCTGCCTATTCCTTCTTGATTCTGGGAATCTTCCAAATGGAAATTCTGGAAAACCTGGGAATTTTGGGATAATTACTGGAATGTTGCAACCCTGTCCACTCTATAGGTATTTCATGAGCAGAATAGATATGGGGAAGGGGGACTCGCTGGGTTGGCATTGGGTGGGCTCCCTGGAATGGGGTGGGGGCTCCCCGGAATGGGGTGGGGGTTGGTCAATGATCAGTCCTCAGCTGGCAGCTGGGGGTTGCCAGGGCCGCAGGCGCGGGTGAGCTGAACAGAGGAGATGGTGAGGGTGCTGAACTCATCCATGTAGAGGAAGGGCACATTCTCTGTAGAAGTGGTCTGGCAGCACGGCATCTGGGGTTAGGATTAAAGAGAGGAGGAGGGAGGAGTTACCATCTGGGGCTAGGGTTAAAGAGAGGAGGAGGGAGGAGTTAACATCTGGGGTCAGGGTTAAATAGAGGGGGAGGGAGGAGTTACCATCTGGGGTTAGGGTTAAAGAGAGGGGGAGGGAGGAGTTACCATCTGGGGTCAGGGTTAAAGAGAGGAGGAGGGAGGAGTTACCATCTGGGGTTAGGGTTAAAGAGAGGAGGAGGGAGGAGTTACCATCTGGGGTTAGGGTTAAAGAGAGGAGGAGGGAGGAGTTACCATCTGGGGTTAGGGTTAAAGAGAGGAGGAGGGAGGAGTTACCATCTGGGGTTAGGGTTAAATAGATGGGGAGGGAGGAGTCACCATCTGGGGTCAGGGTTAAAGAGAGGGGGAGGGAGGAGTTACCATCTGGGGTTAGGGTTAAAGAGAGGAGGAGGGAGGAGTTAACATCTGGGGTTAGGGTTAAAGAGAGGAGGAGGGAGGAGTTACCATTTGGGGTTAGGGTTAAAGAGAGGATGAGGGAGGAGTTACCATCTGGGGTTAGGGTTAAAGAGAGGAGGAGGGAGGAGTTACCATCTGAGGTTAGGTTTAAAGAGAGGGGGAGGAGTCAACAACAGAGTATCATATAGTAACCTGAATACAACCTTAGGCGTTGAAGTGCTGTCTTCACTATTTTTGGAAGACTTGTAGTAGCCTTCTTTTTACCTAGACAACCACTGGCATATACAATACATTTATCTAGGGAGGAGTCTATATTTAAGCCATAAGGTCAGAAGGGTTGTGGTATATGGCCAATATACCATGTCTAAGGGCTGTTAAGCACGACGCAACGGGGAGTGCTTGGATACAGCCATTAGCCGTGGTATATTGACCATATACCACAACCCCCCGAGGTACCTTATTGCTATTATAAACTGGTTACCAATGTAATTAGAGGGGTAAAAATACATGGTTTGTCATACCCGTGTTATATGGTTTGATATACCATGGCCGTCAGCCAATCAGCTCGAACCACCCAATTTATAATAAATATTTTTTTTAGCAATCATACCCTTTTAGTATGTTACAAATTTGAGGATCCCATTGATAATTTGGTGTCTAAATCCAGTGTCACTTTGGTGTTAGACAATTTAAATGAAGGGAAATAACATTATGTGCAAAATTATGAATCATGTGCCTTTAGTAAACGTTTTTTAAAGGGTTAAGGACCTTAGATTTGAGCATCTGTGACCTCCTTTGAAGAAAATCCTCAATAACCTAAAATTGGTGTCTCATTGGTGGTCCCAGTCCTACTGGTGGTACAATGTTATCCTGATGGAAACATTATTTAAAGTCATTAAGCTGAAATACTAGTGGATTTAGAATGGGACGTTTTAGCCAAATACATTTCCATAAAAAGTATATAAAAAAAACTGTTAACAGTAAGTTGAAACACTGCGAGAAATGTGATAAGTCTAAAAGCACAGGTGGCTGCAAGATGTTCCTCATGATCGACCTTGCACCTGGCTGTGCTTCTCACTCACAGAGTTGCTTGTTTCCGCAGATACCTAGACAAAACATCGATATCTCCCCTAGCACAGCCCGGGGTCTCTCCAGGACACTCTGTTTCCCTGCTGTTTTCCCAGACCTGAGACAAATTCTCTTCATCTTGATGTGCGCCTGGTTTGTTGTTGTTGTTAGCTTTACTGGTATGCAGGGTGGGAAGACGTTGCACTTTCCTACTGTCCCAAGCAAGCTGACAACTTCAAGTATTTGAATGTTTTTGATTTATGTATTTGGTCTGCTGCTTTTCTAGGAACTAAACTGAACATTGTGCTTGACTTACGGACTGACTAAAATGGAAACCAGATGTGGATCTTAAGGCAGCGGACCAACTCAGAATCCAATTATCCAATAGGACAAGCCAAAAACCTATTATAGTAAAGCTTATTCACATAATGCTAATACATTGATCATAATCCACACAATATCCTACTACACACCAGTAAAGTGCCTTTCCTTTTTTAAGAAACATGAAGGGTTGTTTTACCTGTGAGGGGGTGTCCTGTGCGGGAGGAGTGTGTGATGGGCAGCGGGAGGGGCTCAGGTCAGGTTGAGAGTTGCAGGGTGAGCACTGGACGTAGGTGAAACTCTCAGGGTAGATTACCCAGTTCTCCCAGCCAAGATCTAATGGAGAAATGAAGACAGACGGCACAGAAGGCTTAAATGCTATGGTGAAGGCCACAGATATGTGCGCACACACACACACACACACACACACACACACACACACACACACACACACACACACACACACACACACACACACACACACACACACACACACCTTGGCCAGGTCGCAGTTGCGCAAATAAAAACTTTAAAAAATATAAATAAATAAAAACACACTTTATTGAAGTTTCATAGATTAACAGTGTTTTATTAAATTTTTGTGTGAACAGAGCTGGTCACCTTTCAGGAAGATCTGTGAGGCCAGCGGACAGCATTTCAGACCACTACTGTTGTCTGCTGCAGGACCCTCAGCCTGGGGTAAAGCCACTATGGAGAAAGGGAAAGGACATATATGAATCAATAAGAAACATTGTGATGATGCATCAGAATACTAGAAGCAGAATAATGTAATGATCATATATCTTAAGCCCATTACGAACTGGGACACTGGCATGTTTAGTCAGAAGAACCGGGTTTTACTCTCCGCATTGGAAGTTACTCACCTCTGCTGTTATCTACAATTTGGATGACACTGAAGTTGGCAACACTTTATTTGGATAGTCCTTAGTAGATGGTTTGTAGCTAGTCAGTAGATGTTCAATAACTGTCAACAACATTTCAACTAAACATCCACTAACCCTAAACTTAACCCATACCCTTACCCTAATTCTAAACTTAACCTATACCCTTACACTAATTCTAAACTTAAGCCATACCCTAACCCTTACCCTAATTCTAAACGTAACCCATACCCTAACCTTTACCCTAATTCTAAACTTAACCCATATCCTAACCCTTACCCTAATTCTAAAACTAGCCCATGCCTAACCGTAACCTTAGCAGGCAGTTGCTTATCAAAAGATGGTCAAATTATCAACAAACTATCTGAAAGTATTTGTATTGTGTATTTGTGTTTATTATGGATCACTATTAGCAGCTACTCTTCCTGGGGTTTATTAGGGATCCCCAGTTGTTCCTGCCAAGGCAGCAGCTACTCTTCCTGGGGTTTATTAGGGATCCCCAGTAGTTCCTGCCAAGGCAGCAGCTACTCTTCCTGGGGTTTATTAGGGATCCCCAGTAGTTCCTGCCAAGGCAGCAGCTACTCTTCCTGGGGTTTATTAGGGATCCCCAGTAGTTCCTGCCAAGGCAGCAGCTACTCTTCCTGGGGTTTATTATGGATCCCTATTTGTTCCTGCCAAGGCAGCAGCTACTCTTCCTGGGGTTTATTAGGGATCCCCAGTAGTTCCTGCCAAGGCAGCAGCTACTCTTCCTGGGGTTTATTAGGGATCCCCAGTAGTTCCTGCCAAGGCAGCAGCTACTCTTCCTGGGGTTTATTATGGATCCCTATTTGTTCCTGCCAAGGCAGCAGCTACTCTTCCTGGGGTTTATTAGGGATCCCCAGTAGTTCCTGCCAAGGCAGCAGCTACTCTTCCTGGGGTTTATTAGGGATCCCCAGTAGTTCCTGCCAAGGCAGCAGCTACTCTTCCTGGGGTTTATTAGGGATCCCCAGTAGTTCCTGCCAAGGCAGCAGCTACTCTTCCTGGAGTCCAGACACATTAAGACACTTATATCACACATAAAATAAAAAAATAAAACAGTACATCATATAACACTGTCACACCACCACATATCTACAATACAAAATGTATAATACCACTGTTCAACACTATTATAATGTACGTGTGTGTACCATGTGTTAGTCTAATATAGTAGATCAGAGGGTCATACTATCTAAATTAAGTGGGATCCTGAAGTTCTATTGTCCCCCCAAAAATGTGTCTACCTGCTTTGTCCTGGGTCTTGTGAGAGATGGCAGAGAATGCGGTCTTCCATTGCTCTCTGATGGCAGTCAGTCTGTCCGCCGTCACCTGGGGCTCCCGCTGCAGGTTGAGGGCTCCAATAAGAGTCTTTCTGATGTCATTCAACAACTCTCCATGGCACCTGCACACGGAACAGACAAATTAGTTTATTGCAAATCAAATCGAGTTTATATGTAAAACAGTCAATTGAAACTTAATTAGCTTATTTTCTGACAATAAAATATTTGTAGCATTCCAGTTGTCTTTTTATTTGAGTATTTATTTTTATTTTCAGTATATGGTCATGAAAATACTTTAGAAAACAATTCCTGGTGACATTTTTTTTTATACACAATTCCTGGCAATTTTTTAAAACAATTCCCAATAATTTAAAAAAAAATATATATATTTATAATTTTTACCAAGACATCTTTGGTAAGACAAATACATTTGGCCCGTGGGCCTCCTATTGCCTTTGACCGCAACAGAGAGAAGGAGATTGTAATGTTAGCAATGGAACGCAGCCACCTGCCTTCTCTCTCTCAGGCATTCACAGTCCTGGCTGGCTACACTTCAGATTGCAGAACCATGGATAGCCTGTTCTTTTCAATCTCTTGCATCCATTTTGTGAGTATTCTCTGAAAGAATCGTCAAGCACCATTTTGTGCATGAAATATTTAGATGGACTTCAATCAAGGTATTAATGGCATGCTGTTAAATTAGGGGTACTGTTGGTAATTTAATGGAATAGATTTAATCTGAAGATGATTTTACAAATCCGACCGGATCAACCTTTAGGTAAAGTATTACAACAGCTTGTTCACTCAGACTAAAGTTGGCTGTGTTACCAAAGCATGCGTTGTTACATCTATAACCGGAGACCATACTTTTTTCAGGCAGTTTGTTCTCACAATCTCTATTTGAGGTGGATCGGCTCTATGTCTAAAGATAGAAGAACAGCGCTGTCAGCAACACTGTCTCTGGAGTGTTGCAGACAGCGTTGCTCTGTCTCTATGCCTTGAATGTTGTCATGTAAGAAAGATTTATAGTTTTGTTCATGCCTGGGGAGAACACAATGTTACACTTAAAACTGTAAGGTCAGCTCTCTCAAATCTAGATGCAGCCAAGTAAACCTCTCATACAACACCCGGCTCATTTCACGAGGCCTCAGCAAGCATTTATCAACGGTGACCTTGTAAGTCATGATATAACCTGGTGCAGCTGTATGGGTCATCAAGATTTAAAATAGCCTAACACTGGATATATGGTTGGCTATTTCAAGTCTTGATGACCTGTAGAACTGGGCATGGAATTTAGAAAATAGTTTATGTCAGGGATTGGCACAATGAGAACATACTAAGTTTCTGTGTTGGTTAGACGGACAGATTATTTAACCAAAAACGCCATTTTGAATGAAATTCAAAAAATTCAATTTTTTGGAATTATTTCCAGAGTTGATGTGTCATCTATGACCTTCTCACTATCCAGTGATGTGTCGCTCCAGCAAGAGGTGATACTACTAACCTGTCGGGGTGGAGGACGGCAGAGCCAGTAGCTGCAGCGGGTTCCTTCTCCGAGGACTGGAGGACAAAAGATTTCCCCAGAGAACAACCAAAGAGCACCAGCATCATCACAAAGTGCGCAAAATACATTTTTGGAAAGATGGTGGTCAGTCTGGCCTCTATGCAACTATCAGAGCAAATAACACCAACTTGTGGTTTTGTGGCAATAAATGAATTTGACTATGTTCAGTAATGAAGGAAGAACTAGGTGTTCTTCAGTTGGCAGAGGAGGAGGCTGTACTGGTACAACTGATAATGACGCTCTGGTAGAGGTCTGGTTATCCAATGGAAGCTCACAACGGGGCAGGAAGAGAATAGCTATTGTTTGTATTGGCCTGGAAACCTCAGCTTTATCTCCTCGTACACCAGGTTGTCCTTGGAATATTTTACATTGTTTTTATGTCCTGCAAGTATGAAACAGTGTTGGGGTGATAGAGAAGGACCAGAGAGACAGAGAGAGAGCTGAGAGAGAAAGATTGAGAGAGGGAAAGAGAAAGATTAGGAGAGACAGAAAGATTGAGAGAGAGAGAGAGAGAGACTACTTACCGTAGTTGTATAGACAAAGAGTATCATGGGTAATGTGCGTTGAGACTGAGCACATTAAATGGTTGAACTGATTCCTGTCCATCGTTATTGAATTGTTATAAAGACGTGGTTATGAAACCAGCAAGACATAACGGTCTTGTCAAGTGGGCAATACATAATGTGTGACTGGCTGTTACCTCAGAAGAGATGTGTGTGTGTGTAACCGTTATTTAAAGAGGCACCGTCAATTAAATAACTAATTCTTATTTACAAATGACGGCCTTCCCCGGCCGACGCTGGGCCAATTGTGCGCCGCCCTATGGGACTCCCAATCACGGCTGGATGTGATTCAGCCTGGAAGAATAGATAATAGGATACAAACATTAATTTGCAGGTGTTTCTTAAAATAAAATAGCCTACTTCTCATGAATGAAACAAAATGATGTAATGTAATATGTTGAAAGAGGGGAAGATGCTTCTTTCATGGAGAAGAGCAACAATGTCTACAATATCTAGCACAAGACCTGAGAGTACAACTGCTGTTATATGCTTTGCATTAAAAACTTTATATTTGATATTACTTTACCTGAACCATCTGGCAGGGCATGACACACAAATCAGATCAGTTACATAAAATATCCAGAAGGGATGGAACACCAGTAAACAAGCTTCATATGAAACATCCAGTAAACTGGGACACCAGTAAACAGGCTTCATATGAAACATCCAGTAAGCTGGGACACCAGTAAACAGGCTTCATATGAAACATCCAGTAAGCTGGGACACCAGTAAACAGGCTTCATATGAAACATCCAGTAACAAGTAAACAGGCTTCATATGAAACATCCAGTAAACAAAACAAGCTTCATATGACACATCCAGTAAACTGGGACACCAGTAAACAAGCTTCATATGAAACATCCAGTAAGCAAGCTTCATATCAAACATCCAGTAAGTTGGGACACCAGTAATCAAGCTTCATATGAAACATCCAGTAAACTGGGACACCAGTAAACAAGCTTCATATGAAACATCCAGTAAACTGGGACACCAGTAAACAAGCTTCATATGAAACATCCAGTAAGCTGGGACACCAGTAAACAGGCTTCATATGAAACATCCAGGAAACTGGCACACCAGTAAACAAGCTTCATATGAAACATCCAGTAAGCTGGGACACCAGTAAACAGGCTTCATATGAAACATCCAGTAAGCTGGGACACCAGTAAACAGGCTTCATATGAAACATCCAGTAAACTGGGACACCAGTAAACAGGCTTCATATGAAACATCCAGTAAGCTGGGACTCCAGTAAACAGGCTTCATATGAAACATCCAGTAAAATGGGACGCCAGTAAACAAGCTTCATATGACACATCCAGTAAACTGGGACACCAGTAAACAAGCTTCATATGAAACATCCAGTAAGCAAGCTTCATATCAAACATCCAGTAAGTTGGGACACCAGTAATCAAGCTTCATATGAAACATCCAGTAAGCTGGGACACCAGTAAACAAGCTTCATATAAAACATCCAGTAAGTTGGGACACCAGTAAACAAGCTTCATGTGAAACATCCAGTAAACTGGGACACCAGTAAACAGGCTTCATATGAAACATCCAGTAAGTTGGGACACCAGTAAACAAGCTTCATGTGAAACATCCAGTAAACTGGGACACCAGTAAACAAGCTTCATGTGAAACATCCAGTAAACTGGGACACCAGTAAACAAGCTTCATATGAAAAAACCCAGAAGGATTCCATTGATTGAGCTTTTTTTTTTTTTTTTTTCAGCCCATCATCTAGGGAAGTGGAGAATCATAAGACCTCTCTTTATGAAGGCTCCGTCTCAAATGGCACACTATTGCTTATAAAGGGCCCATGGGGCTCTGGTAAAAAAAAGTAGTGCAATATGAAGGGAATAGGGTGCTATTTGTGACTCAACCTGTTGATAACAGTGACTTGCCATGAAAACTGGGAGTTGGGTTGATAACCAGACAGTCCTCCTTGTTAAATGGGACTGCAACCATCACCTCCCTATAGTGCTGGCCCAACATGAAAGGTGGCAATCTTCCTCTGATAACCAAGAAAATGTTATTTTTGCTTTGCACCTGCAATGCAAGGACATAGATTTCAGAAAGCAGCCAAACTGTCTGAGAGTTAAATAGAAGTTATGATTACAGCTACTGTAGCGTCTGTTACTGCGGATATCTCATGATCAGTCGAGATCTCGTTACAGAGACTCAAACTGGGTCAGTCGAAGTAAACATTCACTCACACGACCTGAGACGAACTTGAACACTTTCTCTCTGACACTTCAAGTAGCCAAATGTGCGGAGTAAAATACAGTACAGAATCCATGAACCATAACATCAACAGAGACATTTTAGACAAGCTGATACAGAACATGCAGGGGTTTCTACATCCAGATCAGCCTAAGCTGTATCTGATAGACATCACAGACCCTGGCCGACAAATAGGGTCTTTGACATGAACCGATATGGATGTCAGTTAGAGGTTCAACTAAGGGGTAGAGATTCATCTGACATCACTATCACCGTAGTCTCTTGTGACTGTCCTATCAGTGAAGGGTGAGAATTCAACAAGTCAAACCAATTATTTATATTGCTCAATGTTGCTGGAACAATCAGGGGTGGACATGTCCTCTTAAACATCTCAGGTCTGGTTGGCACAGCCACATCACTCCAATGTACCCAGCATTACATCCTTACTATAGTCAGGATAGCTTGTTTCCCCCTTGGGCCATTGATTTACCACTGTTGTTATCATAGTATCAAAGTTGTCCATCATAATGTAATATCCTTTTCTGACTCTTATCATACATTTTCCAATAAGGCGACCCATAGAGAATATCCAGGTACAACAGCTGTGATATTTAAAAAGACTCAAGACTTTCCTGTGATCACTGTGGGCTAAGAAGGTGTTTTTATTTTGTATACTGAACAAAAATATAAAGTGTTGGTCCCATGTAAAGTGTTGGTCCCATGTTTCATGAGTTGAAATAAAGAGATCCCAGAACATTTTCATGTGCACAAAGTTTTTATTTCTCTCAGATGTTGTGCACAAATGTGTTTACATCCCTGTTAGTGAGAATTTTCTCCTTTTCCAAGAAAATCCATCCACCTGACAGGTGTGGCATATCAATAATCTGATTAAACAGCATGATAATTACACAGGTGCACCTTGTGCTGGGGCCAATAAAAGGCTATTCTAAAATGTGCAGTTTTGTCACACAACACAATGCCACAGATGTCTCAAGTTTGGAGGTAGCATGCAATTGGCATGCTGACTGCAGGAATATCCATGAGAGCTGTTGCCAGAGAATTGAATTTATCTACCAAAAGTCATTTTAGAGAATTTGGGAGTAAGTCCAACCAGCCTCACAACCGCAGACCATGTGTATTGCGTCGTGTGGATGAGAGGTTTGCTGATGTCAACGTTGTGAACAGAGTGCCCCATGGTGGCAGTGGGGTCATGGTATGGGCAGGCATGAGCTACGAACAACAAACACAATTGCATTTTATTGATGGTGATTTGAATGCACAAAGATACCGTGACGAGATCTTGAGGCCCATTGTCGTGCCATTCATCCACCACCATCACCTCATGTTTCAGCATGATAATGCACAGCCCCATGTCGCAAGGATCTGTACACAATTCCTGGAAGCAGAAAATGTCCCAGTTCTTCCATGGCCTGCATACACACCAGACATGTCATCCATTGAGCATGTTTGGGATGCTCTGGATCGACGTGTACGACAGCGTGTTCCAGGTCCCGCCAATATCCAGCGGGATATTCTCACAGCCATTGAAGGAAATCAATGCCTCATAAAAGTACTTATTTCCACAGGTTGTGTTGAGGAGGTGTGTCGCAGGTTGTCTAAAAGCAAACTAAATAGATTACGTTCCTGGAGTGTTTGAAAACATCGTGATGAGTAAAGATTCAACAGACAAAGTCCTTCTGTTTGAAGGAAATGTAATGGATTGGCAGTGGATCGTTGAACCACAGTTTGTCTTTTTTTTATTATAGTGCATCCAGCCTGCCTCTTGTAACCTTGGACTGGGTTTGGCCTTATGTGAAACTGTTTACAAGACATTTATAACTTTCTGAGAAAGTCTGGGAAAATGAAAAGGGCATCTGAGAGTAAGAGCACTCCTCTAACCTTGTCCCAACCCTGGCTACTGGGGAGAACGTCTGGCGCAGGAGACTGGCTTCACTAGTTCTTTCCGTTAGCTCACTTTACAGCCAATCAATCCAAGTACATGAATGAATCCACACTAACATCCCACTTGATTTCATTTGGATTTAATTTAGAATGAAGCAATATATTTGGCATACATGCTAAGCAGAAACAACATGGCAACAACATAGTGACAGGCTGGTAAAACAACATGGCAACAACATAGTGACAGGCTGGTAAAACAACATGGCAACAACATAGTGACAGGCTGGTAAAACAACATGGCAACAACATAGTGACAGGCTGGTAAAACAACATGGCAACAACATAGTGACAGGCTGGTAAAACAACATGGCAACAACATAGTGACAGGCTGGTAAAACAACATGGCAACAACATAGTGACAGGCTGGTAAAACAACATGGCAACAACATAGTGACAGGCTGGTAAAACAACAGGCAACAACATAGTGACAGGCTGGTAAAACAACATGGCAACAACATAGTGACAGGCTGGTAAAACAACATGGCAACAACATGGCAACAACATAGTGACAGGCTGGTAAAACAACATGGCAACAACATAGTGACAGGCTGGTAAAACAACATGGCAACAACATAGTGACAGGCTGGTAAAACAACATGGCAACAACATGGCAACAACATAGTGACAGGCTGGTAAAACAACATGGCAACAACATAGTGACAGGCTGGTAAAACAACATGGCAACAACATAGTGACAGGCTGGTAAAACAACATGGCAACAACATGGCAGGTGGAACATAGTGACAGGCTGGTAAAACAACATGGCAACAACATAGGCTGGTGGTACAGGCTGGTAAAACAACATGGAGTTCAGGTCATAGTGACAGGCTGGTAAAACAACATGGCAACAACATAGTGACAGGCTGGTAAAACAACATGGCAACAACATAGTGACAGGCCCTGGTGGTAAAACAACATGGCAACAACATAGTGACAGGCTGGTAAAACAACATGGCAACAACATAGTGACAGGTGGTAAAACAACATGGCAACAACATAGTGACAGGTGGTAAAACAACATGGCAACAACATGGAGACAGGCTGGTAAAACAACAGCGCAACAACATAGTGACAGGCTGGTAAAACAACATGGCAACAACATAGTGACAGGCTGGTAAAACAACATGGCAGGCAACATGGTGACAGGCTGGTAAAACAACATGGCAACAACATAGTGACAGGCTGGTAAAACAACATGGCAACAACATAGTGACAGGCTGGAAAACAACATGGCAACAACATGGTGGACAGGCTGGTAAAACAACATGGCAACAACATAGTGACAGGCTGGTAAAACAACATGGCAACAACATAGTGACAGGCTGGTAAAACAACATGGCAACAACATAGTGACAGGCTGGTAAAACAACATGGCAACAACATGGCAACAACATAGTGACAGGCTGGTAAAACAACATGGCAACAACATAGTGACAGGCTGGTAAAACAACATGGCAACAACATAGTGACAGGTTGGTAAAACAACATGGCAACAACATAGTGACTGGCTGGTAAAACAACATGGCAACAACATAGTGACAGGCTGAGGTAAAACAACATGGCACAACATAGTGACAGGCTGGTAAAACAACATGGCAACAACATAGTGACAGGCTGGTAAAACAACATGGCAACAACATAGTGCACAGGCTGGTAAAACAACATGTAAAACATAGTGACAGGCTGGAAAACAACATGGCAACAACATAGTGACAGGCTGGTAAAACAACATGGCAACAACATAGTGACAGGCTGGTAAAACAACATGGCAACAACATAGTGACAGGCTGGTAAAACAACATGGCAACAACATAGTGACAGGCTGGTAAAACAACATGGCAACAACATAGTGACAGGCTGGTAAAACAACATGGCAACAACATAGTGACAGGCTGGTAAAACAACATCAATCAACATAGTGACAGGCTGGTAAAACAACATGGCAACAACATAGTGACAGGCTGGTAAAACAACATGGCAACAACATAGTGACAGGCTGGTAAAACAACATGGCAACAACATAGTGACAGGCTGGTAAAACAACATGGCAACAACATAGTGACAGGCTGGTAAAACAACATGGCAACAACATAGTGACAGGCTGGTAAAACAACATGGCAACAACATAGTGACAGGCTGGTAAAACAACATGGCAACAACATAGTGACAGGCTGGTAAAACAACATGGCAACAACATAGTGACAGGCTGGTAAAACAACATGGCAACAACATAGTGACAGGCTGGTAAAACAACATGGCAACAACATAGTGACAGGCTGGTAAAACAACATGGCAACAACATAGTGACAGGCTGGTAAAACAACATGGCAACAACGTAGTGACAGGCTGGTAAAACAACATGGCAACAACATAGTGACAGGCTGGTAAAACAACATGGCAACAACATAGTGACAGGCTGGTAAAACAACATGGCAACAACATAGTGACAGGCTGGTAAAACAACATGGCAACAACATAGTGACAGGCTGGTAAAACAACATGGCAACAACATAGTGACAGGCTGGTAAAACAACATGGCAACAACATAGTGACAGGCTGGTAAAACAACATGGCAACAACATAGTGACAGGCTGGTAAAACAACATGGCAACAACATGGCAAGGCAACATGGCAACAACTGGTAAAACAACATGGCAACAACATGGCAACAACATAGTGACAGGCTGGTAAAACAACATGGCAACACATGGCAACAACAGGCTAGTGAACATGGCTGGTAAAACAACATGGCAACAACATAGTGACAGGCTGGTAAAACAACATGGCAACAACATAGTGACAGGCTGGTAAAACAACATGGCAACAACATAGTGACAGGCTGGTAAAACAACATGGCAACAACATAGTGACAGGCTGGTAAAACAACATGGCAACAACATAGTGACAGGCTGGTAAAACAACATGGCAACAACATAGTGACAGGCTGGTAAAACAACATGGCAACAACATAGTGACAGGCTGGTAAAACAACATGGCAACAACATAGTGACAGGCTGGTAAAACAACATGGCAACAACATAGTGACAGGCTGGTAAAACAACATGGCAACAACATAGTGACAGGCTGGTAAAACAACATGGCAACAACATAGTGACAGGCTGGTAAAACAACATGTGACAAAAACAACATGGCAACAACATAGTGACAGGCTGGTAAAACAACATGTGCAGGCTGGTAACATGGCAACAACATAGTGACAGGCTGGTAAAACAACATGGCAACAACATAGTGACAGGCTGGTAAAACAACATGGCAACAACATGGCAACAACATAGTGACAGGCTGGTAAAACAACATGGCAACAACATAGTGACAGGTTGGTAAAACAACATGGCAACAACGTAGTGACAGGCTGGTAAAACAACATGGCAACAACATAGTGACAGGCTGGTAAAACAACATGGCAACAACGTAGTGACAGGCTGGTAAAACAACATGGCAACAACATAGTGACAGGCTGGTAAAACAACATGGCAACAACATAGTGACAGGCTGGTAAAACAACATGGCAACAACATAGTGACAGGCTGGTAAAACAACATGGCAACAACATAGTGACAGGCTGGTAAAACAACATGGCAACAACATAGTGACAGGCTGGTAAAACAACATGGCAACAACATAGTGACAGGCTGGTAAAACAACATGGCAACAACATAGTGACAGGCTGGTAAAACAACATGGCAACAACGTAGTGACAGGCTGGTAAAACAACATGGCAACAACATAGTGACAGGCTGGTAAAACAACATGGCAACAACATAGTGACAGGCTGGTAAAACAACATGGCAACAACATAGTGACAGGCTGGTAAAACAACAGGGTATGTAAACATTATATTAAGTAGCATTGTTTAAAGTGGCTGGTGATATATTTTACATAATTTCCCATCAATTCCCATTATTAAAGTGGCTGGAGTTGAGTCAGTGTGTTGGCAGCAGCCACTCAATGTTTGTGGTGGCTGTTTAACAGTCTGATGGCCTTGAGATAGAAGCTGTTTTTCAGTCTCTCGGTCCCAGTTTACTTTCACTATGATGCCACTGTCACTGTCCTGACCTCGCCTTCTGGTTGTTGTATCTGTCACTAGCGGGGTGAACAGGCAGTGGCTCGGGTGGTTGTTGTCCTTGATGATCTTTATGGCCTTCCTGTGAAGGCTATGTTGTTGTACCAGTCTGTCACTATGTTGTTGTACCAGTCTGTCACTATGTTGTTACCATGTTGTACCAGTCTGTCACTATGTTGTTTTACCAGTCTGTCACTATGTTGTTTTACCAGTCTGTCACTGTTGTTGTACCAGTCTGTCACTATGTTGTTTTACCAGTCTGTCACTGTCACTATGTTGTTGTACCAGTCTGTCACTATGTTGTTGTACCAGTCTGTCACTATGTTGTTGTACCAGTCTGTCACTATGTTGTTGTACCAGTCTGTCACTATGTTGTTACCATGTTGTACCAGTCTGTCACTATGTTGTTGTACCAGTCTGTCACTATGTTGTTGTACCAGTCTGTCACTATGTTGTTGTACCAGTCTGTCACTATGTTGTTACCATGTTGTTTACCAGTCTGTCACTATGTTGTTACCATGTTTTACCAGTCTGTCACTATGTTGTTGTACCAGTCTGTCACTATGTTGTTACCATGTTTTACCAGTCTGTCACTATGTTGTTGTACCAGTCTGTCACTATGTTGTTGTACCAGTCTGTCACTATGTTGTTGTACCAGTCTGTCACTATGTTGTTTCTGTCACTATGTTGTTTTACCAGTCTGTCACTATGTTGTTGTACCAGTCTGTCACTATGTTGTTGTACCAGTCTGTCACTATGTTGTTTTACCAGTCTGTCACTATGTTGTTTTACCAGTCTGTCACTATGTTGTTACCATGTTGTACCAGTCTGTCACTATGTTGTTACCATGTTTTACCAGTCTGTCACTATGTTGTTACCATGTTTTACCAGCCTGTCACTCAATGGTAAAGCCCTCCCTCTCAACAGGAGTTTCCATGGGCATCTTGAGGATATTTTGTTGGTGTTCTACAAGCTGGGTAAAATTGTGTATTTTTTATATGAAGAATACACGGTTATTCTTCATAATAGATGCAAAACTATTTAGGCTTTCTCTAAGTGTTTGACATGTGCATGCCCTTCAACATTCTCTCCACTTCCTTATCAACACCCCCCTTACACGTCTCATCCTATCCTGATGAGAATGGCCTGCCATCGTCTGAGAAGCCATATGTCTTCCACAGAGACATTGTGGATAGAAGAAAAGATTCCATGCATACACTCCACATCCTGTTTTCCTTCCTCCTGGTCTATCCTAATGATCCTTCCTCCTGGTCTATCCCTTCCTCCTGGTCTACGATCCTTCCTCCTGGTCTATCCTAACGATCCTTCCTCCTGGTCTATCCCTATCCTTCCTCCTGGTCTATCCTAGCCTTCCTCCTGGTCTATCCTTCCTCCTGGTCCATCCTTCCTCCCTGATCTATCCTAACGATCCTTCCTCCTGGTCCATCCTATCCTAACGATCCTTCCTCCTGGTCCATCCTAACGATCCTTCCTCCTGGTCCATCCTAACGATCCTTCCTCCTGGTCCATCTACGATCCTCCTGGTCCATCCTAACGATCCTTCCTCCTGGTCCATCCTAACGATCCTTCCTCCTGGTCCATCCTAACGATCCTTCCTCCTGGTCTATCCTAACGATCCTTCCTCCTGGTCTATCCTAACGATCCTTCCTCCTGGTCTAATCTAACGAGGACCACATCTTAACCTCAGGTACTGTCAGACATACTGTACTGTATGTACAGTATAATATCTTCTTCTCTGGTACTCCCCAGGGGAAACATCATTCAACCCATGCACTTTTTAACATGTTATTTTCAGGTGCTTGGGAAGTACAAGGCTCACCTTGTGTCATTTTAAAAGACTGGACATGTTTGTCTTTCAGTCCCCAAACCAAGGGTATAATAAACTAGAATTTCCAGGCTACACCAATATATTTAACCAAGATAACCCCACCATAGGTAGTTGATTATGTTTAGCAGAATAATCTAATCTTCTCCAGCATGATGTGTACCCATGATCAGAGTCCACTTCTACCATGTCTATCCATTTCTCTTTCAATATGGGAGATTACAGGACCTTTCTCTCTGCCAAATGTGTGACAATCTCTCTCACTCCTTCTCTCTGTGTGTGTGTGTGTGTGTGTGTGTGTGCCAGTCCGTCAGTGAGCCAGCAGTAAATAGCCAGGACACTGACCCATTAAGGGTTAGGGTGGCGAGTTCGTTTTGGGTTACATTATTACATTGGTGACAGGTTGGCTGGCAACACATCCACTTAGTTATTGATTAAATACAAATGTTTTATGTATGAATAGTGTAAACAACTATGCAGCACACCAACGGGTTGGGAGCACTACACAGGTTGCAGAATAGGTCCCAGAGTTTACAATATACAGTGCCTTCGGAAAGTAATCAGACCCCTTGACTTTTTCCACATTTTGTTATGTTACAAGCCTTATTCAAAAATGGATTAAATACATTTTTTCCTCATCAATGTACACGCAATACCCTATAATGTCAAAGCAAAAACAGGTTTTTAGGAATTGCATGGTGGTCAGACAAGCTCATACAGTGCCTTCGGAAAGTATTCAGACCCCTTGAATTTCTCCACATTTTTTTTACGCTACAGCCGTATTCTAAAATGGATTAAATACAAATAAAATCCTCATGAATCTCCATGATGACAAAGCGAAACAGGTTTTTAGAAATGTTTGCTAATTTATGAAACATAAAAAACAGAAATACCTTATTTATTCAGACCTTTTCCTATGAGTCTCTAAATTGAGCTCAGGTGCATCCTGTTTCTATTCATCATCCTTGAGATGTTTCTACAACTTAATTGGAGTCCGCCTGTGGTAAATTCAACTGATTGGACATGATTTGGAAAGGCACACACCTGTCTATATAAGGTCCCGCAGTAGACAGTGCATGTCAGAGCAAAAACCAAGCCATGAGGTCGAAGGAATTGTCCGTAAAGCTCCGAGACCGGATTGTGTCGAGGCACAGATCTGGGGAAGGGTACCAACAAATGTCTGCAGCATTGAAGGTCCCCAAGAACACAGTGGACTCCATTATTCTTAAATTGAAAAAGTTTGGAGCCACCAAGACTCCTAGAGCTGGCTGCCCGGCCAAACTGAGCAATCGGGGGAGAAGGGCTTTGGTCAGGGAGGTGACCAAGAACCTGTTGATTACTCTGATTGAGCTCCAGAGTTCCTCTGTGGAGATGAGAGAGCCTTCCAGAAGGACAGCCATCTCTGCAGCACTCCACCAATCAGGCCTTTATGGTAAAGTGGCTAAATGAAAGCCACTCCTCAATAAAAGGCACATGTCAGCCCGCTTGGAGTTTACCAAAAGGCACCTAAAGGACTCTCAGACCATGAGAAACAAGATTCTCTGGTCTGATGAAACCAAGATTGAACTCTTTGGCCTGAATGCCAAGTGTCACATCTGGAAGAAACCTGGCACCGTCCCTACGATGAAGCATGACGGTGGTAGCATCATGCTGTGGGGAGGTTTTTCTGCAGCAGGGACTGGGAGACTTGTCAGGAAAGATGAATGGAGCAAAGTACAGAGAGATCTTTGATGAAAACCTGCTCCAGAGCACTCAGGACCTCAGACTGGGGCAAAGGTTCACCTTCCCGAGCCAAGACAACGCAGGAGTGAATGTCCTTCAGTGACCCAGCAAGAGCCCAGACTTGAACCTGATCGAACATCTCTGGAGAGACCTGAAAATAGCTGTGTAGTGATGCTCCCCATCCAACCTGACAGAGCTTGAGAGGAACTGCAGAGAAGAATTGGAGAAACTCCCCAAATACAGGTGTACCAAGCTTGTAACGTCATACCCAAGAAGACTCAATGCTGTAATCGCTGCCAAAAGTGCTCCAACAAATTACTGAGTAAAGGGTCTGAATTACATATCAAAATGTGATATTTCAGTCATTTTCTTTCCTATAAACTAGCAAAGATTTCTAAAAAAACAGTTTTTGCTTTGTCATGACGGGGTATTGTGTGTAGATTGATGAGGGAAAACAAACTATTTAATCAATTTTAGAATACGACTGTAACATATCAAAATGTGGAAAAAGTCAAGGGGTCTGAATACTTTCCGATCCCTTGACACTGTAATCACTAATGCTGACATATTTAATCTCTATTAAAAGATGCACTATGCAATGTAATCGCTCTGCAATTTCCTGGCTGACAAGAGTTTGAACAGTTCGCCTACTTTCAGTTTGTGACAAAACAATCACGTATAGTGTAGAGAATCATCGTGCCATGTTAACCTGCTGTGAAATATTTTCCATTAGCAAAAATAGAGTTTTGTGACAGACGCACAAAACTTCAGAACGGGAAGCATAGAAATAGAACAGATCTACCGCTTCTTAGACTTCCTTTCAATGAGAATAACAGATCTATAACTCACACGTCTATCTGAATTTGGTCGGTTCGCCCCAAAAAGTTACATATTGCAGCTTTAACTTATGCATAATTAGCATTATTCGGGTTACTTGGTTTGTCTTCAGCTTCATGGCAAGAAGGTTCTAAAGCTTCTTCAGAAGATCTTCCGCTGGTTGCCCTTTGGCAATGGTAATGGATCACAAGGTGTTGGTTCTGCATGGCGGAATCTCGGACACCACAGACCCTCCCTTCATTACCAGAGTGGACCTCACAGCACAGTCCTATGGAGATCTCCGTAACTCCCTGACTAACCCTGAACCAGACTGACTGAGATACTGGGGAGCTGCTGGAGAAGTACAGGACGAGTGGAAACAGCTAATATCCGTCCTCAGAACCAAATCTTGCGTGAACCAGCTGTCACCAGAGAGTAAAACAGGTGACTGACATCAGACGGAATGCTTAGATTTATGCCACATTTATTGCTGGGATGGACGGATGGATTTGGATGGACATTTTTCCTAAAGTACCAGTGAATAGAGTGGAAGGTCACCATGACTCCGTTCCTATCTCCTTAGTGGTGGTACTGACTAGTACCCTGGTGTTGTCTGTCTGGGCTACAGATTGTGGACATGCTGTGGAGCGACCCCCATGCCTCAGAACACCTTGTGTCCCCAATGAGGTGCGAGGTAGAGGCTGCGACTGGAGCCCAGATGTGACAGATGAGGTCCTGGAATGACACAACCTCACACTGCTCATTAGATGAGGCCCAGACGTGACTGTAACGACTTCCACCGAAGGTGGCTCCTCTTCCTGTTCGGGCGGTGCTCGGCGGTCGTCGTCGCCGGCCTACTAGAAGGTGGCTCCTCTCCCTGTTCGGGCGGTGCTCGGCGGTCGTCGTCGCCGGCCTACTAGAAGGTGGCTCCTCTCCCTGTTCGGGCGGTGCTCGGCGGTCGTCGTCGCCGGCCTACTAGAAGGTGGCTCCTCTCCCTGTTCGGGCGGTGCTCGGCGGTCGTCGTCGCCGGCCTACTAGAAGGTGGCTCCTCTCCCTGTTCGGGCGGTGCTCGGCGGTCGGTCGCCGGCCTACTAGAAGGTGGCTCCTCTCCTGTTCGGGCGGTGCGGCCTACTAGAAGGTGGCTCCTCTCCCTGTTCGGGCGGTGCTCGGCGGTCGTCGTCGCCCGGCCTACTAGAAGGTGGCTCCTCTCCCTGTTCGGGCGGTGCTCGGCGGTCGTCGTCGCCGGCCTACTAGAAGGTGGCTCCTCTCCCTGTTCGGGCGGTGCTCGGCGGTCGTCGTCGCCGGCCTACTAGAAGGTGGCTCCTCTCCCTGTTCGGGCGGTGCTCGGCGGTCGTCGTCGCCGGCCTAATAGAAGGTGGCTCCTCTCCCTGTTCGGGCGGTGCTCGGTGTTACTAGAAGGTGGCTCCTCTCCCTGTTCGGGCGGTGTTCGGCGGTCGTCGTCACCGGCCTACTAGAAGGTGGCTCCTCTCCCTGTTCGGGCGGTGCTCGTCGTCGCCGGCCTACTAGCTGCCACCGATCACCTTTTCGTTTGTGTCTGTCTGTATTGTTTACACCTGTGTCCAATTAGTTTATTTCGGGGGGGGTTTATTTACCTCTGCTGCCTGCCTGTCTTTTTGCGGGAATGTTTGCTGTGGTATCTTTGTTAGGGGTGTCTGCACCACAGGGTTTTCTTTTACACAGCAGTTTGTACCGTTTGGTATGTGTTTAGGAGTAGAGGTTTCTCCTCCGTGTGTAACGTTTATTTCCCTGTGGGTGGCGACCTCATTTGGGTGTCTTCTCCCCCATGTTGTTGCGGAGTTGGGACTTCTTAAATAAACGATTGTGCCACTGGAACATCCTTGTTCTCCTGCTCCCGATTCCTGCACCTCCCTCCTTTAAGGAGGCTCTAAACAGTGACAGAAGAGGTCCTGGAATGACACAACATCACGCTGCTCAATAGATGGGGCCCAGATGTACCAGGCCAACAGGACTACCAGAGTGCCTCACTCCATCGACTACCAGGCCAACAGGACTACCAGGGTGCCTCACTCCATCCAGTACCACGCCACAGGGCTACCAGGGTGCCTCACTTCATCAAGTACCAGGCCAACAGGACTACCAGGGTGCCTCACTTCATCAAGTACCAGGCCAACAGGACTACCAGGGTGCCTCACTTCATCAAGTACCAGGCCAACAGGACTACCAGGGTGCCTCACTTCATCAAGTACCAGGCCAACAGGACTACCAGGGTGCCTCACTCCATCGACTACCAGGCCAACAGGACTACCAGGGTGCCTCACTCCATCCAGTACCACGCCACAGGGCTACCAGGGTGCCTCACTTCATCAAGTACCAGGCCACAGGGCTACCAGGGTGCCTCACTTCATCAAGTACCAGGCCAACAGGACTACCAGGGTGCCTCACTTCATCAAATACCAGGCCACAGGGCTACCAGGGTGCCTCACTTCATCAAGTACCAGGCCAACAGGACTACCAGGGTGCCTCACTCCATCCAGTACCAGGCCACAGGGCTACCAGGGTGCCTCACTTCATCAAGTACCAGGCCAACAGGGCTACCAGGGTGCCTCACTTCATCCAGTACCAGGCCAACAGGACTACCAGGGTGCCTCACTTCATCCAGTACCAGGCCACAGGGCTACCAGGGTGCCTCACTCCATCCAGTACCAGGCCAACAGGACTACCAGGGTGCTTCACTTCATCCAGTACCAGGCCAACAGGACTACCAGGGTGCCTCACCTCATCCAGTACCAGGCCAACAGGACTACCAGGGTGCCTCACTTCATCCAGTACCAGGCCAACAGGACTACCAGGGTGCCTCACTTCATCCAGTACCAGGCCAACAGGACTACCAGGGTGCTTCACTTCATCCAGTACCAGGCCAACAGGACTACCAGGGTGCCTCACTTCATCCAGTACCAGGCCAACAGGACTACCAGGGTGCCTCACTTCATCCAGTACCAGGCCAACAGGACTACCAGGGTGCCTCACTTCATCCAGTACCAGACCAACAGGACTACCAGGGTGCCTCACTCCATCCAGTACCAGGCCAACAGGACTACCAGGGTGCCTCACTTCATCCAGTAACCAGGCCAACAGGACTACCAGGGTGCCTCACTTCATCCAGTACCAGGACTACCAGGGTGCCTCACTCCATCAAGTACCAGGCCAACAGGACTACCAGGGTGCCTCACTCCATCCAGTACCAGGCCAACAGGACTACCAGGGTGCCTCACCTCATCCAGTACCAGGCCAACAGGACTACCAGGGTGCCTCACTCCATCCAGTACCAGGCCAACAGGACTACCAGGGTGCCTCACTTCATCAAGTACCAGGCCAACAGGACTACCAGGGTGCCTCACTTTATCCAGTACCAGGCCAACAGGACTACCAGGGTGCCTCACTCCATCTAGTACCAGGCCAACAGGACTACCAGGGTGCCTCACTTCATCAAGTACCAGGCCAACAGGACTACCAGGGTGCCTCACTTTATCCAGTACCAGGCCAACAGGACTACCAGGGTGCCTCACTTCATCAAGTACCAGGCCACAGGGTTACCAAGGTGGCTGGTGCCTCACTTCATCCAGTACCAGGCCAACAGGACTACCAGGGTGCCTCACTTCATCCAGTACCAGGACTACCAGGGTGCCTCACTCCATCCAGTACCAGGCCAACAGGACTACCAGGGTGCCTCACTCCATCCAGTACCAGGCCAACGGGACTACCAGGGTGCCTCACTTCATCAAGTACCAGGCCAACAGGACTACCAGGCCACATGGCTACCAGGGTGATCACAATGAGGCAAAAGAAACAGACGTCACACCAGCCATCCCTAGAGATACTTATATGACTCTGGGAAATCCAATTGCTCAACACTGGTAACATTGTGTCATCTGTTTGGAGGGGAAATATGAATAGCTCTCACATTAGTATGCGGCCTCCTGAAATGATCAGTAGTCCTACTGTTTGTGTGTTATGCTTGATAACTGATACCTCCCACATATGCTACTTCCACTAAAAACCCCTGCAGTGAATACCATGAATACCTCCTACAGACACGGTATCCACTGTGTGTGATGTGGTTAATGCCCTATGATGTAGTTGGTATTTTATTAGGATTCGCCATTAGCTGTTGCAAAAGCAGCAGATACTCTTCTTGGAGTTCCACACTGGTGTTTTATTAGGATCCACCATTAGCTGTTGCAAAAGCAGCAGATACTCTTCTTGGAGTTCCACACTGGTGTTTTATTAGGATCCACCATTAGCTGTTGCAAAAGCAGCAGATACTCTTCTTGGAGTTCCACACAAACCACAATACAGAAGGACAGTTCATGCCCTTGTGTTTTCAGTGTTGGGCGGAATGAGCTTTCAGCTCTAAAGGCTTTGAGGGAGCAGCTGTTTTAACACCTCATTCAGGAAGAGCTTTCAGCTCTAAAGGCTTTGAGGGAGCAGCTGTTTTAACACCTCATTCAGGACTGAGCTTTCAGCTCTAAAGGCTTTGAGGGAGCAGCTGTTTTAACACCTCATTCAGGAAGACGACCCAGAGAATATGCTGGTGACGAACCACACACTCACTGTTTCACTCATATCACAACTACCAGTAACCTCTGTTTAAACACCTCATTCAGGAAGACGACCCAGAGAATATGCTGGTGACGAACCACACACTCACTGTTTCACTCATATCACAACTACCAGTAACCTCTGTTTAAACACCTCATTCAGGAAGACGACCCGGAGAATATGCTGGTGACGAACCACACACTCACTGTTTCACTCATATCACAACTACCAGTAACCTCTGTTTAAACACCTCATTCAGGAAGACGACCCGGAGAATATGCTGGTGACGAACCACACACTCACTGTTTCACTCATATCACAACTACCAGTAACCTCTGTTTAAACACCTCATTCAGGAAGACGACCCGGAGAATATGCTGGTGACGAACCACACACTCACTGTTTCACTCATATCACAACTACCAGTAACCTCTGTTTAAACACCTCATTCAGGAAGACGACCCAGAGAATATGCTGGTGACGAACCACACACTCACTGTTTCACTCATATCACAACTACCAGTAACCTCTGAACACCTCATTCAGGAAGACGACCCAGAGAATATGCTGGTGACAAACCACACACTCACTGTTTCACTCATATCACAACTACCAGTAACCTCTGTTCGTCCCCAGTAGTTTAGAAACATTATATAGCCGGTTGACTATTCATCACCATCTAGTGGCTATAAATGGCAACGGTAAATAGTACCTAGCAGTCTCTTCAAATCGTAAATGTTCCCAATGGACAATGAATGGTGTGTCAACATCAAATCGTGTTTTACTGGTCTCTTATGTGTCTTTATGGCTCAGTAAGCATATAGATAAAACTTGATCTCTCTCTCTATGCAGTAAAGATTGTCTGCGTTATCAATGTGAGGCTGTGCGGTATCTATCTGGTCCGACTGGTCTCTCTCTCACGTCTGATCTCTCCGGGCCAGTTCCATGGAGGCTGTGTTGAAACTGGGCCTGACCAGAAGGGTTAGGGCAGTGTCCTGGGGACCCCAAGGAATGCACGTTCTGTTTCTTTGCCCTAGAGCTACACAGCTGATTCAAACTAACAACTCATCATCATCATCAAGCTTGGATTATTTGAATCATCTGTGTAGTGCTATGGTCAACATGTGCACCCTTTGGGGTCCCCGGCACCATGTTTGGGAAACGCTGGGTAAGCGTTATAGGGTTTTAAGGTAGCAGTTTGAGGCTGACTGTGTTATTGCTGCATGGTCTCTTTGTAATGGCTGCTTGGTCTCTTTGTAATGGCTGCTTGGTCTCTTTGTAATGGCTATATGGTCTCTCTGTAATGGCTATATGGTCTCTCTGGAATGGCTATATGGTCTCTCTGGAATGGCTATATGGTCTCTCTGTAATGGCTATATGGTCTCTCTGTAATGGCTATATGGTCTCTCTGGAAAGGCTATATGGTCTCTCTGGAAAGGCTATATGGTCTCTCTGGAATGGCTATATGGTCTCTCTGGAATGGCTATATGGTCTCTCTGTAATGGCTGCTTGGTCTCTCTGTAATGGCTATATGGTCTCTCTGTAATGGCTATATGGTCTCTCTGTAATGGCTATATGGTCCCTCTGTAATGGCTATATGGTCTCCCTGTAATGGCTATATGGTCTCTCTGTAATGGCTGCTTGGTCTCTCTGTAATGGCTGCTTGGTCTCTCTGTAATGGCTATATGGTCCCTCTGTAATGGCTATATGGTCTCTCTGTAATGGCTATATGGTCTCTCTGTAATGGCTATATGGTCTCTCTGTAATGGCTGCTTGGTCTCTCTGTAATGGCTATATGGTCTCTCTGGAATGGCTATATGGTCTCTCTGGAATGGCTATATGGTCTCTCTGGAATGGCTATATGGTCTCCCTGTAATGGCTGCTTGGTCTCTCTGTAATGGCTGCTTGGTCTCTCTGTAATGGCTGCTTGGTCTCTCTGTAATGGCTGCTTGGTCTCTCTGTAATGGCTATATGGTCTCTCTGTAATGGCTATATGGTCTCTCTGTAATGGCTATATGGTCTCTCTGTAATGGCTATATGGTCTCTCTGTAATGGCTGCTTGGTCTCTCTGTAATGGCTATATGGTTTCTCTGGAATGGCTATATGGTCTCTCTGGAATGGCTATATGGTCTCTCTGTAATGGCTGCTTGGTCTCTCTGTAATGGCTATATGGTCTCTCTGTAATGGCTATATGGTCTCCCTGTAATGGCTATATGGTCTCTCTGTAATGGCTATATGGTCTCTCTGTAATGGCTGCTTGGTCTCTCTGTAATGGCTATATGGTCTCCCTGTAATGGCTGCTTGGTCTCTCTGTAATGGCTGCTTGGTCTCTCTGTAATGGCTGCTTGGTCTCTCTGTAATGGCTGCTTGGTCTCTCTGTAATGGCTGCTTGGTCTCTCTGGAATGGCTATATGGTCTCTCTGGAATGGCTATATGGTCTCTCTGGAATGGCTATATGGTCTCCCTGTAATGGCTGCTTGGTCTCTCTGTAATGGCTGCTTGGTCTCTCTGTAATGGCTATATGGTCTCTCTGTAATGGCTATATGGTCTCTCTGTAATGGCTATATGGTCTCTCTGTAATGGCTATATGGTCTCTCTGTAATGGCTGCTTGGTCTCTCTGTAATGGCTGCTTGGTCTCTCTGTAATGGCTATATGGTCTCTCTGGAATGGCTATATGGTCTCTCTGGAATGGCTATATGGTCTCTCTGTAATGGCTGCTTGGTCTCTCTGTAATGGCTATATGGTCTCTCTGTAATGGCTATATGGTCTCCCTGTAATGGCTATATGGTCTCTCTGTAATGGCTATATGGTCTCTCTGTAATGGCTGCTTGGTCTCTCTGTAATGGCTATATGGTCTCCCTGTAATGGCTGCTTGGTCTCTCTGTAATGGCTGCTTGGTCTCTCTGTAATGGCTATATGGTCTCTCTGTAATGGCTATATGGTCTCTCTGTAATGGCTATATGGTCTCCCTGTAATGGCTGCTTGGTCTCTCTGTAATGGCTGCTTGGTCTCTCTGTAATGGCTGCTTGGTCTCTCTGGAATGGCTATATGGTCTCTCTGGAATGGCTATATGGTCTCTCTGTAATGGCTATATGGTCTCTCTGGAATGGCTATATGGTCTCTCTGGAATGGCTGCTTGGTCTCTCTGTAATGGCTGCTTGGTCTCTCTGTAATGGCTGCTTGGTCTCTCTGGAATGGCTATATGGTCTCTCTGGAATGGCTATATGGTCTCTCTGTAATGGCTATATGGTCTCTCTGGAATGGCTATATGGTCTCTCTGTAATGGCTGCTTGGTCTCTCTGTAATGGCTGCTTGGTCTCTCTGGAATGGCTATATGGTCTCTCTGGAATGGCTATATGGTCTCTCTGGAATGGCTATATGGTCTCTCTGTAATGGCTGCTTGGTCTCTCTGTAATGGCTGCTTGGTCTCTCTGGAATGGCTATATGGTCTCTCTGGAATGGCTATATGGTCTCTCTGGAATGGCTATATGGTCCCTCTGGAATGGCTGCTTGGTCCCTCTGGAATGGCTATATGGTCTCTCTGGAATGGCTATATGGTCTCTCTGGAATGGCTATATGGTCTCTCTGGAATGGCTATATGGTCTCTCTGGAATGGCTATATGGTCTCTCTGGAATGGCTGCGAACACCTCAACAAGGACGTCAGTGTGAAATCAATTAGGACGTCAGAATAGGCTTCAATATTGACGTCAGAGTAGACATCAATGAGTTCATGAAGGCCTTCCGCCTGGTGGGAGGAGGCCATCTGCAGCATGAAGGAGATGACCCCCACTGATACACCACCTCAAGAGGAAATATATTATTATAAACTGGAATCTACTCATTCGACTCAATGGCCCCAGCCATCTCCAAAAGGACAGAATTACTACCGAGATTCTTTCTCAGTAGACAGAGGAACACATTAGAAAGATATTTTAGGGGATACCTGACTATTCATACAATAGCCACTATAGCTGACCAAATGAATGTTATGTTAAGACCAAAAGAATGTTATGTTAAGACCAAAAGAATGTTGTTATGTTAAGACCAAAAGAATGTTATGTTAAGACCAAAGGAATTTTGCTTCTATAGATGAAAGCTGCACAGCCATTGCTTAGTCACTATGTAAGCAGTATAACAAGAACAAGAGAGCGACAGGGGACAAGCATTTATTTTAGAAATGGTGCAGAAGTGAGGTGTACGCATAGTATCTATGCTTGTGTAATGGATTGCGATTGAACCAGAAACTCACCCACAGCGTAAAATGTTTCCCATGGTGCCATTGAAACTAATCTTTTTCAGTGACATAACTGGTTTGTATGTTGTCAAAATAGGCAGTCATGGGCTTGACTGGTTCAAGCCCAGTCAGAGGCAGATTGAGGGAGGAAGTGAAGCTGCCAAGCGAGCACAGTGACACTTGGATAAGCTAGCACGGCGATGCTGGTGACGCTTGGATAAGCTAGCACGGCGATGCTGGTGACGCTTGGATAAGCTAGCACGGCGATGCTGGTGACGCTTGGATAAGCTAGCACGGCGATGCTGGTGACGCTTGGATAAGCTAGCACGGCGATGCTGGTGACACTTGGATAAGCTAGCACGGTGATGCTGGTGACACTTGGATAAGCTAGCACGGTGATGCTGGTGACGCTTGGATAAGCTAGCACGGCGATGCTGGTGACGCTTGGATAAGCTAGCACGGCGATGCTGGTGACACTTGGATAAGCTAGCACGGCGATGCTGGTGACGCTTGGATAAGCTAGCACGGTGATGCTGGTGACGCTTGGATAAGCTAGCACGGTGATGCTGGTGACGCTTGGATAAGCTAGCACGGCGATGCTGGTGACACTTGGATAAGCTAGCACGGCGATGCTGGTGACGCTTGGATAAGCTAGCACGGTGATGCTGGTTACTCGTGTCAGAAAAGAGATCCAAACTCAGTTCTGGAGAAAGGCTTTTCAATGAAACCTTATTATTAAGCCATGTTGGGCTTGTGCAGTATTCTCATGCTATCATATACAAATGGCTAAAGCAATAAAAAGCGTATTTATTTGTTGAATATCACCCAACATATTGAACAACTCAAAACAGTCACATCTTAGTTCAGATGGATGGGAGCTTTGAGTGGGAAACACAGAAAGAGAGAGATGTGTTGCCAACAAAGTGGCATGTCTCTTTAATAAATGGTTATCAGCATCAGACCTGGTTTAAATAAACATCCCTTTAATTTTAAAATACTTTACCTGCCGTCCAATAGTCCCATAATGTGCAACCGTGCATCAGACCGGATCAATCAAATGCTCAAACTATTTGAAAGAAAGCAAATACTATTTGAATCCAGCTCAGACGGACAGTGAAAATGGCAGGGCAGGTCAGCTGAGCAAGTCCAGGAAGCAGTGTCCTATCAGATTGAGGTCTTCCACGAGGTCTTTGATCACACTGATCAGCAGACTCAGACCCGCCTGCTGCTGAGGAGAGTGGGAAAGAAAAACGGAGAGTCAACAATACTGACTAACCATACCTACACTAATATGAACAGAGACACTCAGTACTACTGATGGACTAACGGCTGACCACAAAAGTATGTGGACACCCCTTCAAATTAGTGGATTTGGTTGTTTCAGCCACACTCCTTGCCGTCATACCATCATGGCCACCTAATCATCCCCAGCTTACAATTGGCTAATTTATCCCCCCTCCTCTCCCCTGTAACTATTCTCCAGGTCATTGCTGTAAATGAGAATGTGTTCTCAGTAAACTTACCTGGTAAAATAAAATAAAAACGCATATAAAAATCACACCACAGAGCCTCCCGGGTGGCGCAGTGGTCTAAGGCATCGCAGTGCCAGCTGTGCCACCAAAGACTCTGGGTTCGAGCCCAAGCCCTGTCGCAGCCGGCCGCGACTGGGAGGTCCATGGGGCGACGTACAATTGGCCTAGCGTCGTCCGGGTTAGGGAGGGTTTGGCCGGTAGGGATATCCTTGTCTCATCGCGCACTAGCGACTCCTGTGGCGGGCTGGGCGCAGTGCACGCTGACCAGGTTGCTAGGGGCACGGTGTTTCCTCCGACACATTGGTGGGGCTGGCTTCCGGGTTGAATGCGCGCTGTGTTAAAGAAGCAATGCGGCTTGGTTGGGTTGTGTTTCGGAGGACGCATGACTCTCGACCTTAGTCTCTCCTGAGCCCGTACAGGAGTTGTAGCGATGAGAATAGTAACTACTAAAACCAAATTGGATACTACGAAATTGGGGGTAAAATCCCCCCAAAAAAAAACTTGCCACAGACATGCAATCTCCATAGACAAACATTGGCAGTAAAATGGCCTTACTGAAGAGCTCATAGCATCGTCATAGGATGCAACCTTTCCAACAAGTCAGTTCGTCAAACGTCTGCCCTGCTAGAGCTGCCGGTCAACTGTAAGTGCTGTTATTGTGAAGTGGAAATGGCTCACAAGCACACAGAACGGGACCGCTGAAGCGCGTAAAAAAAATAAATGAAAAAATAAATAATAGTTTGTCCTCGGTTGTAACACTAACTACTGAGTTCCAAACTGCCTCTGGAAGCAACGTCAGCACAATAACTGTTAGTCGGGAGATTCATGAAATGGGTTTTCATGGCTGAGCAGCCACACACACAAGCCTCAGATCAAAATGTGCAATGCCAAGTGTTGGCTGGAGTGGTGTACATCTGGAGCAGTGGAAACACATTCTCTGGAGTGATGAATTCACCAATTGGCAGTCCGACGGACAAATCTGGATTTGACAGATGCCAGAAGTACACTACAATGCATAGTGCCAACTGTAAAGGAATGGGGCTGTTTTTCATGGTTCGTGTTAGGCCCTGAGAAATCTTAACACTACAAAATACAATGACATTCTAGATGATTATGTGCTTCCAACCTCGTGGCAACAATTTGGGGAAGGTCCCTTTCCTGTTTCAGCATGACAAAAAAAATAGTCCTACTTGTTCGAAGACAAGGGGGACTTGCTTCCACAAAGTGAGGTCCATACCGAAATGGTTTGTCGAGATCGGTGTGGAAGAAATTGACTGGCCTGCACAGAGCCCTGACCTCAACCCCATTGAACACCTTTGGGATGAATTGGAACGCTGACTGCGAGCCAGGCCTAATCACTAAACATTAGTGTCTGACCTCACTAATGCTCTTGTGGCTGAATGGAAGCAAGTCCCTGCAGCAATGTTCCAACATGTAGTGGAAAGCCTTCCCAGAAGAGTGGAGGCTGTTGTAAGGGCAAAGGGGGGGGACCAACTCCATTTTGGAATGAGATGTTCGACGAGCAGGTGTCCACATACTTTTGGTCATGTAGTGTATATGCAGACAAACGAATCACTTCTAACTTTCCAATTCAAATGTTCCCTTCAGGGACAATAAAGGATATCATTCAGGGCTTGACATTCACTTTATTTAGTCACTTGTCTTAGGACAAGTAGGACTGTTTTTTCACCGTCCCGCATCATTGTATGATGCAAGGAACCACTTTGCAAAATATATGCATCAATGTTTTTTTACTATAGAGAATCAGATAAAATGAAGGCTACACTCTGCCTTATTGGCTTCTTTGTCTAATCACATTTTATTTGTCACATACACATGGTTAGTCTTTTTCAGTGGCTAAACCAACTACGCTCGTAATTTAACTACTTTATTTGTATTTACAGATGGCATACATGTTTGTTATTAAAGCACATGAAAGTTCAAATGTTACACATGGCATTTCTGCCCCCCCCAAAAAAATAAAATAAACATTCAAATGCCTCTCCTGTGAAGTCGTGACTTGCGAAATACGCCTAGTTTCCTGAAGCAAGTCACACCTTGTTACATTAAAGCCTTATTCTAAAATGTATTAAATTGAGTTCTTTTCTCATCAATCTACACACAATGCCCAACAATGACAAAGCAAAAACAGGTTCAGAAATGTTTGCATATGTATTTAAAAGAAAAAAACTGAAATAGGACATTTACATAAGTATTCAGACCCTTTACTCCGTACTTTGTTGAAGCACATTACAGCATTGAGTCTTCTTGGGTATGACACTACAAGTTCTCCCATTCTTCTCTGCAGATCCTCTCAAGCTCTGTCAGGTTGGATGGGGAGCGTCGCTGCACAGCTATTTTTAAGTCTCTCCAGAGATGTTAGATCGGGTTTATGTCCGGACTCTGGTTGGGCCACTCGAGGACATTCAGGGACTTGTCCTGAAGCCACTCCTACGTTGTCTTGGCTCTGCCCTTAGGATTGTTATCCTGTTGGAAGGTGAACCTTTACCCCAGTCTAAGGTCCGGAGCGTTCTGGAGGAGGTTTTCATCAAGGATCTCTGTACTTTGCTCCGTTCATCTTTCACTCGATCCTGACTAGTCTCCCAGTCCCTGCGGCTGAAAAACAGGGTCACCTTGCTTCTAGTCCTTAGGAACCTTTGCAGTATTTTTGTTTTTGTAATGTATTATTTCTTACATTGTTAGCCATGAAAATCTTAAGTGTTATTATATACAGCCGGAAAGAACTATTGGATATCAGAGTGACGTCAATTTACCAGCATTATGACCAGGAATATGACTTTTCCGAAGAGGATTCTTTGTTCGAACCACCCAAGGCATTCAAAGCCTTCGGACTGTTTCGGACTGCTCCATCATGCTGGAAAAGGCATTGTTTGTCACCAAACTGTTCCTGGATGGTTGGGAGAAGTTGCTCTCGGAGGATGTGTTGGTACCATTCTTTATTCATGGCTGTGTTCTTAGGCAAAATTGTGAGTGAGCCCACTCCCTTGGCTGAGAAGCAAACCCACACACGAATGGTCTCAGGATGCTTTACTGTTGGCATGACACAGAACTGATGGTAGCGCTCACATTGTCTTCTCCGGACAAGCTTTTTTCCAGATGCCCCAAACAATCGGAAAGGGGATTCAGAGAAAATGATTTTACTCCAGTCCTCAGCAGTCCAATCCCTGTACCTTTTGCAGAATATCAGTCTGTCGCAGATGTTTTTCCTGGAGAGAAGTGGCTTCTTTGCTGCCCTTCTTGACCCCAGGCCATCCTCCAAAAGTCTTTGCCTCACTGTGCGTGCAGATGCACTCACACCTGCCTGCTGCCATTCCCGAGCAAGCTCTGTACTGGTGGTGCCTCGATCCAGCAGCTGAATCAACTTTAGGAGACGGTCCTGGCGCTTGCTGGACATTCTTGGGCGCCCTGAAGAAGCCTTCTTCACAACATTCTGTTATTCAAACTCAATCAGCATGACAGAGTGATCTCCAGCCTCGTCCTCGTCAACACTCACACCCGCGTTAACGAGAGAATCACTGACATGATGTCAGCTGTTCCTTTTGTGGCAGGGCTGAAATGCAGTGGAAATGTTTTTTGGGATTCAGTTCCTTTCCATGGCAAAGAGAGACTTTGAAATTAATTGCAATTCATCTGATCACTCTTTAAAACATTCTGGAGTATTCGCAAATTGCCATCATACAAACTGAGGCAGCAGACTTTGTGGAAATTAATATTTGTGTCATTCTCAAAACTTTTGGCCACGACTGTACAGACACCCACACAGAAGAGGGTTATCAAATTGTGGCTTTCATTACAGAGTGTGTAAAGGTATGTGAGGTTGAGGATGAGAGGTGTGAAGGCCACTCAAGTCCTTCTGTTCACCGGACATAGAATTCCTCACAATCAAATGCCGTCTGTATTATCTCCCAAGAGATTATTGGTTATTGTCGGGTATTGTCACCGCGGTGTATATCCCCCCTCCCCCCAAGCTGACACCACGACAGCCCTCAAGGAACTTCACTGGACTCTATGCAAACTGGAAATACATCCGGAGGTTGCATTTATTGTAGCTGGGGATTTCAAAGCAAATTTGAGAACCTACCTAAGCCTACCTAAATTCTATCAGCATATCGATTGTAGTACCCAGGCTGGCAAAACACTGGATCACTGCTACTCTAACTTCCGCGATGCATACAAGGCCCTCCCCAGCCTTCTGTTCGGCAAATCCGACCACGACTCCATTTTTCTTCTCCCCTCCTATAGGAAGAAACTCAAACAGGATGTACCTGTGACTAGGACCATTCAACGCTGGTCTGACCAATCGGAATCCACGCTTCAAGATTGTTTTGATCACGCAAACTTGGACATGTTCTGGGTAGCCTCAGAGAAGAATATAGATTTATACGCTGATTCAGTGAGTGAGTTTATAAGGGAGTGCATTTGAGATGTTGTTCCCACTGTGACAATGAACCTTTCTAGCGCAGGGGAACCCCTCGACAACATTCCGCTGAAAAGGCAGAGCACGAAATTCAAAAATATTTTTTAGAAATATCTAACTTTCACACATTATTAACATTATTAAGTCCAATACAGCAAATGAAAGATAAACATCTTGTTAATCTACCCACCGTGTCCGATTTAAAAAATGCTTTACAGCTATTGCACAACATATGATTATGTTAGATCACCGCCAAGTCAAAAAAACACACAGCCATTTTTACCAGCCAAAGATAGGAGTCACAAAAAGCAGAAATATAGATATAATTAATCACTAACCTTTGATGATCTTCATCAGATGACACTCATAGGACATCATGTTACACAATACATGCATGTTTTGTTCGATAATGTGCATATTTATATAAAAAAATATCAGTTTACATTGGTGCCTTACGTGCAGTAATGTTTAGATTCCAAAACATCCTGGGATTTTGCAGAAATACTCATAATAAAACATTGATAAAAGATACTAGTGTTATTCACAGAATTAAATATAGACTTCTCCTTAATGCAACCACTGTGTCAGATTTTTAAAAAACTTGACAGAATAAGCATAATCTGAGAACGGCGCTCAGAACCCAAAACAGCTAGAGGAATATCCGCCATTTTGGAATCAACAAAGTTAGAAACAAAACCATAAACATTCACTTACCTTTGATGATCTTCATCAGAAGGCACTCCCAGGAATCCCAGTTCGACAATAAATGACTGATTTGTTCCATAAGGTTCTATCATTTATGTCCAAATAGCCACTTGTTGTTAGCGTATTCAGCCCAGTAATCCATCTTCATGAGGCGCAGGCACTTCGTCCAGACAAAAACTCAAAAAGTTCCGTTACAGTCCTTTAGAAACATGTCAAACGATGTATGGAATCAATCGTTAGGATGTTAACATAAAACATCAATAATGTTCCAACCGGAGAATTCCTTTGTCTTCAGAGAAGCACTGGAAGGCCTGGGAGGCTTAAGAAATTTGGCTTGTCACCAAAAGCACTCACAAACTTCTACAGATGCACAATCGAGAGCATCCTGTCGGGCTGTATGATATACAGCCTGGTACGGCAACTGCTCCGCCCACAACCGTAAGGCTCTCCAGAGGGTAGTGAGGTCTGCACAACGCATCACCGGGGGCAAACTACCTGCCCTCTAGGACACCTACACCACCCGATGTCACAGGAAGGCCATAAAGATCATCAAGGACAACAACCACCCGAGCCACTGCCTGTTCACCCCGCTATCATCCAGAAGGCGAGGTCAGTACAGGTGCATCAAAGCTGGGACCGAGAGACTGAAAAACAGCTTCTATCTCAAGGCCATCAGACTGTTAAACAGCCACCACAAACATTGAGTGGCTGCTGCCAACACACTGACTCAACTCCAGCCACTTTAATAATGGGAATTGATGGACATTGATGTAAAATATATCACCAGCCACTTTAAACATTGCTACTTAATATAATGTTTACATAGCCTACATTATTCATCTCATATGTATACGTATATACTGTACTCTATATCATCTACTGCATCCTTATGTAATACATGTATCACTAGCCACTTTAACTATGCCACCTTGTTTACATACTCATCTCATATGTATATACTGCACTCAATACCATCTACTGTATCTTGCTTATGCCGCTCTGTACCATCACTCATTCATATATCTTTATGTACATATTCTTTATCCCCTTACACTTGTGTCTATAAGGTAGTAGTTTTGGAATTGTTAGCTAGATTACTTGTTGGTTATTACTGCATTGTCGGAACTAGAAGCACAAGCATTTCGCTACACTCGCACTAACATCTGCTAACCATGTGTATGTGACAAATAAAATTTGATTTGAACGAGAGGTAACTGTCGGGAGCGCGCATCATGAGATCAAGGCTCTCTGCCAGACCACTGACTCAAAGAGGTCTCATGAGCCCCTCCTTTATAGTAGAATCCTCATGCAAGTTTCAAAAGATGGTTGACATCTAGTGGAAGCCATAGGAAATGCAACCTCATCCATGTGTAATCTCAATGTGTAATCGGTAGGCCAAGCTTTGAAAAACTACAAACCTCAGATGTCCCACTTCCTGGTTGGATTTTTCTCAGGTTTTCGCCTGCCATATGAGTTCTGTTATACTCACAGACATCATTCAAATAGTTTTAGAAACTTCAGAGTGTTTTCTATCCAATAATATTATGCATATATTAGCATCTGGGAAAGAGTAGGAGGCAGTTCACTCTGGGCACGCTATTCATCCAAAAAGTGAAAATTCTGCCCCCTATCCCAAAAAGGTTAATACCTACCCTAAGCAGAAACTGACATTCGCACAAAACTGAAAGCGCAAACCACCGCATGTAACGATGACCGGGAATATGGCCAAATACAAACAGTGTAGTTATTCCCTCCGCAAGGCAATCAAACAAGCAAAACGTCAGTATAGAGACAAAGTGGAGTTGCAATTCAACGGCTCAGACATGAGATGTGTCGCAGGGTCTACAGGCAATCACGGACTACAAAAGGAAAACCAGCCATGTCACGGACACCGACGTCTTGCTATCAGACAAACCTTCATTGCCCGCTTTGAGGATAATACAGTGTCACCGACGCGGCCTGCTACCAAGGACTGCGGGCCTCTCCTTCTCCGTGGCCGACGTCAGTAAGACATTTAAACGTGTCAACCCTCGCAAGGCTGCCGGCCCAGACGGCATCCCTAGCCGAGTCCTCAGAGCATGAGCAGACCAGCTGGCTGGTGTATTTACAGACATATTCAATCTCTCCCTATCCCAGTCTGCTGTCCCCACATGCTTCAAAATGGCCACCATTGTTCCTGCACCTAAGAAGGCAAAGGTAACTGAACTGAATGACTATCGCCCCATAGCACTCACTGCTGTCATCATGAAGTGCTTTGAGAGACTAATCAAGGATCATATCGCCTCCACCTTAGATGTCACCATAGACCCACTTAAATTTGCATACTGCCCCAATAGGTCCACAGACGATGCAGTCGCCATCACACTGCTCTATCCCATCTTGACAAGATTAATACCTATGTAAGAATGCTGTTCATTGACTACAACTCAGCATTCAACACCATAGTACCCTTCAAGCTCATCATTAAGCTTGAGGCCCTAGGTCTGAACCCCGCCCTGTGCAACTGGGTCCTGGACTTCCTGATGGGCCACCCCCAGGTAGTGAAGGTAGGAAACAACATCTCCACTTTGCTGATCCTCAACACTGGGGACCCACAAAGATGCGTGCTCAGCCCTCTCCTGTACTCCCTGTTCACCCATGACTGTGTGGCCATGCACGCCGCCAACTCAATCATCAAGTTTACAGATGACACAACAGTAGTAGGCTTGATCACCAACAACGACAAAACAGCCTACAGGGAGAAGTTGAGGGCACTCGGAGTGTGGTGTCAGGAAAACAACCTCTCACTCAACTTTAACAAAACATTATATCACTCTCAAACAACAAAACAAAGGAGATGATTGTGGTACGCCTGGTACGGCAACTGCACCACCCGCAACAGCAGGGCTCTCCAGAGGGTGGTGCGGTCTTCCCAACGCATATCCTGGCATCAGGATATCCTGGCTTCAGGGCCTGAGCAACAGGCAGTTTACTTTGGGCACGTCATTCAGCCAGAAATTGAGAAAAAAGGGGCCTAGCCCTAAGAAGTTCTCACAAATGGACCACTAGTAACTTTATTAATGATGTTTATATATCTTGTATGTTACTCATCCCAGATGTATATACTGTATTTTAAAACATCTATTGCATCTCGTTCATGCCGGTCGGTCATGGCCCATCCATATATTTATATGTAGAGTTGAAGTCGGAAGTACATACACTTAGGTTGGAGTGATTAAAGCTTGTTTTTCAACCACTCCAGAAATGTCTTGTTAACAAACTATAGTTTTGGCAAGTTGGTTAGGTCATCTACTTTATGCATGACACAAGTAGTTTTTCCAACAAATTGTTTAGACAGATTATTTCACTTATAATTCAGAAGTTTACTAAGTTAACTTTAAACAGCTTGGAAAATTCCAGACAATGATTTCATGGCTTTAGAAGCTTCTGATAGGCTAATTGATATCATTTGAGCCAATTGGAGGTGTACCTGTGGATGTATTACAAGGCCTACCTTCAGACTCAGTGCCTCTTTGCTTGATATCATGGGAAAATCAGCAAAGACCTCAGATTTTTTTTTGAAGACCTCCACAAGTCTGGTTCATCCTTGGGGGCAATTTCCAAGGTACCTGAAGGTACCACATTCATCTGTACAAACAATAGTACACCAGTATAAACACTATGGGACCACGCAGCCGTCATACCGCTCAGGCTGGAGACACGTTGTCTTCTAGAGATTAACGTACTTTGGTGCGAAAAGTGCAAATCAATCCCAGAACAACAGCAAAGGACCATGCGAAGATGCTGGAGGAAACAGGTACAAAAGTATCTATATCCACAGTAAAATGAGTCCTATATCGACATAACCTGAAAGGCTGCTCAGCAAGGAAGAAGCCACTGCTCCAAAACCACCACAACAAAGCCAGACTACGGTTTCCAACTGCACATGGGGACAAAGATCGTACTTTTTGGAGAAATGTCCTCTGGTCTGATGAAACAAAAATAGAACTGTTTGGCCATAATGACCATCGTTATGTTTGGAGGAAAAAGGGGGAGGCTTGCAAGCCGAAGAACACCATCCCAGTGTTCTTCAGGAGGGACTGGTGCACTTCACAAAATATATGGCTTCATGGGGAAGGAAGATTATGTGGATATATTGAAGAAACATCTCAAGACATCAGTCAGGAAGTTAAAGCTTGGTCACAAATGGGTCTTCCAAATGGACAATGACCCCAAGCATACTTCCAAAGTTGTGGCAAAATGGCTTAAAGACAACAAAGTCAAGGTATTGGAGTGGCCATCATAAAGCCCTGACCTCAGTCCCATAGAAAATTTGTGGGCAGAACTGAAAAAGCATGTGCGAGCAAGGAGGCCGACAAACCTGACTCAGGAGGCCTACAAACCTTACACCAGCTCTGTCAGTAGGAATGGGCCAAAATTCACCCAACTTATTGTGGGAAGCTTGTGGAAGGCTACCTGAAACATTTGACCCAAGTTAAACATTTTAAAGGCAATGCTACCAAATACTAATTGAGTGTATGTAAACTTCTGACCCACTGGGAATGTGATGAAATAAATAAAAGCTGAAATAAATAATTCTCTCTACTATTATTCTGACATGTCACATTCTTAAAATAAAGTGATGATCCTTAACTGACCTAAGACATGGAATCTTTACTCAGATTAAATGTCAGGAATTGTGAAAAACTGAGTTTAAAATATTTGGCTAAGGTGTATGCAAACTTCCGACATCAACTGTACATATTATCATTCCATCCCTTTACTTAGATTTGTGTGTATTAGCTAGTTGTGGAATTGTTAGATTACTTGTCGGAATTAGGAGCACAAGCATTTCGCTACACTCGCAATAACATCTGCTAACCATGTGTATGTAACCAATAAAATTAGATTCTGCCACCACCATGCTTCACCGTAGGGATGGTGCCAGGTTTCCTCCAGGCGTGATGTTTGGTATTCAGGCCAAAGAGTTCAATCTTGGTTTCATCAGACCAGAGAATCTTTACGTCTCATGGTCTGAGAGTCCTTTCGGTGCCTTTTGGCAAACTCCAAGTGGGCTGTCGTGTGCCTTTTACTGAGTGACTTCCGTCTGGTCACTATCACAAAGGCCTGATTGGTGGAGTGCTTCAGAGATGGTTGTCCTTCTGGAAGGTTCTCCCATCTCCACAGAGGATCTTTGAAGCTCTGTCAGATTGACCATTGGGTTCTTGGTCACCTCTCTGACCAAGGCCCTTCTCCCCTGATTCCTTAGTTTGGCCGGGCGGCCAGCTCTAGGAAGAGTCTTGATGGTTCCAAACGTCTTCCATTAAGAATGATGGAGGCCACTGTGTTCTTGGGGACCTTCAATGCTGCAGACATTTTTTGGTACCCTTCCCCAGATCTGTGCCGACACAATGCTGCCTCAGAGCTCTATGAACAATTGCATCGACCTCATGGATTGGTTTTTGCTCTGACATGCACTGTCAACTGTGGGACCTTATATAGACAGGTGTGTGCGCCTTTAAAAATCATGTCCAATAAATTGAATTTACCACAGGTGGACTCCAATCAAGTTGTAGAAACATCTCTAGGATGGTCAATGGAAACAGGATGGACCTGAACTCAATTTCAAATCTCATAGCAAAGGGTCTGAATATTTATTAATTTAATCAGTTTTAGAATAAGGCTGTAACGTAACAAAATGTGGAAAAGGGGAGTCCCTTTTCCACATTTTGTTGTTACAGCCTGAATTTACAATAGATTAAATTGAAATTGTGTCACTGATCTCCACACAATACCCCATAATATCAAAGTGGAATTATGTTTTTAAAAATGTTTATATATTAATGAATGAAAAGCTGAAATGTCTTGAGTCAACAAATATTCAACATTGTTGTTATGGCAAGCATAAATAAGTTCAGCATAAATAAATTCAGGATTAAATATTAGCTTAACAAGAAACATAATAAATTGCATGGGTTCACTCTGTGTGCAATTATTGTGTTTAACTCTTGAATGACTATCCTATCTCTGTACCCCATAAAATGACCTGTAAGGTCCCTCAGTGAATTTTAAACACAGATCCAACCACAAAGACCAGGGAGATTTTCCAATGCAAAGGAGGGACTAATAACACAATTGACAGAGTGAAAAGGAAGCCTATACAGAATTAAAATATTCCAAAACACACATCCTGGCACTAAATACTGCAAAAAATGTGGCAAAGAAATGTAGCTTTTGTCCTGAATACAACACATCACTGAGTATATCTCTTCATATTTTCAAGCATGATGGTGGCTGTATCATGTTATGGGTTTGAGAGTTATTTTAGGATTTAAAGAAACAGAAAAGAGCCAAGTCCAGGCGTAATTCTAGAGTAAAACCTGGTTCAGTCTGCTTTCCAACAGACACTGGGAGACAAATTCACCTTTCAGGAGGACAATGACCTAAAACAAAGCCAAATATACACTGAGTCTACAAAACATAAGGAACACCTTCCTAATATTGAGCTGCATTCCTTTTGCTCTCATACAGCATCAATTCGTCGAGGCGTGGACTCTACGAGGTGTCTAAAGAGTTCCACAGGGATGCTGGCCCATGTTGACACCAATGCTTCCTAAAGTTGTGTTAAGATGGCTGGATGTCCCTTGGGTGACAGTGGTGGTGGTTGTGGCAAAGCCAAAAAGCTGAGGATAATGTTGTGTTGGCTGCAAGTGAGCCAAATGAAAATCCAGAAGTGCCTTAACCAACAAAACATGCAGTCAGTGGAATTAATTAATACCATTTCTATTTATCTATCTTGCAAGCTCATTCCCTGATACAAATGAGAGAACAGCTCACTGTGACCAAGTTATTCACCCTGGCATTGTTGGTTAGGCTGTTTTCGTGTTGTTTAGAGCGTTGATGACTGCAGTTTTTGCCAACGTTTACTGATACCGGTCATATTCAACGCGGGTTTGACAATTCATCAGTAATTCTTTGCTCTGGCACACTCAAGACGAGGGTGCTCTGAAATAGGAGTAGATAGGGTTTGTTTATAAATTCACTCTGGCTTTGTGACTTAACTAGTGGCAACCATGATTATTCCTGTTCACAAAGAGCTATAGCTACCAGAGAGGAAGAGAAGTAGAGAGGCCCAACTCTGCAAGAAATCTCTCCCTCCAGCAGGTGGAATTTTTGCAATTTTCCACCCACCAAATTAGGAGTTTTGTATAGAGGTCAATGAGTTTCGGATTTGGTTAACAACAACAAATAAATGGCTTATTTGCCATTCATGTAATGCTTAAGTTGTTAAGAGTGTAATGATTTAATTTGGGCACCTGGCATCCTGGCAACTTTGAGAATAAATATATCAGTTGTACCTGGTCGTTACTACATACCAATTTGTTCACTAAAACATGTTCAAATGTCTGTTTGTGAACACACTTCTATGTTAGTTAACCATAAACTCTAAATACATAGTTTAAATATATATTTTTTTCTACAGGAATGAAAATAGACTGCAGTTCCGCTTTTTGCCACAAGGCGACAGGAGTACCTCATGATGTAAACAGTCTCTAGAGCAGCAGCTCCACGGTGATCGAGCTGACGTTGATCATCGATGAATCCGGGTCTAGAAGGCACCAATGTAACCGGTGCTGCTCCGCTCCGCTGTGTGTGATTGAGATTAAAAACGTGGACTTCGGAGATCAGGTTGTTTTATTGTATGAGAGTTCTCGCTCCTGAATCCCAAAGAAAATACAAAACATTTGTAGAGCACAAATATGTTCTAGGACTGGAATCAATGGAGGATCTAGCCATAGTTCACAGATACAATACTTTAGCTAGCTAGTAGCCACATGTTGCATTTAAAAAGTTAATATCATCCTAAAGAGTACAATTCCAATAGCACATGGACAATACCATCCATTTATGAGTAAACTCTAAATATACAACATTATTCATGAACAAAACAATGTGTATGACTTTGTGCTTAAAGGAATCTTAACTTGTCGACAGAAACATCGTTCCTACCTCTCCCAGTGCATCACAATGACTTGAGCATGCAGGAAAACCGTAAGAAGGCGCTCCTGGACGCAGTAATGCATAATAACAAATCAACACGCTATATTTAAGCAATAAGGCCCGAAGGGGTGTGGTATATGGCCAATAAACAATGGCTGTTCTTAAACACGACGCAACGCGGAGTGCTAGGACACAGCCCTTTGCCTTTTGGTATATCGGCCATATATTACAACCCCCGAGGTGCCTTATTGCTATTATAAACTGGTTACCAACGTAACTAGAGCGGTACAAATAAATATTTTGTTGGTCTGACATTCCACGGCTTTCAGTCAATCAGCATTCAGGCCTCAAATCATCCGCCTAACAGTGGTTCAAATATATGAACCACTGTTAGACGTGCAGATTCAGAAACATGTAGTTAGATTTTTATTGTCTTTAACAAAATTTAAATAAACTTTTAAATTGAACATTTACCTCAGGATCATCATCATAAAACATACACGACCCCTTGGTCAATGGTCAAAGGTCATTTGAAAAGCCACACCTACTACACCTCACCCTGATACCATATAAACTGGCCCATGAAGCAGACTGCCATTGTGTTCAAAGGTAAGTGAGTGTATTTGGATTTCAACATGTAGCCATGCCTATGATACTTTACTTACGTCAATTTGATATGTAAACGCTTGTGGTGAAACTGTTTCAGGTTTCATTAATTCCTTTAAAGGCCATCTATTCTACATAACTGCAGGAAAAATGGTGAGTTATTTTTAATTCAACATGACTGCTTTGTTTTTTTTTCTTAGTTTTTTCCATCTCTGGAGTTGTGCTTCCCTGTGCTCATTTCCTGTATTTTGTTCATATAGAATGTACATTCAGGATAAATGAGAACTGATAATGAGTTGTGCTTCCCTGTGCTCATTTCCTGTATTTTGTTCATATAGAATGTACATTCAGGATAAATGAGAACTGATAATGAGTTGTGCTTCCCTGTGCTCATTTCCTGTATTTTGTTCATATAGAATGTACATTCAGGATAAATGAGAACTGATAATGAGTTGTGAGATTTGTTGGAGGTGAAAGTTTCTTCTCCTCCCAGCTTTGTAATGTCAGGATTTATGATTGCTGGGCTCAGTCCCCCCCTTTTATAAATTATTGATCGACTAAGGAGTGTTTCTCGACAGAGGGAGTGCATTTCCGTCCACATCGGCCAAGCAGGAGTCCAGATGGGCAATGCATGCTGGGAGTTGTATTGTCTGGAGCATGGTTTCCAGCCAGATGGGACCATCCATGAGAACACTGCTCCTCAATTGACTGACTCATCGTTTGGCACCTTCTTCAGTGAGACTGGGGCTGGGAAATATGTTCCCAGGGCCATCTTCTTAGATCTGGAGCCTACTGTTGTGGGTGAGGACGCTTGTATAATAATGGTTTGCCCTAACCTGGTCCCAGATCTGTTAATACCAATTCCTATCAACATGCTGACAACAGCTTTTGCCAAAACAGAAGTGTTTGCTCTGACTTCTACTACACTAACTTAAATGTTAGTGTGCAAGTTTTTCACTTTTGAATTTAAAGATGTTTTGCTGCCACCAATTTGAGTTGAACATGCCAATTCTCCTGTTGTCAATGAATGACCATAGGAGTTGGTAAAACCACACAAACTCATGAGACCAGGCTACGACTGCCTGACATGGAAAACAATTAATTCTACTCATTATGCAATGAGCCTAGTATGTGGCCCTTGTGTAGCAATTACATTTTCAGTACTATGTCAACTTTGTTTTCAAAATGATAAGCAAGTATTTCAGTTGTTTAAAACCAGTTGTATTTGGTGTATGTGACAAATTGATTTTTGTTGTAGATGAGATCAGGAATGGTATAACATTACCTTATATTGTGTTCATATCCATGTCCATGATGTGTTGTAGATGAGATCAGGAATGGTATAACATTGTGTTCATATCCATGTCCATGATGTGTTGTAGATGAGATCAGGAATGGCCACTACCGTCAGCTTTATCACCCTGAACAACTCATCAGTGGCAAGGAAGACGCTGCCAATAACTACGCTCGTGGCCATTACACCATCGGCAAGGAGATTGTGGACTCTGTCATGGACAGGATGCGTAAAATGGTGCGTTGCTGAATGTTTAAAGGGCCACTGCTGTTTACTATCCAGTTTAGATCATTGACTTGTTAGCTTGGCTCAACTTTATCATAACCCCAAAAAATAAGATTGTTTTACTGCTTAATGTTTAGTTTAAATCTTTCAAAGCTCCAACTTTGGGTGAATTACTAATGATCCCATGTCTGTCATCAGGCTGACCAATGCACTGGACTACAAGGGTTCCTCATCTTCCATAGTTTTGGTGGAGGGACCGGCTCTGGTTTTACTTCCCTGTTGATGGAACGCCTGTCTGTGGATTACGGCAAGAAGTCCAAACTAGAATTCTCAGTCTACCCTGCTCCCCAGGTGTCCACGGCAGTGGTGGAGCCCTACAACTCCATCCTGACCACCCACACCACCCTGGAGCACTCGGACTGCTCTTTCATGGTGGACAACGAGGCCATCTTTGACATCTGCAAGCGTAACCTGGGAGTGGAGCGGCCATCTTACACCAACCTGAACCGCCTCATCGCCCAGATTGTCTCCTCCATCACAGCCTCCCTGCGCTTCGATGGAGCTCTCAACGTAGACCTGACAGAGTTCCAGACCAACCTTGTGCCTTACCCCCGTATCCACTTTCCCCTGGTCACCTATGCCCCCATCATCTCAGTAGAAAAGGCCTACCACGAGCAGCTCTCTGTCCCCGAGATCACCAACGCCTGCTTTGAGCCGGCTAACCAGATGGTGAAGTGTGATCCCAGACGCGGCAAGTACATGGCCTGCTGCTTGCTGTACCGCGGCGATGTGGTTCCCAAAGATGTCAACGCAGCCATCGCCAGCATCAAGACCCGGCGCAGCATCCAGTTTGTAGATTGGTGTCCCACTGGGTTCAAGGTGGGGATCAACTACCAACCCCCTACGGTGGTTCCTGGAGGAGACCAGGCCAAGGTCCAGAGGGCTGTGTGTATGCTGAGTAACACCACAGCCATCGCTGAGGCTTGGAGTCGTCTGGACCACAAGTTTGACCTGATGTATGCCAAGAGAGCCTTCGTGCACTGGTACGTGGGTGAGGGCATGGAGGAGGGGGAGTTCTCTGAGGCCAGAGAGGACATGGCTGCTCTGGAGAAGGACTATGAGGAGGTGGGGGCAGACTCTGGGGACGCCTGTGAGGACGAGGAGGATGAATACTAAATCTGTTAATCTTCTCTTAAAAGGAACTTGTCCAAAGCAATTTTCAATAAAAACCAAATGCATTTGAATTATTGTGTGTTTGTGTATTACTCAGTTTACAGTATCAGATTCTAAATAAATAAAATTAGATTTTATTTTATCACATACACATGGTTATCAGATGTTAATGCGAGTGTAGCAATGCTTGTGCTTCTAGTTCCGACAATGCAGTAATAACCAACGAGTAATCTAGCTAACAATTTCAAAACTACTTTACACAAGTGTAAAGGGATAAAGAATATGTACATAAAGATATGAGTGATGGTACAGAACGGCATAGGCAGTAGATATGAGAATGTAAACAAAGTGGCTAGTGATAAATGTATTACATACCCTACATAATTTCTCATATGTAAACATTAAGTAGCATTGTTTAAAGTGGCTGGAGTTCAGTCAGTGTGTTGGCAGCAGCCACTCCATGTTAGTGGCGGCTGTTTAACAGTCTGATGGCCTTGAGAAGCTGTTTTTCAGTCCCAGCTTTGATGCACCGGTACTGACCTCTCCTTCTGGATGATAGCGGGGTGAACAGGCAGTGGCTCGGGTGGTTGTTGTCCTTGATCTTTATGGCCTTCCTGTGACATCGGGTGGTGTAGGTGTCCTGGAGGGCAGGTAGTTTGCCCCGGTGTTGTGGGCGGAGCAGTTGCCGTACCAGGCGGTGATACAGCCCGACAGGATGCTCTCGATTGTGCTTTTGGTGACAAGCCAAATTTATTCAACCTCCTGAGGTTGAAGCGCTGCTGTTTGTGTACGCCGAGGAACTTGCTACCCTCTCCACTACTGTTCCATCGATGTGGATAGGGGGGTGTTTCCTGAAGTCCACAATAGTTTTGTTGAGTGAGGTTATTTTCCTGACACTCCGAGGGCCCTTGCTGTCTCGTTGTTGGTAATCAATCCTACCACTGTTGTGTCGTCCGCGTGGGTGAACAGGAGAGGGCTCAGAACGCACCCTTGTGGGGCCCCAGTGTTGAGGATCAGCGGGGTGGAGATGTTACCTACCCTCACCACCTGGGGGCGGCCCGTCAGGAAGTCCAGTACCCAGGGTCTCAAGCTTAATGACGAGTTTGGAGGGTACTATGGTGTTAAATGCTGAGCTGTAGTCGATGAACAGCATTCTCACATAGGTATTCCTCTTGTCCAGATGGGTTAGGGCAGTGTGGTTGAGATTGCATCGTCTGTGGACCTATTTGGGCGGTAAGCAAATTGGAGTGGGTCTAGGGTGGTGATATGGTCCTTGACTAGTCTCTCAAAGCACTTCATGATGACGGAAGTGAGTGCTACGGGGGGCGGTAGTCGTTTAGCTCAGTTACCTTAGCTTTCTTGGGAACAGGAACAATGGTGGCCCTCTTGAAGCATGTGGGAACAGCAGACTGGGATAGGGATCGATTGAATATGTCCGTAAACACACCAGCCAGCTGTTCTGCGCATGCTCCGAGGGCGCGGCTGGGGATGCCGTCTGGGCCTGCAGCCTTGCGAGGGTTAACACGTTTAAATGTTTTACTCACCTCGGCTGCAGTGAAGGAGAGTCCGCATGTTTTCGTTGCAGGCCGTGTCAGTGGCACTGTATTGTCCTCAAAGCGGGCAAAAAAGTTATTTAGTCTGCCTGGGAGCCAGACATCCTGGTCCGTGACTGGGCTGGTTTTCTTTTTGTAATCCGTGATTGACTGTAGACCCTGCCACACTGTTTTTTTTACTGTATTATTGACTGTATGTTTGTTTTACTCCATGTGTAACTCTGTGTCGTTGTATGTGTCGAACTGCTTTGCTTTATCTTGGCCAGGTCGCAATTGTAAATGAGAACTTGTTCTCAACTTGCCTACCTGGTTCAATAAAGGTGAAATAAAAAATAAATAAAATACCTCATGTCTGAGCCGTTGAATTGCGATTCTACTTTGTTTCTATACTGACGCTTAGCTTGTTTGATTGCCTTGCGGAGGGAATAGTTACACTTTGTATTCGGTCATGTTTCCGGTCACCTTGCCCTGATTAAAAGCAGTGGTTCGTGCTTTCAGTTTCACGCGAATGCTCCCATCAATCCACTGTTTCTTGTTTGAGAATGTTTTAATCGTTGCTATTATATGCATCGCGGAAGTTAGAATAGCAATCAGGAAACACTGATTGGCTGGGTAGGGAGACCAGCATGTGGGGAAACCCTGATTGGCTGGGTAGGGGGCACTGATACGCTTGCAAATACTTAGTTGGCAGACTAGAATACATTAAGGCCATTGTAATTGTGTTAACCTTTAACTAGCCAGGTAAATAACTACTGACGTGCATAGGAAAGGCCAAGTGCATTTAAATAAAGTACCAAAATGTAAATTTCACTTTTATTTACAAATTGCAATTTTTCAAAAGATGAATATGTACACTAAATTTCCTTTAACACTGGCAGCAATAACCATAATACGATTTACAATGCAAATACTGTCGTATTCTGTCAAGGCAACTTCCAGCATCAAAATCTTTAAAATATGACTTTATTAACTTTCAGATATTTCATAAGCCAATCTATATAAAAAAAAAACATTGCTTTCATGTAGATAAGACGGGAACATCAACTGTATTGTTCTTGTGTATACATTAAGAGAAGGGGTAGCAGCTACAGAGGTAGAGGTCAAGCAAACAAAAAATATAGACTCCTGTGAGACACTACTTTCCCCAGACACAGATCAAGCCTAGTCGTGGACTAAAAACCATGTTAAATGGAGATTCTCTATTGAAAGTACCAGTAAATCCAATACTAGGCTTGATCTGTGTTCGGGACACAATCCCAGACCGTTAAGGCGTTGGTTGAGCAGTGGTTTGTAAATCCACTGGTTGGTTCTGTGCTGTGTGTAGTCTCCATCGTTGTTCAGGTGTGTGCAACATTGGGACTTTCGTAAGGTTGCTATCCTGAGAGTTTCTCCTCAGCTTGAAGACATCGGAGCACATATAAGATGACTTGATAGCAGAAGATGTATTGTTCCTGTGTGGAATAAACAATGATTATGTATATTATTATTAATGCAGAAAGAGCATGTACATTACAGACTCTTTAAAGGGATCAACATATTGTAGTTGTTACCTCCGTTTGTACCATTCCTTGTCTCTGCAGCCTCATGTTACGTACCACATCTGAAATATCAAACTAAAAACAGTAGTGCGTGTTAAAATATCATCTCTCAAACAGGAAAAAAATGTGATTGGACCTTTTTTAGCATAAAAAAAAAAGCTATCACCATACTTACGTCAGCATCTTTACTGATGAGGCCGAGAACCACGTCTACGCAGATGAGAGTTCCGGATCGGCCAATCCCTGCACTGCAGTGCGTGATGATGGGTCCTGATTGGTGGATGTGCCTCATGTAGGATATGAACGTCAACAGCTGCTCAGGCTGCGAGGGTGTACCGTGGTCTGGCCAACCGGTGTAGTTCAGGTGGGTGACGCGTTGAATTTCTTCAGTCTAGAACAGGAGGGATAGGCCGTTATCTGATGCTCTGAATACAGAGTACCCAAATTATTTTGCACTGGCTTTTGTTTCTATTTGTTTAACCTTATTATTACATTTACTTGGTAATAAAGTACAATTCTAGAAAAATACATCTCTTCACGGTTAAGTATGGAGTCCTGCAAGGCTCTGTTCTGGGGCTCCTGACCTTATAACCTACTGTATACTACTTAATCTCACCTGGATATCTTTGACCTCAATGAGACGGATAACAAAGTTGTCCAGGTGCTGATCTTTGACCAAGGTGATCTGCAGCCTCTCGTCCACCATCTCAGCCGTCCGCGGGGTGTCAGGCCAGTACCGTTGACATTTCACCTTTCCCCCTTCCACTTCCTGGGTCATCATAGCAATGACATTAGATTTCTGCTCCCAGATCATCTGCCAGAAGTCACCCAGAGTGGTGGGTAGGGGTCCTTGACAAGCAATGAACATGAAGTTCTCATCTTTCACTGGCATGTTGATAAAGTTGGCATTAATGTAGCCACCATTTTTACCCAGGATCACTCTGGTGGTATCGACTGGAGAAACAAGAGAACACAGGAGAAGCTTTGATTGGGCTTGTTATATACTGCACTGGGCTTAAGTGGAGGCTGTTGTGGGGAGGACGGCTCATAATAAATGACTGGAAAGGAATGGTATCAAATTATATATTTCATCCTATTCTACTCATTCTGCTCCAACCATTACCAGGAGCCCGTCCTTCCCAATTAAGGTGCCACCAGCCTCCTGTGCTGGGCTATTATTGAAGTAGATAGAGGAATATTGACACGTATAATCTGCACCATTCCCAGGTAAAACACTTCAGTGATACTGTGGTGTTTTCGTTGCGACATTCTACCTACAGCGATACTGTGGTGTTTTCGTTGTGACATTCTATCTACAGCGATACTGTGGTGTTTTCGTTGCGACATTCGATCTACAGCGATACTGTGGTGTTTTCGTTGTGACATTCTATCTACAGCGATACTGTGGTGTTTTCGTTGCGACATTCTACCTACAGCGATACTGTGGTGTTTTCGTTGCGACATTCTACCTACAGCGATACTGTGGTGTTTTCGTTGCGACATTCTACCTACAGCGATACTGTGGTGTTTTCGTTGCGACATTCTACCTACAGCGATACTGTGGTGTTTTCGTTGTGACATTCTATCTACAGAAATAATGTGGTGTTTTCGTTGCGACATTCGATCTACAGCGATACTGTGGTGTTTTCGTTGCGACATTCTATCTACAGCGATACTGTGGTGTTTTCGTTGCGACATTCTACCTACAGCGATACTGTGGTGTTTTCGTTGCGACATTCTACCTACAGCGATACTGTGGTGTTTTCGTTGCGACATTCTACCTACAGCGATACTGTGGTGTTTTCGTTGCGACATTCTACCTACAGCGATACTGTGGTGTTTTCGTTGCGACATTCTACCTACAGCGATAATGTGGTGTTTTCGTTGCGACATTCTATCTACAGCGATAATGTGGTGTTTTCGTTGCGACATTCTATCTACACTTACAAGGGACAATGTTCTTATAACGATTCTTCTTCTTGTTTTCCTTCGTCTGACCAATTAGACAGTCGTCCAGCGGCTGTAGATTCTGCAGATTCTTTTGGAGAGAGAAGAAGAAATAAGTAACTTAATGTAATGTAATGTTCTGTATTATAGTGATGTCATGTATTATGCATCAAAGTGTTTTTTTGAATGTAATTTTGAATGTAATAAAAACACAGACCAGCGCCAGACAAAAATCTGGTTCCCTTCAGAGCTACATACTATGGAAGAAGATGGGATAAAGTTGAGGCTGTTTAATGTAGAGCAGGGGTGTGAAACTCATTCCATGGAGGGCCTAGTGTCTGCAGCCCCCCTTTCAATTAAGCCCTAGACAACCAGGTAAAGGGATATCCTTACTAATTAGTGACCTTAATTCATCAAGTACAAGGGAGGAGTGAAAACCGGCAGACACTCGGCCCTCCGTGGAATGAGTTTGACACCAGATGTGAGGTTTCTATACTAGATCAGACAGATAAGTTCGTACCTCAAACTCCTGCAAAGGGATCTTCTGTTCGAGCAGACCCCTCAGCATACGCACCACAGTGTTGAGTTTGGCCCCAGTGTATTGTCCATCAGGGACCACCTTCACCAGGGGCAGAGAGGTCAGCTCATCCTCTGTAATGATGGGCTTATCTGGGGGGGAGGGGAGGAGAATGTTGAGACGCAGCTAACCAGAGACTCAGCTAACCACTCACTCGAGAAAATCCATTCAATTGCATATGTTTTGGAAGAGGATATTCAAAATCGGCAGATCCAAAGGTCAATCAAGGTTAGGCGATGAAATTGGTGAGGTTGAGTCGTTGGGTGCGGTGTTCACGCTCAAAGTCAATTTCCAATTAATATTCTCTATAGATGGGCTTACCGTCAGTGAATTTGGAGTTGATGTTCTCTATAGGCAGCTCGTCACTCCCCCAGGTAATCTCATCCTCTTCTGGAAGCTCTGACGTCATCTGCAGGTAGCTGGGAAGGAACATACGATATGAGATTTTAAAAAATATATACAAAAAAATACAAAAATGTCCTCTGGTGACATTCAGTCACACTATTCCTGAGCCCCACCTTACCTTTCATTCAGTGGGTCATCAACACTTTCTTCTTTCCAGTCGGCTTTCCGGGAGGTCTGGAATTCCACACACAACACAGAAACAGATGAAGTGGTGTTTTGACCCTCCAGGACTGTAATTGTCTCTGGCCCCCTCCCAGTTAGGGGGAGTGATGAGCTCTACAGCAGAGTCTCACAACTCAATCGCTGGTTGAAAACTGTTTTCTGCCCCTCCCAAAAGATAGAATTTGTAGATAATTGGCCCTCTTTCTGGGGCTCACCCACAAACAGGACCAAGCCTGGCCTGTTGAGGAGTGACGGACTCCATCCTAGCTGGAGGGGTGCTCTCATCTTATCTACGAACATAGACAGGGCTCTAACTCCCCTAGCTCCACAATGAAATAGGGTGCAGGCCAGGCAGTAGTGAAGTCTGCCACTAGCACAGTCAGTGTAGTCAGCTCAGCTATCCCCATTGAGACCGTGTCTGTGCCACGACCTAGGTTGGGCAAAACTAAACATGGCGGTGTTCGCCTTAGCAATCTCACTGGAATAAAAACCTCCTCCATTCCTGTCATTATTGAAAGAGATCGTGATACCTCACATCTCAAAATAGGGCTACTTAATGTTAGATCTCTTACTTCAGAGGCAGTTATAGTCAATGAACTAATCACTGATCATAATCTTGATGTGATTTGCCTGACTGAAACATGGCTTAAGCCTGATGAATTTACTGTTTTAAATGAGGCCTCGCCGCCTGGTTACACTGGTGACCATATCCCTCGTGCATCCCGCAAAGGCAGAGGTGTTGCTAACATTTACGATAGCAAATTTAAATTTACAAAAAAAAATAATGTTTGTCTTTTGAGCTTCTAGTCATGAAATCTATGCAGCATACTCAATCACTTTTTATAGCTACTGTTTACAGGCCTCCTGGGCCATGTACAGCGTTCCTCACTGAGATCACTGAATTCCTATCGGACCTTGTGGTCATAGCAGATAATATTCAAATTTTTGGTGATTTCAATATTCACATGGAAAAGTTCACAGACCAACTCCAAAAGGCTTTCGGAGCCATCATCGACTCACAGTGGGTTTTGTCCAACATGTCTCTGGACCTACTCACTGTCACAGTCATACTCTGGACCTAGTTTTGTCCCATGGAATAAATGTTGTGGATCTTAATGTTTTTCCTCATAATCCTGGACTATCGGACCACCAATTTATTACGTTTGCAATCGCAACAAATAATCTGCTCAGACCCCAACCAAGGAGCATCAAAAGTCGTGCTATAAATTCACAGACAACACAAAGATTCCTTGATGCCCTTCCAGACTCCCTCTGCCTACCCAAGGATGTCAGAGGACAGAAATCAGTTAACCACCTAACTGAGGAACTCAATTTAACCTTGCGCAATACCCTAGTTGGCAGATGCACCCCTAAAAACATTTGTCATAAGAAACTAGCTCCCTGGTACACAGAAAATACCCAAGCTTTGAAGCAAACTTCCAGAAAATTGGAACGGAAATGGCGCCACACCAAACTGGAAGTCTTCCGACTAGCACCGTGCAGTACCGAAGAGCCCTCACTGCTGCTCGATCATCCTATTTTTCCAACTTAATTGAGGAAAATAAGAACAATCCGAAATGTATTTTTGATACTGTCGCAAAGCTAACTAAAAAGTAGTATTCCCCAAGAGAGGATGGCTTTTACTTGAGCAGTGATAAATTCATGAACACCTTTGGGGAAAAGATCATGATCATTAGAAAGCAAATTGCGGACTCCACTTTAAATCTGCGTATTCCTCCAAAGCTCAGTTGTCCTGAGTCTGCACAACACTGCCAGGACCTAGGATCAAGAGAGCCACTCAAGTGTTTTAGTACTATATCTCTTGACACAATGATGAAAATAATCATGGTCTCTAAACCTTCAAGCTGCCTACTGGACCCTATTCCAACTAAACTACTGAAAGAGCTGCTTCCTGTGCTTGGCCCTCCTATGTTGAACATAATAAATGGCTCTCTATCCACCGGATGTGTACCAAACTCACTAAAAGTGGCAGTAATAAAGCCTCTCTTGAAAAAGCCAAACCTTGACCCAGAATTGTTATTTATTTTTAAACTGTCGGCCTACATCGAATCTTCCATTCCTCTCAAAAATGTTTGAAAAAGCTGTTGCGCAGCAACTCACTGCCTTCCTGAAGACAAACAATGTATACAAAATGCTTCAGTCTGGTTTTAGACCCCATCACAGCACTGAGACTGCACTTGTGAAGGTGGTAAATGACCTTTTAATGGTGTCAGACCGAGGCTCTGCATCTGTCCTCATGCTCCTAGACCTTAGTGCTGCTTTTGATACCATCGATCACCACATTCTTTTGGAGAGATTGGAAACCCAAATTGGTTTACACGGACAAGTTCTGGCCTGGTTTAGATCTTATCTGTCGGAAAGATATCAGTTTGTCTCTGTGAATGGTTTGTCCTCTGACAAATCAACTGTAAATTTCAGTGTTCCTCAAGGTTCCGTTTTAGGACCACTATTGTTTTCACTATATTTTACCTCTTGGTGATGTCATTCGAAAACATAATGTTAACTTTCACTGCTATGCGGATGACACACAGCTGTACATTTCAATGAAACATGGTGAAGCCCCAAAATTGCCCTCGCTAGAAGCCTGTGTTTCAGACATAAGGAAGTGGATGGCTGCAAACTTATAAACTCGGAGATGCTTGTTCTAGGTCCCAAGAAACAAAGAGATCTTCTGTTGAATCTGACAATTAATCTTGATGGTTGTACAGTCGTCTCAAATAAAACCGAAGGACCTCGGCGTTCCTCTGGACCCTGATCTCTCTTTTGACGAACATATCAAGACTGTTTCAAGGACAGCTTTTTTCCATCTACATAACATTGCAAAAATCAGAAGCTTTCTGTCCAAAAATGCAGAAAAATGTATCCATGCTTTTGTTACTTCAAGGTTACACTACTGCAATGCTCTACTTTCCGGCTACCCGGATAAAACACTAAATAAACTTCAGTTAGTGCTAAATACGGGTGCTAGAATCCTGACTAGAACCACAAAATTTTATCATATTACTCCAGTGCTAGCCTCCCTACACTGGCTTCCTGTTAAGGCAACGGCTGATTTCAAGGTTTTACTGCTAACCTACAAAGCATTACATGGGCTTGCTCCTACCCATCTTTCCGATTTGGTTATTCCGTACATACCTACACGTACGCTACAGTCACAAGACGCAGGCCTCCTAATTGTCCCTAGAATTTCTAAGCAAACAGCTGGAGGCAGGGCTTTCTCCTATAGAGCTACATTTTTATGGAATGGTCTGCCTACCCATGTGAGAGACGCAGACTCGGCCTCAACCTTTAAGTCTTTACTGAAGACTCATCTCTTCAGTAGGTCATATGATTGAGTGTAGTCTGGCCCAGGAGTGTGAAGGTGAATGGAAAGGCTCTGGAGCAACGAACCGCCCTTGCTGTCTCTGCCTGGCCGGTTCCCCTCTCTCTACTGGGATTATCTGCCTCTAACCCTATTACAGGGGCTGAGTCACTGGCTTACTGGTTCTCTTCCATGCCGTCCCTAGGAGGGGTGCGTCACTTGAGTGGGTTGAGTCACTGACGTGATCTTCCTGTCTGGGTTGGCGCCCCCCCTTTGGTTGTGCCGTGGCGGAGATCTTTGTGGGCTATACTCGGCCTTGTCTCAGGATGGTAAGTTGGTGGTTGAAGATATCCCTCTAGTGGTGCGGGGAATGTGCTTTGGCAAAATGGGTGGGGTTATATCCTTCCTGTTTGGCCCTGTCCGGGGGTATCATCGTATGGGATCACAGTGTCTCCTGACCCCTCCTGTCTCAGCCTCCTGTATTTATGCTGCAGTAGTTTGTGTCGGGGGGCTAGGGTCAGTTTGTTATATCTGGAGTACTTCTCCTGTCTTATCCGGTGTCCTGTGTGAATTGATGTATGCTCTCTCTAATTCTCTATCTCTTTCTCTTTTCTTTCTCTCTCTCGGAGGACCTGAGCCCTAGGACCATGCCTCAGGACTACCTGGCATGATGACTCCTTGTTGTCCCCAGTCCACCTGGCCGTGCTGCTGCTCCGGTTTTAACTGTTCTGCCTGCGTCTATGGAACCCTGACCTGTTCACCGGATGTGCTACCTGTCCCAGACCTGCTGTTTTCAACTCTCTAGAGACAGCAGGAGCGGTAGAGATACTCTTAATGATCGGCTATGAAAAGCCAACTGACATTTACTCCTGAGGTGCTGACTTGCTGCAACCTCGACAACTACTGTGATTATTATTATTTGACCCTGCTGGTCACTTATGAACATTTGAACATCTTGGCCATGTTCTGTTATAATCTCCACCCGGCACAGCCAGAAGAGGACTGGCCACCCCTCATAGCCTGGTTCCTCATAGCTAGGTTTCTTCCTAGGGAGTTTTTCCTAGCCACCCTGCTTCTACACCTGCATTGCTTGCTGTTTGGGGTTTTAGGCTGGGTTTCTGTACAGCACTTTGAGATATCAGCTGATGTAAGAAGGACTTTATAAATACATTTGATTTGATTTGTAGTTGAATAGCCCCGCCTTAGAGGCAGGTCCTCCCCAGAGTATGTACCCACCTCAGGAGAGTCCCCTGGTAGAGAGGAACCATCACAGTATGTACCCACCTCAGGAGAGTCCCCTGGTAGAGAGGAACCATCACAGTATGTACCCACCTCAGGAGAGTCCTCTGGTAGAGAGGAACCATCACAGTATGTACCCACCTCAGGAGAGTCCCCTGGTAGAGAGGAACCATCACAGTATGTACCCACCTCAGGAGAGTCCTCTGGTAGAGAGGAACCATCACAGTATGTACCCACCTCAGGAGAGTCCCCTGGTAGAGAGGAACCATCACAGTATGTACCCACCTCAGGAGAGTCCTCTGGTAGAGAGGAACCATCACAGTATGTACCCACCTCAGGAGAGTCCTCTGGTAGAGAGGAACCATCACAGTATGTACCCATCTCAGGAGAGTCCCCTGGTAGAGAGGAACCATCACAGTATGTACCCACCTCAGGAGAGTCCTCTGGTAGAGAGGAACCATCACAGTATGTACCCACCTCAGGAGAGTCCTCTGGTAGAGAGGAACCATCACAGTATGTACCCACCTCAGGAGAGTCCTCTGGTAGAGAGGAACCGTCACGGTCTGTGTCTTCAGACAGCTCCGTGTTCTCCACCTCACCCTCTCTCGTCCTCCGTTCCATTGAACCTACATCATAGTCTGGGTGACGAACACAGGAGAGAAGAAGACTGTCAAACTGGCACATGGTGTTGACAACAGTGAGGAGCAGGCATCAGAAAATGGAACTTTTCAACATACCCTTCAACACGCAAATCTGTAGGGATAAAGAGTAGTAACTTACCTATTGGCGGTATGTCAGGAGGGCTACTGTTCTCATCAGGAGGACTAGACGGTTTAGTCATCACCCCAATGTCGTCACTGTTGCCGTTGCACTTGTCAGAGATGATGGGGAGGTAGGCCAGGTAGGTGTTGGGGTTTTGGTCAGGCGGTCTGGACACTATGAGGTGGACCAGTCCTTTGACCTTTCGGATAGTGGTGACAGCTTTAGTGTGAGACACACCAGTCATCAGCTCCTCGTTCACCTGATGGATAGAAACACCGTCAGCTAGAAACCTCAAAACTGCGTCATGTATGGTAGGGTGAAACAGGGTAAAACGTTTATTACGACGTGCCCTTGTGCACAACCCTGCATTCAGATGAGTTATGGTCAAAGATCACCACCTAGTGGACAAGAGCTGTTATTACATTGAAAACACCGCCGCAAGAGTCGATCAGACTTACTTTGAGCAGTCTATCCCCCACTTGCAGCCGTCCTGTACGATCTGCTATGCCACCAGGGGTGATGGACTTGACAAAGATGCCCCTCTCTCCTCCGATAACAGAGAAGCCTAGGCCTCCGGCCGCAGGCTTGTCAAGGTCCAACTGAATGATCTCCTCCTGGAAGCACAACAAAACAGAATTAGAATATTACTTTCACTGTCCAATGTCCAGGGGCAATCGAAAATCTCAAGAAACCCACAGGTTGGAGTCAACAGATCAAAACACTTTAGTCTACACCTTTTATTGACTACTAAAGGACATATCCTTATAGCCATCAACAGGGAAATGGTCAAAAACATCAAGTTCCTCACCATAAACATCTACAAGGAGCTGAAATCGTCAAACCATAGACACCCCGGTGAAGGCATGACAGTGACTCTTCAAACTCTGGAGGCTGAAGAAACTTGGCCTGTCCCCTAGGGCTCTCAGTGTTCTACAGGAGCACCATCGAGAGCATATTGTCGGGCTGCTTCACAGCCTGGTACGGCAACTCCACCACCACGGACGGCAAGGCTCTTCAGAGGGTGGTACGCTCAGCCAAACGCGCCATTGTGTGCACACTGTCTGCACTCCAGGACACTTACAACACCAGGTGGCTCAGGAAGGCCAAGGAGATCATTAAGGACCTCAGCCACGGACTGTTGTCCACGCTTCCATCACTCCGCACGGAGCGAAAGGCTAGAGCAGCCGCTTTCAAGGAGCGGGACACTAATCCGGATGCTTATAAGAAATCCCGCTATGCCTTCAGACGAACCATCAAACAAGCAAAGCGTCAATACAGGACTAAGATTGAATCCTACTACGCCGGCTCGTCGGATGTGGCAGGGCTTGAAAACTATTACGAAATACAAAACAAAGCCCAGCCACGAGCTGCCCAGTGACGGTAGCCGAATGACTTCTACGCGCGCTTCGAGGCAAGCAACACTGAAGCATGCACGAGAGCATCAGTTGTTCTGAACGACTGTGTGATCACGCTCTCCGTAGCCGGTCAGTAAGACCTTTAAACAGGTCAACATTGGACGTGTACTCCGAGCATGCACTGACCAACTGGCAAGTCACTTCACTGATACGCCCCCATTCACATCGACGGGGCTGCAGTGGAGCGGGTTGAGAGCTTCAACTTCCTTGGTGTCCACATCACCAACAAACTATTGTGGTCCAAATACACCAAGACAGTTGTGTAGAGGGCACAACTCCACCTATTCCCCCTCAGGAGACTGAAAATATTTGGCATGGGTCATCAGATCCTCAAAAAGTTCTACAGCTGTACCATCAAGAGCATCTCCTTATAGCAGAGTTAACCCAATTGCATATCCTTATAGCAGAGTTAACCCAATTGCATATCCTTATAGCCGAGTTAATGCAATTTAAATGTGTGTAAGTGCCTGAAGTTGATTTGCTATAGTCACATGTAAAGCAACAATGGGAAAGTAGTAGACTGCATAAAGCAGGTGTTGTCAATCTATCCAACAATAGGAAAGTAGTAGACTGAATAAAGCAGGTGTTGTCAATCTATCCAACAATAGGATAGTAGTAGACTGAATAAAGCAGGTGTTGTCAATATCCAACAATAGGAAAGTAGTAGACTGAATAAAGCAGGTGTTGTCAATCTATCCAACAATAGGAAAGTAGTAGACTGAATAAAGCAGGTGTTGTCAATCTATCCAACAATAGGAAAGTAGTAGACTGAATAAAGCAGGTGTTGTCAATCTATCCAACAATAGGAAAGTAGTAGACTGAATAAAGCAGGTGTTGTCAATCTATCCAACAATAGGAAGGTAGTAGACTGAATAAAGCAGGTGTTGTCAATCTATCCAACAATAGGAAAGTAGTAGACTGAATAAAGCAGGTGTTGTCAATCTATCCAACAATAGGAAAGTAGTAGACTGAATAAAGCAGGTGTTGTCAATCTATCTAACAATAGGAAAGTAGTAGACTGAATAAAGCAGGTGTAGTTACCTCTGGAGGACATAGTGTAGAGAAGGCCTCTGTTTCTCCGTGATCAGCCCCCAAGACATAATCTGTAACAGGGGGGGAAAGAACAGTCACATCATACTCCACAACATACCAGCGTTATGTTGAAGACGGCATGTTTTGTTCATAACATGCAGCGCCTTCAGAAAGTATTCATACCCCTTGACTTATTCCACATTTTGTTGTGTTTACAGCCTGAATTCAAAATTTGATTAAATATATATTTTTTGTCACCCATCTACATACAATACCCCATAATGAAGTGAAAACATGTTTTTAGAAGTGTTTGCAAATTTATTGAAAATGAAATTCAGAAATCTAATTTACATAGGTATTCACAAGTCAATACATGTTCGAATCACCGTTGGCAGCAATTTCAGCTGTGTGTCTAAGAGCTTTATACACACCTGGATTGTACAATATTTGCACATTATTATTTAAAAAAATCTTCAAGCTCTGTCAAGTTGATCATTGCTAGACAGCCATTTTCATGTTTTGCCATACATTTTCAAGCTGGTTTATGTCAAAACTGTAACTAGGCCGCTCAGGAACATCAAAAGTCTTCTTGGTAAGCAACTCCAGTGTGTATTAGGCCTTGTGTTTTAGGTTATTGTCCTGCTGAAAGGTGAATTCATCTCCTAGTGTCTGATGGAAAGCAGACTGAACCAGGTTTTGCCTGTGCTCAGCTCCATTATGTTTCTTTATGCTGAAAAGTCCTTAACGATTACAAGCATACCCATAACATGATGCAGCCACCACTATGCTTGAAAATATGGAGAGAGGTACTCATTGATGTGTTGTATTGGATTTGCCCCAAACATAACACTTAGTATTCAGGACAAAAAGTGAATTGCTTTGCCATATTTTTTTGCAGTATTACTTTAGTGCCTTGTTGTAAACAGGATTTATGTTTTGGAATATTTTTATTCTGAACAGGCTTCCTTCTTTTCACTCTGTCAATTAGGTTAGTATTGTAGAGTCATTACAGTGTTGTTGATCCATCCTCAGTTTTCTCCTATCACAGGCATTAAACTTGAACTGTTTTAAAAAGTCAGCAGTGGCCTCATGGTGAAATCCCTGAGCAGTTTCCTTCCTGTCCGGCAACTAAGTTAGGAAGGACGCCTGTATCTTTGTAGTGACAATCAAAAGCCTAACTGATAACTTCACCACACCACGCTCAAAGAGACATTCAGCAACTGCTTTCTAATTATTATTATTATTTTTACATCTACCAATCGGTGGCATCCCTTGAGAACTTAAAAAAAACCTTGGTCTTTGCTTGAAATTCACTACACAGTTGAGGGACCTTACAGATAATTGTATGTCTGGGGTACAGAGATTGGCTAGTCATAAAAAATAAAATGTGGGGTATTGTGCGTAGATCAGTAACATAACATCTCAATTTAAAATTCAGGCTGTAACAACAAAATGTGGAACAAGTATAGGGGTATTGTATACTTCCTGATTGTGAAGGTAAGAGAACTTGACTGGATGTACTTACTGTATATGTACCATAATGCTATACACATTCAGCAAATCTTTCAAAGGATAACAGTCTACGATTTGTATGGATAGGCTTTTACAAGTACTTACCGTTGAGGCTGGTGGAGACTTCAGGACTGACGTTGTTGTTGAGAAAAGAAATACTCTTCTGTCCTGGAGACACTGGTTTCCCATCCCTGGAGGGAGAAGAGAGATAGAGAGATCAATTAGGTCAAGGATAATGAACACATGTACCTCTTGGACGGGTATCTGAAGAGGGCATTATAGGAAGTAATCATTTATTGAGTCTCTCAGTTCCAAACCTCTTTGGCACTAGCTGGCAAGCACTGCCTTGCACAGAAATGGACTGAATGTTAAATAGTAAAGGACATTTCCTGGGAAAAAACATGTTTATGGTACATAAGGCTAGTGTTTACCTGGTGAGGTCCCTGAGGGACCCTCACAGGTCTACACCTAACCCAAAGTGCCTAGTGTGTAGGGGCTAGGGGTCTATTTGGAATTCAGGGTGAGGGTTAAGTTTACCTTGTAGCTTTGATAGTGAGCTCCCTGAGGGAGATCTCCAGCAGCCTGCAGCTCTCATTGAGGGTCAGGTCCAGAGTTGGAGCTCCGTTGATATAGTGGACCAGGTCCAAGGGCCTCAGACTCCCCTCCAGCAGCGCCACCGAGCCAGGCAGTACCTCCTTTATGAACAACACCCCGTACACACTGTCACTGCCCCCGTCCAATACTAGACCTGTAGGGAGAGACAACGTTATGCCTTATGAACAACACCCTGTACACACTGTCACTGCCCCCATCCAATACTAGACCTGTAGGGAGAGACAACGTTATGCCTTATGAACAACACCCTGTACACACTGTCGATGTCCAATACTAGACCTGTAGGGAGACACAACGTTAAGCCTTATGAACAACACCCCGTACACACTGTCACTGTCCAATACTAGACCTGTAGGGAGACACAACGTTAAGCCTTATGAACAACACCCTGTACACACTGTCACTGTCCAATACTAGACCTGTAGGGAGAGACAACGTTATGCCTTATGAACAACACCCTGTACACACTGTCACTGTCCAATACTAGACCTGTAGGGAGCGATACAACACCCTGTACACACTGTCACTGCCCAATACTAGACCTGTAGGGAGCGATACAACACCCTGTACACACTGTCCAATACCGACCTGTAGGGAGAGACAACACCCTGTACACACTGTCACTGTCCAATACTAGACCTGTAGGGAGACACAACGTTAAGCCTTATGAACAACACCCTGTACACACTGTCACTGTCTAATACTAAACCTGTAGGGAGAGACAACACCCTGTACACACTGCCCAATACTAGACCTGTAGGGAGCGATACAACACCCTGTACACACTGTCCAATACTAGACCTGTAGGGAGAGATACAACACCCTGTACACACTGTCCAATACTAGACCTGTAGGGAGAGATACAACACCCTGTACACACTGTCCAATACTAGACCTGTAGGGAGAGACACAACACCCTGTACACACTGTCACTGTCCAATACTAGACCTGTAGGGAGAGATACAACACCCTGTACACACTGTCCAATACTAGACCTGTAGGGAGAGAGACAACACCCTGTACACACTGTCACTGTCCAATACTAGACCTGTAGGGAGAGACACAACACCCTGTACACACTGTCACTGTCCAATACTAGACCTGTAGGGAGAGATACAACAACCTGTACACACTGTCAAATACTAGACCTGTAGGGAGAGACACAACACCCTGTACACACTGTCAAATACTAGACCTGTAGGGTGAGACACAACACCCTGTACACACTGTCCAATACTAGACCTGTAGGGAACGATACAACACCCTGTACACACTGTCACTGTCCAATACTATACCTGTAGGGAGAGATACAACAACCTGTACACACTGTCAAATACTAGACCTGTAGGGAGAGACACAACACCCTGTACACACTGTCCAATACTAGACCTGTAGGGAGAGATACAACACCATTAAGCTTTATGGACAACACCACATACACACAGTCACATGTGTTGCTATGGAAAACTGAAGTCCAGCTTGGTTATACCTGTTCCATTCTCTTCTGTTTGGTGCCTGATGAACACAACCCTGACCTTCTGAACCAAAAGCGGTCACATAAACCACCACAGCAAGGCAGTGGAAGCTATTTATAGTCCCCCCCCCAAAAAAACACCACACATTCCTTTCAAACTGCAATCTAACACCCTTTTACACATTGTGCTTTCTTGAGCTCTGTCCATGTCACAAGTTCTTTACAATCATCATCATCATCATCATCATCATCATCGGTGAGGTTGATAACCCCAAACCAACACAGATATAACAGTTGAGATGATACACGTGAGTTAAATATATCATTTTAGGCAGTGTAAATAGATCTCTATATCTCTCTTACCTAATGTTTGGTCAGGGCACTGGAAGGAGATGTCGTACAGTAGGTGTGCTTCTATAGGGGGTTTAGGAGCCTCGAGAACCCTTCCTACCACTAGATCCACCACCCTGGGGGCCGCTCTCACCAGGTTCACCACCTCAGTGTGACCCATGTTGGACACATCTTTGTTGTTCACCTGAAGGGGGGGGTCGTTAGTATGCTTGTGATACAGCATGACAGGGAGTGTTAAAACATGACTATCAATTTGTCTTCAATTTCTCGTATCCTCTCTCCGTGTCCTCAAACTGCATTGGAGAAGGAGACCCAAAGTCTCTCCTCACCTCCTTAAAACACATTGGAGGAGGAGGTGAGGAATCAAGGAAACCCAGATTGAGAGTGTTCAGTAGCTAGATTCGGCAGATGTGTACCATGATCATGCGATCCCCGGGACGCAGCCTGCCGTCTCCCTTGGCAGGGTCCTGGATGATGTCATGGATGTAACAGCCCAGGTCGTTCCCTTTGGTCAGAGTAAACCCCAGGCTTCCTTTCTCAGACTTCACAAGGGACACTTTCAGCTCCACGTCCTGACGAACAGACAGTGGTAAACAAACGTCGTTGGAATCAAACTGCGCTGAAAAGGAACTGAATACTGAATACTACACAAACTCAGCATAAAAAGAAACGTCCTCCCACTGTTAAATGCGTTTATTTTCAGCAAACTTAACATGTGTAAATATTTGTATGAACATAAGATTCAACAGATAAACTGAACAAGTGGCCACCAGCTGCATTAAGTACTGCAGTGCATCTCCTCCTCATGGACTGCACCAGATCTGCCAGTTCTTGCTTTGAGATGTTACCCAACTCTTCCACCAAGCCACCTGCAAGTTCCCGGACATTTCTGGGGGGAATGGCCCTAGCCCTCACCCTCCGATCCAACAGGTCCCAGAAGTGCTCAATGGGATTGAGATCCGGGCTCTTCGCTGGCCATGGCAAAACACTGACATTCTTGTCTTACAGGAAATCACGCACAGAACGAGCAGTATGGCTGATGGCATTGTCATGCTGGAGGGTCATATGTCAGGATGAGCCTGCAGGAAGGGTACCACATGCTAGAGGAGGATGTCTTCCCTGTAACGCACAGCATTGAGATTGCCTGCAATGACAACAAGCTCAGTCCGATGATGCTGTGACACACTGCCCCAGACCATGACGGACCCTCCACCTCCAAATCGATCCCGCTCCAGAGTACAGGCCTCGGTGTTAAGCTCATTCCTTCGACAATAAATGCAAATCCGACCATCACCCCTGGTGAGACAAAACCGTGACTCATCAGGGAAGAGCACTTTTTGCCAGTCTTGTCTGGTCCAGCGACGGTGGGTTTGTGCCCGTAGGCGACGTTGTTGCCGGTGATGTCTGGTGAGGACCTGCCTTACAACAGGCCTACAAGCCCTCAGTCCAGCCTCTCTCAGCCTATTACGGACAGTCTGAGCACTGATGGAGGGATTGTGCGTCCCTGGTGTAACTCAGACAGTTGTTGTTGCCATCCTGTACCTGTCCCGCAGGTGTGATGTTCAGATGTACCGATCCTGTGCAGGTGTTACATGTGGTCTGCCACTGCGAGGACGATCAGCTGTCCGTCTGCGTCTCAGTACGGACATTGCAATTTATTGCCCTGGCCACATCTGCAGTCCTCATGCTTCCTTGCAGCATGCATAAGGCATGTTCACGCAGATGAGCAGGGACATTGGGCATCTTTCTTTTTGTGTTTTTCAGAGTCAATAGAAAGGCCTCTTTAGTGTCCTAAGTTTTCATAACTGTGCCCTTAATTGCCTGCCGTCTGTAAGCTGTTAGTGTCTTAACGACCGTTCCACAGGTGCATGTTCATTAATTGTTCATGGTTCATTGAACAAGCATGGGGAAACAGTGTTTAAACCCTTTACAATGAGGATCAGTGAAGTTATTTGGATTTTTACGAATGATCTTTTAAAGACAGGGTCCTGAAAAAGGGACGTTTCTTTTTTTTGCTGAGTTTAGTTACATAATTACATGGATAATAATGCACATTACATCCTTCCCTTGGACCTCCTCCAATGTGCTTTGAGAGAAAGGAATGGAGGAAACCAGGACGGTCGTAGTACTTGCTTTCAGACAGGTCCTAGTGTTCCCCTGCTCTTACCGGCACAAACTCCTCCATGTCCTGTCTGTTGTCTGTCAGGGTGTGGTTGAAGTGTGGTGGTCGAGGGAGAGGCAGGGGGTCGGGACTGGGGGCTTCTGGAGATAATACCATAGGTTGAGGGGTGATGGTCAGGTCAGGGACCCGAGTGGAGGAGGAGGGACACCTGCGGAAATAGAACAAGGAATCCATCAAATAAGTGATTTTTAAACCAACGGTTGTCGCAAGGTTGTTTACTGTAACCTGGTTTAGACCCCACAGAGCAAGTAGAAGCTGAAGCACAGTGTTAAACTGAGGTGGCATTCTTAGTCTATAAGGTTATCATAGAAATATCTTGTGTAGAACAGATCATACAATATTATTGTCTGTCAGGTAGAATAAAAACACTTTTCATTACATTTCACCTGACTGCAATGAGTCACCTCCTGGCTCAAAGTGGAGGAGAGATCGACTTCATCACTACTTGTATTTATGAGAGGTATTGACATGATAACATACGCACTATACACGTGGATTTAGTATTGTAGATATGTGGTAGTGATGGCCCTCCCCTACTTCCGGGTTGGAGCGAGTGGTCGCATCCGCACTTCGGTCTGCAGGTAGTATAACTTTTCATTACATTTCATTATAGTACAACGGTTTGATTTGTCTAATCTTAGCAATTTCTTCTTAGCTAGCTACATAGCCGTCTTTGTATCAAAGATAATTGCGTAATTATCGTATTTCGTCGTCCAAACGTAGTCTACACTACACTGCTATCTGCCCAGCAGCTAGCCAGCTAGCCAGCTAGCAAACGTCCACCGTCTATCGAATAGCAGCACTGTAAAAACTATTACACTCAACTGAACGACTTGATTAGTGTAGTGTTAGCTAGCTACATAGTTGTCTTTGCTGTCTTCGTATCCAAGATAATTGTGTAGTTTAGAGTGTGTAGTCTTAGAGTGATTATCTTAATTTACCGAGGTTAGCTAGCCAGCTATTTGTCGTCCTTAACGTAGGAGACACTGCTAGCTAGCCAACAGCTAGCCAACGTCTACCGAATAGAACTTCCTCACTCAACAACCCGGTCGCATTCCGCTTCGCTCCACAGGTAGTATCACATTTTCATTTCATTTCATTACAGTACAACGGTTTGATTTGTTTGATCGTAGCTAGCTACATAGCTAGCTACATAGCCGTCTTTGTATCAAAGATAATTGTGTAGTCTAGAGCGATTTTCTAGGTTAGCTAGCCAGCTATTGTCGCTCTTTTAACGCAACGTAACGTAATCAACACTGCTAGCTAGCCAGCTAGCCCCCGAATAGCAGCACTGTCGAAACTATCACACCCAACGGAACGACTTGATTAGTGTAGTGTCAACAACGCAGCCACTGCCAGCTAGCCTACAAAGTCAACAACGCAGCCACTGCCAGCTAGCCTACTTCAGCAGTACTGTATCATTTTAATCATTTTAGTCAATAAGATTCTTGCTACGTAAGCTTAACTTTCTGAACATTCGAGACGTGTAGTCCACTTGTCATTCCAATCTCCTTTGCATTAGCGTAGCCTCTTCTGTAGCCTGTCAACTATGTGTCTGTCTGTCCCTGTTCTCTCCTCTCTGCACAGACCATACAAACGCTCCACACCGCGTGGCCGCGGCCACCCTAATCTGGTGGTCCCAGCGCGCACGACCCACGTGGAGTTCCAGGTCTCCGGTAGCCTCTGGAACTGCCGATCTGCGGCCAACAAGGCAGAGTTCATCTCAGCCTATGCCTCCCTCCAGTCTCTCGACTTCTTGGCACTGACGGAAACATGGATCACCACAGATAACACTGCTACTCCTACTGCTCTCTCTTCGTCCGCCCACGTGTTCTCGCACACCCCGAGAGCTTCTGGTCAGCGGGGTGGTGGCACCGGGATCCTCATCTCTCCCAAATGGTCATTCTCTCTTTCTCCCCTTACCCATCTGTCTATCGCCTCCTTTGAATTCCATGCTGTCACAGTTACCAGCCCTTTCAAGCTTAACATCCTTATCATTTATCGCCCTCCAGGTTCCCTCGGAGAGTTCATCAATGAGCTTGATGCCTTGATAAGCTCCTTTCCTGAGGACGGCTCACCTCTCACAGTTCTGGGCGACTTTAACCTCCCCACGTCTACCTTTGACTCATTCCTCTCTGCCTCCTTCTTTCCACTCCTCTCCTCTTTTGACCTCACCCTCTCACCTTCCCCCCCTACTCACAAGGCAGGCAATACTCAATTTGTAAGTCGCTCTGGATAAGAGCGTCTGCTAAATGACTTAAATGTAAATGTATACTCATCTTTACTAGATGCTGTTCTTCCACTAACCTCATTGCAACTCCCCTCCAAGTCTCCGACCACTACCTTGTATCCTTTTCCCTCTCGCTCTCATCCAACACTTCCCACACTGCCCCTACTCGGATGGTATCGCGCCGTCCCAACCTTCGCTCTCTCTCCCCCGCTACTCTCTCCTCTTTCATCCTATCATCTCTTCCCTCTGCTCAAACCTTCTCCAACCTATCTCCTGATTCTGCCTCCTCAACCCTCCTCTCCTCTCCTCCCTTTCTGCATCCTTTGACTCTCTATGTCCCCTATCCTCCAGGCCGGCTCGGTCCTCCCCTCCCGCTCCGTGGCTCGACGACTCATTGCGAGCTCACAGAACAAGGCTCCGGGCAGCCGAGCGGAAATGGAGGAAAACTCGCCTCCCTGCGGACCTGGCATCCTTTCACTCCCTCCTCTCTACATTTTCCTCTTCTGTCTCTGCTGCTAAAGCCACTTTCTTCCACTCTAAATTCCAAGCATCTGCCTCTAACCCTAGGAAGCTCTTTGCCACCTTCTCCTCCCTCCTGAATCCTCCTCCCCCTCCCCCTCCTCCCCCTCTCTGCAGATGACTTCGTCAACCATTTTGAAAAGAAGGTCGACGACATCCGATCCTCGTTTGCTAAGTCAAACGACACCGCTGGTTCTGCTCACACTGCCCTACCCTGTGCTCTGACCTCTTTCTCCCCTCTCTCTCCAGATGAAATCTCGCGTCTTGTGACGGCCGGCCGCCCAACAACCTGCCCGCTTGACCCTATCCCCTCCTCTCTTCTCCAGACCATTTCCGGAGACCTTCTCCCTTACCTCACCTCGCTCATCAACTCATCCCTGACCGCTGGCTACGTCCCTTCCGTCTTCAAGAGAGCGAGAGTTGCACCCCTTCTGAAAAAACCTACACTCGATCCCTCCGATGTCAACAACTACAGACCAGTATCCCTTCTTTCTTTTCTCTCCAAAACTCTTGAACGTGCCGTCCTTGGCCAGCTCTCCCGCTATCTCTCTCAGAATGACCTTCTTGATCCAAATCAGTCAGGTTTCAAGACTAGTCATTCAACTGAGACTGCTCTTCTCTGTATCACGGAGGCGCTCCGCACTGCTAAAGCTAACTCGCTCTCCTCTGCTCTCATCCTTCTAGACCTATCGGCTGCCTTCGATACTGTGAACCATCAGATCCTCCTCTCCACCCTCTCAGAGTTGGGCATCTCTGGCGCGGCCCACGCTTGGATTGCGTCCTACCTGACAGGTCGCTCCTACCAGGTGGCGTGGCGAGAATCTGTCTCCTCACCACGCGCTCTCACCACTGGCGTCCCCCAGGGCTCTGTTCTAGGCCCTCTCCTATTCTCGCTATACACCAAGTCACTTGGCTCTGTCATAACCTCACATGGTCTCTCCTATCATTGCTATGCAGACGACACACAATTAATCTTCTCCTTTCCCCCTTCTGATGACCAGGTGGCGAATCGCATCTCTGCATGTCTGGCAGACATATCAGTGTGGATGACGGATCACCACCTCAAGCTGAACCTCGGCAAGACGGAGCTGCTCTTCCTCCCGGGGAAGGACTGCCCGTTCCATGATCTCGCCATCACGGTTGACAACTCCATTGTGTCCTCCTCCCAGAGCGCTAAGAACCTTGGCGTGATCCTGGACAACACCCTGTCGTTCTCAACTAACATCAAGGCGGTGGCCCGTTCCTGTAGGTTCATGCTCTACAACATCCGCAGAGTACGACCCTGCCTCACACAGGAAGCGGCGCAGGTCCTAATCCAGGCACTTGTCATCTCCCGTCTGGATTACTGCAACTCGCTGTTGGCTAGGCTCCCTGCCTGTGCCATTAAACCCCTACAACTCATCCAGAACGCCGCAGCCCGTCTGGTGTTCAACCTTCCCAAGTTCTCTCACGTCACCCCGCTCCTCCGCTCTCTCCACTGGCTTCCAGTTGAAGCTCGCATCCGCTACAAGACCATGGTGCTTGCCTACGGAGCTGTGAGGGGAACGGCACCTCAGTACCTCCAGGCTCTGATCAGGCCCTACACCCAAACAAGGGCACTGCGTTCATCCACCTCTGGCCTGCTCGCCTCCCTACCACTGAGGAAGTACAGTTCCCGCTCAGCCCAGTCAAAACTGTTCGCTGCTCTGGCCCCCCAATGGTGGAACAAACTCCCTCACGACGCCAGGACAGCGGAGTCAATCACCACCTTCCGGAGACACCTGAAACCCCACCTCTTTAACGAATACCTAGGATAGGATAAAGTAATCCTTCTCACCCCCCCCCTTAAAAGATTTAGATGCACTATTGTAAAGTGGCTGATCCACTGGATGTCATAAGGTGAACGCACCAATTTGTAAGTCGCTCTGGATAAGAGCGTCTGCTAAATGACTTAAATGTAAATGTAAATGATTAGGGGCCTGAGGGCATTTTAAAATTGTATAAACTGCCTTAATTTTGCTGGATCCCAGGAAGAGCAGCTGCTGCCGTGGTGGGAAATAATGTTTATTTATTATTATTATCCCCATTTCAAGCTCATCTTTCGAAAATACAAATAAATAAATAAAAAAACATGTATTTTTCAGAATGTTTAGATCCGGGATAAACAGGCCCTCCCCTCTCCGGGGTTACAGGCCCTCCCCTCTCCGGGGTTACAGGCCCTCCCCTCTCCGGGGTTACAGGCCCTCCCCTCTCCGGGGTTACAGGCCCTCCCCTCTCCGGGGTTACAGGCCCTCCCCTCTCCGGGGTTACAGGCCCTCCCCTCTCCGGGGTTACAGGCCCTCCCCTCTCCGGGGTTACAGGCCCTCCCCTCTCCGGGGTTACAGGCCCTCCCCTCTCCGGGGTTACAGGCCCTCCCCTCTCCGGGGTTACAGGCCCTCCCCTCTCCGGGGTTACAGGCTAACATGAGTAATATCAGCAGTAGGATATAATCTTTACCTTTTGCTGAGGTTGGACAGTGACAGGTTGGAAGAGTAGTAGGCAGAGCGGATGGTGTCATCCAGCTCACAGGGGGTCTCATACTGGCGGAGTCTCTCCAGCGTGAGGTTACTGCTGGGGGTCTGGTAGATACTACGATCCCAGGCTTGTCGGCCCTGCTCCAGAGATGGGCTGAAGGCCTCCTCCACCTGAATGAATTAAGTAATGAATGAATGGATAAATAAATAAATCCATTGTTTAGTCATTCATGAATTTGACAAAATGTCCAGTTGCCTCAGCCGAGTGAAACAATACACACATTAAAAACTCAATAGTTTACAGACCCATTCCTATTGTGGTTCTTGATATCAATTGTTACTAATTATCAATGAAATCGTTACCTCCTCATCATCTGTGCTGTCACTGTAGCTGTCCCGACGGCTGGGGGACTTCATGAGCAGCCTGTCCAGAGCTTCCTCCATTTGCCCAGGCCCCAGTCCCAGGCTCCTCTTCCCCTCAGACTCCACAGGAGAGGCTGTTCTGGGCCTGGCCAGGCTGGATTCAGGCTGCTGGGTCTGGACTACTGGTTCCTTACGAGGAGAGGCCATGGGAGTCTGGGGAGGGAGAATGAGATACACTCCGTAAGTATATTAGTGTATAGCTCACTAAACATCAAAAATACACTGCACTCCACTTATAGTGAATGCGGTTATAGTGATAAATGGTCCTATGCCATCACTGTAAGAGAAAAGCAGACATTTTGCCCAGTTTGTGGCCCACGTGAGAGGTGCTGCTGACTGTTAGAGATCCTCACCAGAGCAGAGGCGTCCATCTCAGGTAAGACACCCTGGTCAGGTCTACAGAGCAGCAGAGTGACCTCCTGGCCGGTCCCTCGCAGCGCTGAGATCACCTCCTAGTGGCAGGGCAGAGAAACGCAACAGAATATTTCATATGAAAATGGTTGAGTCATGTAATATTGGCACACAAGGGAGTCAGTTCTTCAACTGAAAAAGCCATTTGAAACCCCACCCCTTAATATAACCTATTGTTTGACTTGATTGATCAATATTGAAAAGGTGACACACGTGCTGCGAGAGTCCTTTGAGGGGCGTCTGGTTGACACGCACGATGACGTCACCCACGTTGATTCGTCCACTCTCAGCGGCAGGTTGCCCAGGGAAAAGCTTCTTGACCCGGACCATGCTGAAGCTGTTACCAGGGCCGTTACCAGTGTTCTGGTCAGGGAAGGTCTCCTCTCTACTGAAGCTGAACCCTAGGCCTGACGAATTCTTCAGCAAGGGCACCTCAAATACATTGTCTTGGGGACAGGAAGACAAGAAAACTTTATTGTCCAACAAAAACGTAAATGTGTATGACTGCTAACTCTCTCAGACACCACACACACCTGAGATACTGGTAGGAGCACAGGGTCAGCTGCAGAGTAACGCCCCTGGAGCAAATTATGGTTTAAGTGCCTTGCTCAAGGGCACAACGGCAGTAGGGCACAATGTCATAATCAAACATCAAAGACTAGCAACTGCTGGTGACGTATAAGAAAGTAATGAGTGTTTGAATTAATGTGTGTGTACTGTACACTCACTATCAGTGATGAAGATGTACTCTGGCTGGGCTTTAGGCGGAGCAGCCTCTGGCGCCGGTTGTTGCTGGTCGCTGGGAGGGGTGCACTGAGGCGTCAGAGGGGCGTGGATACGGTCCGCAGGGAGCTGACCCTTCTCTAACAGCAAGTGGACCATCTGAAGAGGGGAGGAGCAGAGGAGAAGGGGAGGAGCGGAGGAGAAGGGGAGGAGGAGAGGGGAGGAGCGGAGCGGAGGAGAAGGGGAGGGGAGGAGAAGGGGAGGAGCGGAGGAGGAGGGAGGAGAAGGGGAGGAGAAGGGGAGGGGAGAAGGGGAGGAGCGGAGGAGAGAAGGGGAGGAGCGGAGGAGAAGGGGAGGAGCAGAGGGGAAGGGGAGGAGGAGAGGAGGAGGAGCGGAGGAGAAGGGGGAGGAGAAGGAGCGGAGGAGAAGGAAGAGGAGCGAAGGAGAAGGGGAGGAGAAGGAGTGAAGGAGAGGAGCGAAGGAGAAGGGGAGGAGAAGGAGTGGAGCAGAGGGGAAGGGGGAGGAGCAGAGGGGAAGGGGAGGAGCAGAGGGGAAGGGGAGGAGCGGAGGAGGAGGAGGGAGGAGGAGCGGAGGAGAAGGGGGAGGAGCGGAGGAGAAGGGGAGGAGGGAGGGAGGAGCGGAGGAGGAGGGGAGGAGGAGAAGGAGGAGGAGGAGCGGAGGAGAGGGGGAGGAGCGGAGGAGGAGAAGGGGAGGAGCGGAGGAGGAGCGGAGGAGAAGGGGAGGAGCGGAGGAGGAGCGGAGGAGAAGGGGAGGAGCGGAGGGGAAGGGGAGGAGCAGAGGGGAAGGGGAGGAGCGGAGGAGGAGCGGAGGAGAAGGGGAGGAGCGGAGGAGGAGCGGAGGAGAAGGGGAGGAGCAGAGGGGAAGGGGAGGAGCAGAGGGGAAGGGGAGGAGCAGAGGGGAAGGGGAGGAGCAGAGGGGAAGGGGAGGAGCAGAGGGGAAGGGGAGGAGCAGAGGGGAAGGGGAGGAGCAGAGGGGAAGGGGAGGAGCGGAGGAGGAGGGGAGGAGCAGAGGGGAAGGGGAGGAGCGGAGGAGGAGGGGAGGAGCGGAGGAGAAGGGGAGGAGAGGAGCGGAGGAGAAGGGGAGGAGCGGAGGAGGGGAGGAGCGGAGGAGAAGGGGAGGGAGCGGAGGGGAAGGGGAGGAGCAGAGGGGGAGGGGAGGAAGGGGAGGAGAGAGAAGGGAGAAGCAGAGAAGGGGAGAAGGAGAAGGGAGAGGGGAGAGGAGGAGCGGAGGAGAAGCAGAGGGGAAGGGGAGAGGAGGAGCGGAGGAGGAGCGGAGGAGAAGGGGAGGAGAAGGGGAGGAGGAGAGAGCGGAGGAGGAGCGGAGGAGAAGGGGAGGAGCGGAGGAGAAGGGGAGGAGGAGCGGAGGAGAAGGGGAGGAGGAGGGAGGGGAGGAGGGGAGGAGGGGGCGGAGGGGGAGAAGGGGAGGAGGAGCGGAGGAGAGGGGAGGAGGAGCGGAGGGGAAGGGGAGGAGGAGAAGGAGAAGGGGAGGAGCGAAGGAGAAGGGGAGGAGCAGAGGGGAAGGGGAGGAGCAGAGAAGGGGAGGAGCAGAGAAGGGGAGGAGCAGAGGGGAAGGGGAGGAGCAGAGGGGAAGGGGGGGAGGAGCAGAGGGGAAGGGGAGGAGCAGAGGGGAAGGGGAGGAGCAGAGGGGAAGGGGAGGAGCAGAGGGGAAGGGGAGGAGCAGAGGAGAAGGGGAGGAGCAGAGAGAAGGGGAGGAGCAGAGGGGAAGGGGAGGAGAGAAGGAGAGGAGCGAAGGAGAAGGAAGGAGAGGAGCAGAGGAGAAGGGGAGGAGAAGGGGAGGGGAGGAGCGGAGGGGAAGGGGAGGAGCGGAGGGGAAGGGGAGGAGCGGAGGGGAAGGGGAGGAGCGGAGGAGAAGGGGAGGAGCGGAGGGGAAGGGGAGGAGCGGAGGAGAAGGGGAGGAGCGGAGGGGAAGGGGAGGAGCAGAGGGGAAGGGGAGGAGCGGAGGAGAAGGGGAGGAGCGGAGGAGAAGGGGAGGAGCGGAGGAGAAGGGGAGGAGCGGAGAGTAACACCACTGGTCAGAAAGCACAAGGAGTCTCAAATTGGAAAGAAGACACCATAAGCCTATATAGTAGATACAGTTGAAGTCGGAAGTTTACATACACCGTAGCCAAATACATTTAAACTCAGTTTCACAATTCCTGATATTTAATTAGATCAGTTAGGATCACCACTTTATTTTAAGAATGTGAAATGTCAGAATAATAGTGGAAAGAATGATTTATTTCAGCTTTTATTTCTTTCATCACATTCACAGTGGGTCAGAAGTTTACATACACTCAATTAGTATTTGGTAGCATTGCCCTTAAATTGTTTAACTTGGGTCAAATGATTTGGGTAGCCTTCCACAAGCTTCCCACAATAAGTTGGGTGAATTTTGGCCCATTCCTCCTGACAGAGCTGGTGTAACTGAGTCAGGTTTGTAGACGACCTTGCTCACACACACATTTCCAGTTCTGCCCACACATTTTCTATAGGTTTGAGGTCAGGGCTTTATGATGGCCACTCCAATACCTTGACTTTGTTGTCCGTAAGCCATTTTGCCACAATTTTGGAAGTATGCTTGGGGTCATTGTCCATTTGGAAGACCCATTTGTGACCAAGCTTTAACTTCCTGACTGATTTCTTGAGATGTTGCTTCAATATATCCACATAATTCTCCTCCCTCATAATGCCATTTATTTTGTGAAGTGCACCAGTCCCTCCTGCAACAAAGCACCTACACAACATGATGCTGTCACCCCCGTACTTCTTTGGCTTGCCAGCCTCCCCCTTTTTCCTCCAAACATAACGAAGGTCATTATGACCAAACCGTTCTATTTTTGTTTCATCAGACCAGAGGACATTTCTCCAAAAAGTATGATCTTTGTCCCCATGTGCAGTTGCAAACCGTAGTCTGTCTTTTTTATGGTGGTTTGGAGCATTGGCTTCTTCCTTGCTGAGTGGCCTTTCAGGTTATGTTGATATAGGACTCGTTTTACTGTGGATATAGATACTTTTGTACCCGTTTCCTCCAGCATCTTCACAAGGTCCTTTGCTGTTGTTGTTTTTCCTGAGGTCTTGTTTGATTTCTTTTGATTTTCCCATGATGTCAAGCAAAGAGGCACTGAGTTTGAAGGTAGGCCTTGAAATACATCCACAGGTACACCTCCAATAGACTCAAATGATGTCAATTAGCCTATCAGAAGCTTCTAAAGCCATGAAATAATTTTCTGGAATTTTCCAAGCTGTTTAAAGGCACAGTCAACTTAGTGTATGTAAACTTCTGACCCACTGGAATTGTGATACAGTGAATTATAGGTGAAATAATCTGTCTATAAACAATTGTTGGAAAAATGATTTGTGTCATGCACAAAGTAGATGTCCTAACCGACTTGCCAAAACTATAGAAATATGTGGAGTGGTTGTAAAAACTAGTTTTAATGACTCCAACCTAAGTGTATGTAAACTAGTTTTAATGACTCCAACCTAAGTGTATGTAAACTAGTTTTAATGACTCCAACCTAAGTGTATGTAAACTAGTTTTAATGACTCCAACCTAAGTGTATGTAAACTTCAGACTTCCACTGTAGATGCTGGAACTTGCTAAACAAGCTAATGGACTTTAAAAACTGTCTGGTTAAATCATACCGTAGTAGGCAATCAATCACCACCACAGGTAAGTGGAAATAAGGTCAAACTTGATGAAAGTGAACTATCGCTTCAACTGTGACTGCACTGACCTTTCCAGTATCTCTGAGGGTCTCCACAGCCTGCTTGTGAGTGGCTCCTTCCAGACTCTTCCCATTGACAGCCACCACCCTGTCACCTAGTAACAATAGAGACGGGTATTACACTGAGTGTACAAAACATTAGGAACACCTTCCTAATATTGAGCTGCATCCCCTTTTGTCCTCAGAACAGCCTCAATTTGTCGAGGCGTGGACTCCACTAGGTGTCGAAAGCGTTCCACAGGGATGTTGGCCCATGTTGACTCCAATGCTGCATGTCCCTTGGGTGGTGGAGCATTCTCGATACACACGGGAATCTTGATTGTGGAAAAACCTAGCAGCACTGCAGTTCTTGACACAAACCGGTGCGCCTGGTACCTACTACCATACCCCGTTCAAAGGCACTTAAATATTTTTGCTTGCCCACTTACCCTCTGAATGGCACACATACACAATATATGTGTCAATTGTCTCAAAGGTTTAAAAATCCTTCTTTAACCCCGTCTCCTCCCCTTCATCTACACTGATTTGAAGTGGATTTAACAAGTGGCATCAATAAGAGATCAGAGCTTTCACCTGGATTCACCTGGTCAGTCTATGTCATGGAAAGAGTTGTTAATGTATTGTAGACTCAGTGTATATAAACAGTCTGACTCAGCAAACACCAGTCAAGCATTGAGGTGCTGACAACATGATACCACGGCAGGTTTGTTGGGAATCCTCCATGCTGGCGCAAGTCCATCAGGGTAATGTTCAGTAAGATGCACCATGGCACAGGTTTTTGCTACGGAAAGCTTAACTCTGTGTTCTTATTGGACAAGGTCAGGTAGTACTCCCCAGGGGCGGCAGGGTAGCCTAGTGGTTAGAGCATTGGACTAGTAACCGAAAGGTTGCAAGTTCAAATCCCGAGCTGACAAGGTACAAAATCTGTCGTTCTGCCCTTGAACAGGCAGTTAACCCACTGTTCCTAGGCCGTCATTGAAAATAAGAATTTGTTCTTAACTGACTTGCCTAGTAAAATAAAGGGAAAAAAATAATAAAATAAATAAATAAATAAAAAAATGTTTTCTCCCCACTGATGTGTTGATCAGGCACCGGAGGGACTACCTGGACATGTCCAATAAGAAACCCTTGTTTTAAAACCTTTTGCTACGGTGTGCCTTACTGAACAGGACCTAGGTGCTATAGCTTACCCTTCTGGATCCTTCCGTCCAGTTCTGCAGCTCCTTTAGGGATGATGGCCTTCACATAAACCCCTCCATGCTTCACACTGGTATTCACTCCACCCTGAGGAGAACAGGTCGTGTCACTACAGTCAACCAGACAGAGGGAGCATAATGCTGTATTCAGTAGTCAACCAGACAGAGGGAGCATAATGCTGTATTCAGTAGTCAACCAGACAGAGGGAGCATAATGCTGTATTCAGTAGTCAACCAGACAGAGGGAGCATAATGCTGTATTCTCTACAGTCAACCAGACAGAGGGAGCATAATGCTGTATTCTCTACAGTCAACCAGACAGAGGGAGCATAATGCTGTATTCACTACAGTCAACCAGACAGAAGGAGCATAATGCTGTATTCACTACAGTCAACCAGACAGAGGGAGCATAATGCTGTATTCTCTACAGTCAACCAGACAGAGGGAGCATAATGCTGTATTCTCTACAGTCAACCAGACAGAAGGAGCATAATGCTGTATTCACTACAGTCAACCAGACAGAAGGAGCATAATGCTGTATTCTCTACAGTCAACCAGACAGAGGGAGCATAATGCTGTATTCTCTACAGTCAACCAGACAGAGGCAGCATAATGCTGTATTCAGTAGTCAACCAGACAGAGGGAGCATAATGCTGTATTCTCTACAGTCAACCAGAGAGGGAGCATAATGCTGTATTCAGTAGTCAACCAGACAGAGGGAGCATAATGCTGTATTCTCTACAGTCAACCAGACAGAGGGAGCATAATGCTGTATTCTCCACAGTCAACCAGACAGAGGGAGCATAATGCTGTATTCTCTACAGTCAACCAGACAGAGGGAGCATAATGCTGTATTCTCTACAGTCAACCAGACAGAGGCAGCATAATGCTGTATTCAGTAGTCAACCAGACAGAGGGAGCATAATGCTGTATTCTCTACAGTCAACCAGACAGAAGGAGCATAATGCTGTATTCTCTACAGTCAACCAGAGAGGGAGCATAATGCTGTATTCAGTAGTCAACCAGACAGAGGGAGCATAATGCTGTATTCTCTACAGTCAACCAGACAGAAGGAGCATAATGCTGTATTCTCCACAGTCAACCAGACAGAGGGAGCATAATGCTGTATTCTCTACAGTCAACCAGACAGAGGGAGCATACTGCTGTATTCACTACAGTCATCCAGACAGCGGGAGCATAATGCTGTATTCTCTACAGTCAACCAGACAGAGGGAGCATAATGCTATATTCAGTAGTCAACCAGACAGAGGGAGCATAATGCTGTATTCTCTACAGTCAACCAGACAGAGGGAGCATAATGCTGTATTCTCTACAGTCAACCAGACAGAGGGAGCATAATGCTGTATTCACTACAGTCAACCAGACAGAGGGAGCATAATGCTGTATTCTCTACAGTCAACCAGACAGAGGGAGCATAATGCTGTATTCTCCACAGTCAACCAGACAGAGGGAGCATAATGCTGTATTCAGTAGTCAACCAGACAGAGGGAGCATAATACTGTATTCACTACAGTCAACCAGACAGAGGGAGCATAATGCTGTATTCAGTAGTCAACCAGACAGAGGGAGCATAATGCTGTATTCTCTACAGTCAACCAGACAGAGGGAGCATAATGCTGTATTCACTACAGTCAACCAGACAGAGGGAGCATAATGCTGTATTCACTACAGTCAACCAGACAGAGGGAGCATAATGCTGTATTCACTACAGTCAACCAGACAGAGGGAGCATAATGCTGTATTCTCTACAGTCAACCAGACAGAGGGAGCATAATGCTGTATTCTCTACAGTCAACCAGACAGAGGGAGCATAATGCTGTATTCTCTACAGTCAACCAGACAGAGGGAGCATAATGCTGTATTCTCTACAGTCAACCAGACAGAGGGAGCATAATGCTGTATTCAGTAGTCAACCAGACAGAGGGAGCATAATGCTGTATTCTCTACAGTCAACCAGACAGAGGGAGCATAATGCTGTATTCACTAGTCAACCAGACAGAGGGAGCATAATGCTTTATTCATGTCTTCCACAGACTACCGGTCTATGGGGTTATTAGTTGGTTTGTATTATACAGATCAGATTTATCTAAGTGGTGTTGTTAACATGACGTATCACCATGATAGACCACATGACTCAAGTTGAAAGACACTAACAATAATAATACCACTCATTCACAGGGGAAATTACACTGCTGGTCACTTCAGCAAATCAAAGTGGTCAAGCAGGCAGTGGCACAACATCTACGCAGGCATTAGTAAAACCAAGATTAAACTGGTGGGTCAAATGATACTTCTGTAATCTGTACCTACAGCGCCAGTGTCACCATGTGTGAATCCTCATCTATTCAACATGTCTGTTTGAGAAAATTTGCATGCAGAGACGCAAAGCAATCTACAAATCCCACAATGAAAGTCAAGCAGCAGACCGACGACGCCAGGCAGCAGAGCGACGCTAGGCAGCAGAGCTACAGGAAAACACATACACCAGTCATGAGGAAAGAACCCCCCCCCCAAAAAACAAAACAAATGGGAGAACCTTTCAGAACAGTACCAGAAAGAGTACACTCAGTAGCAGAACCGTGACACTAAGTAACAGTACCGTGACACTTAAGCCCAAGCTGCTGTCCTGTTTAGACAGCTCAACGACAAACAGATCTCCAGGAGAGAGACTACTGACCCCTGGGACATTGCCACTTAACCCTCCCATGCTGCCGTTGGGGAGAGGAGGAGTTAACTCCTGCAAACAGAGAACATGGCAGTAAATGGAACATTGGGGTTGTTGCCAGGCAACAGACATGCAGAAGAGAATAACAGGAAGTAGTTTTAGAGGAAGGGGGAGGAATTGGTATAGGAGGTATAAACATAGGAAAAGATCAAAAGATGCAGCCATACTATAACGCCGTATTGCATTTGTTAAAATTCTAAATGCAATGACATGTAGCCAGACATGAGTAAACAAAACATGCAATTAGTTTGTTAAAAACGTCAAGCATTTGAGAGGTTTGTTCACTACATGCATCTTTGTAGTGGTATTGTATAGTCTACCTTGAGGATACCTACAAACATATGACTAAAATACTAGGGACTGTTTCTCAGGTAGTCTTCACAAGATACACAAGATGTTCAACATTATTCGCTGTACATGTTGCTCTTGAATTTGATCTTGTAGCCCTACTGACTACCAGACATGTCAAAAGCACCAAAACACCACCAGAGAAAAACTCTCCATTACAGGTAACTGAAACAGAGCTGGCACCTGTTGAACTCTTGTTAAAGTTTTGTCAGAAAAAACACCGGCCCCTACCTACCTTTTTAAACTTTGGTTTCTCTTGACTACTAGAGTACGTCTCCTCATCCATTTCAGAGTCCCCTCTATCTGAATAGTCTGGGTCTTTAGGGACCTCAGGGATCTTAGCTTTCCTGGTTTTGGGTGGCAACGCTGGTGGAGACGCTTTGAGTGGGTCGAAGGTCAAGGAGATGTTGTTGGTTCGATCCTGGTGATGGAGTATGGATACGGGTACAGAGGCAGCTTCAGTGGGCAGGGTGCGATGGGGGTGGGTGCCGTTGACGGGGGTCTGGTGAGGTGCATTGGTGCTCTCGGTCCTGGAGTCCTGTGAGCGGAGGCTGCTCTGGCGTGGGACAGTGGAGACAGACGGGGTGGTGGTGGGGAGAGGAGGGCTGGGGGAGCCTGTTCCTGCCTCCTGTTCCTCAATTGAAGACTCAAAGTCCAGGTCCTGTCGTCGCTGTCCAGAGACCACCAGAGGAGCCTGGGGTTTATAAACAAACCCTGACGGAGGCTCTAGAGGAGACAGACAGGAATAGTGGTTATGATTGCACTGCTACGGATTATAAAGCGTGACATAGGCGCTTATAGTGCCTCAAACATCTATAACTACATTCATGAAGGATACTAGTTATAGGATTGCTCTACCGCTAACCCCAGCCAGTCAGACCCAGCGCTAACCCCAGCCAGTCAGACCCAGCGCTAACCCCAGCCAGTCAAACCCAGCGCTAACCCCAGCCAGTCAGACCCAGCGCCAACCCCAGCCAGTCAGATCCAGCGCCAACCCCAGCCAGTCAGAACCAGCGCCAACCCCAGCCAGTCAGAACCAGCGCCAACCCCAGCCAGTCAGACCCAGCGCCAACCCCAGCCAGTCAGACCCAGCGCTAACCCCAGCCAGTCAGACCCAGCGCTAACCCCAGCCAGTCAGACCCAGCGCTAACCCCAGCCAGTCAGAACCAGCGCTAACCCCAGCCAGTCAGACCCAGCGCGAACCCCAGCCAGTCAGACCCAGCGCTAACCCCAGCCAGTCAGACCCAGCGCTAACCCCAGCCAGTCAGACCCAGCGCTAACCCCAGCCAGTCAGACCCAGCGCCAACCCCAGCCAGTCAGAACCAGCGCCAACCCCAGCCAGTCAGACCCAGCGCCAACCCCAGCCAGTCAGACCCAGCGCTAACCCCAGCCAGTCAGAACCAGCGCCAACCCCAGCCAGTCAGACCCAGCGCTAACCCCAGCCAGTCAGACCCAGCGCTAACCCCAGCCAGTCAGACCCAGCGCTAACCCCAGCCAGTCAGACCCAGCGCTAACCCCAGCCAGTCAGACCCAGCGCTAACCCCAGCCAGTCAGAACCAGCGCTAACCCCAGCCAGTCAGAACCAGCGCTAACCCCAGCCAGTCAGAACCAGCGCTAACCCCAGCCAACCAGAACCAGAACTTACTTTCCTTCTTAATGCGTTTTAGCCAATAAGTTGTGTTGTGACAAGGTAGGGTTGGTATACAGAAGATGGTCTTTTACCAAATAGGGCGAAGTCAAGACATAGCTGCTAATAACTGCCCATAATCTTGAATAAACTACCTTCATAAAGCCTCTCTCTGGGTTGAGACACCACCAGTGTGACATCATCGGGAGCGCTCTGCAGGACCTCTGTGGCAGCGGTGTGGGGAAGGCCCTGTAGGTTCACCTCATTCACAGAGATTAGACGGTCCCCTGCAGAACACAACACACACACTGGCACGGCACATACATCTGAATCTCAAATATAAAATATATTCTGATTTGTTTAACACTTTTTTTTTTTTGTTACTACACGATTCCATGTGTTATTTCATAGTTTTGATGTTAGATTTGAGGTTTCATAGTTTTTAGTTTTCACTATTATTCTACATTAATAACAGTCAATTCATCAAATTTCTGCTCTACTGGAGCTGTCCCGGTCAACTACAAGTTGATTGGTCTGCACAGAGGCCTGACCGCAACCCACCGTTGGGATGAATTGGAACGCCTACTGTGAGCCAGGCCTAATCGCCCAACATCAGTGCCCGACCTCACTAATGCTCGTGGCTGAAAGGAAGCAAGTCCCCGCAGCAATGTTCCAACATCTAGTGGAAAACCTTCCCGGAAGAGTGAAGGCTGTTATAGCAGCAAGGGGGGGGGGGAGACCAACTCCATATTAATGCCCATGATTTTGGAATGAGATGTTTGACGAGCAGGTGTCTACATACTTTTGGTCATGTAGTGTGTATTACACAAGTACGAGCAGACCCTTTGGCTTGGTTTCAAAGACATGGTGCAATACATTTTAGACATTAAGTGCATTTGGTAAATTATGCTATATTATACAATACATTATTATTCAATACATAAATGACTATTATAATACACATTACTATTATTAGTAGTAGACACTACATTATTATTATTATTATCACACACTATTATTATTATTATCACACACTACATTATTATTACACTACATTATTATTACACTACATTATTATTATCACACTACATTATTATTACCCTACATTATTATTACACACTACATTATTATTATCACACACTATATTATTATTGTTATTATTATTATTCACTACATTATTATTCCACTACATTATTATTATCACACTACATTATTATCACACTACATTATTATTCCACTACATTACTATTATCACACTACATTATTATTACACTACATTATTATTACACTACATTACATTATTACACTACATTACATTATTATTATCACACTACATTATTATTACACTACATTATTATTACACTACATTATTATTATCACACTACATTATTATTACACTACATTATTATTATCACACTACATTATTATTATCACACTACATTATTATTATCACACTACATTATTATTACACTACATTACATTATTATTATCACACTACATTATTATTACACACTACATTACATTATTATTATCACACACTATATTATTATTGTTATTATTATTATTCACACACTACATTATTATTACACTACATTATTATTATTATTAATATTACACTACATTATTATTATTATCACACACTACATTATTATTACACTACATTATTATTATTATTAATATTACACTACATTATTATTATTATCACACACTACATTATTATTACACTACATTATTATTATTATTAATATTACACTACATTATTACACACTACATTATTATTACACACCACATTATTATTACACTACATTATTATTATTACACTACATTATTATTACACTACATGATCATTACACTACATGATCATTACACTACATTGTCATTACCACACACTGCTTTATTATTATCACACTACATTATTGTTATCATTATTACACACTACATTATTATCAAACACTACATTATTATCACACTACATTATTATTATGCACTACATTATTATAATAATTATTATCACACACTACATTATTATTATCACACTACATTATTATTATCACACACTACATTATTATTCCACTACATTATTATTATTATTATTATTATTTACACACTACATTATTATTCCACTACATTATTATTATCACACACTACATTATTATTCCACTACATTATTATTATTTACACACTACATTATTATTCCACTACATTATTATTATCACACACTACATTATTATTCCACTACATTATTATTATTATTATTATTTACACACTACATTATTATTACACTACATTATTATTATCGCACACTACATTATTATTATTATTATTTACACACTACATTATTATTACACTACATTATTATTATTATTACACTACATTATTATCATTATCACACACTACATTATTATTATTATCACACACTACATTATTATTGCACACTACATTATTATTATCACACACTACATTATTATTACACACTACATTATTATTACACACTACATTATTATCACACCCAACATTATTATCAAACACTACATTATTATTACGCACTACATTATTATAATAATTATTATCACACTACATTATTATAATTATTATCACACACTACATTATTATTATCATTATTACACACTACATTATTATTACACACTACATTATTATCACACACTACATTATTATAATTATTATCACACACTACATTATTATAATTATTATCACACACTACATTATTATAATTATTATCACACACTACATTATTATTGCACACTACATTATTATTATCACACACTACATTATTATTACACACTACATTATTATTACACACTACATTATTATCACACCCAACATTATTATCAAACACTACATTATTATTACGCACTACATTATTATAATAATTATTATCACACTACATTATTATAATTATTATCACACACTACATTATTATTATCATTATTACACACTACATTATTATTACACACTACATTATTATCACACACTACATTATTATCACACACTACATTATTATAATTATCACACACTACACTATTATTATTATCACACACTACATTATTATAATTATTATCACACACTACATTATTATTATCATTATTACACACTACATTATTATTACACACTACATTATTATCACACACTACATTATTATTATCATTATTACACACTACATTATTATTACACACTACATTATTATCACACACTACATTATTATAATTATTATCACACACTACATTATTATAATTATTATCACACACTACATTATTATAATTATTATCACACACTACATTATTATAATTATTATCACACACTACATTATTATTATCACACACTACATTATTATAATCATTATCATCACACACTACATTATTATTACACACTACATTATTATTATCATTATTATCACACACTACATTATTATTATCACATTACATTATTATTATCACACACTACATTATTATTATCATTATCATCACACACTACATTATTATCACACACTACATTATTATTATCATTATCATCACACACTACATTATTATTAGTATCACACACATTATCATTATCATCACACACTACATTATTATTACACACTACATTATTATAATACAATACATTGTTTTCTCACTGACCTGGCTTGAGGCAGCCGTTGATATCAGCAGGACCCCCAGGAGTTATGGAGCTGATGAAGGTGCCAAGATCAACATGACCAGAGTTCTGCCCCCCTACTATCTGAAACCCTGTTGTAGACAGAGAGACAGCAGGTTAGTATGAACAGAGCAACAGACCAGAGTTCTACCCCTGCCTGTAACATAACAAAATGTGGAAAAAGTCAAGGGGTCTGAATACTTTCCCGAAGGTACTGTAGCCCAATAGTGTTTCCCCTATGTTGGAGGTCCATCCATCACAGCTAAATGTTGTGGCGTGGTAGTTGGCAGCACTAAATGAGGCTGTTTTTGTCTGAGAGTCTTAGTGCACTTCTATGCAGTGCACCTGCTCTAGGCCTGAAAACCCTTCTGAAAGCAGTGGGACTAACCTCAGCCATTTATCAGTGTCTCTGTATCAACTCAGCCAGCTCTATTCCGGTTCCCATGGATCTATTGCTTCCCAATCAGTCAAACCCGTCCCGACAATCTAAGCTACACCACAGAGTAAGAGGGGAACTCACCCAGGCCAGACTTCACATCTTTCTTCAGATTGACCGTGGTAATCTCTCTCTCTGAGGAAGGCAAGGCATTCAGCGTCGTCTTCAGGGAACCTTGGTAAAACGCCATCCAAGGAGAAGCATTTACTTAGCTTTACAGAAGTGTGTATATAAAGCTACCGAAAACTAGATCATGTATGTGGTACGAAAATGAATGCACACACTACTGTAAGTCGCTCTGGATAAGTACGTCTGCTAAATGACTAAAATGGTACTCAGGGCTCTAAAGTACAACCAATTTGGTCACATTTTGCTGTGTGACCAGGAGTTTTATTTGGAGAGCACTGTGTGACTATGAAGAAAAAACAATCCCAGATAACAAATCAGGTCAAATGAGCTGACCCATATTATGGGTACAACATCCTCTGCTTCCTGTCGCAGATCGCCATGACCGCATGTTCTAAAACTGCTCTCGCGTTGACATAGTTAACCATTTGTTCAGTCGCGTTACTTCATTGTCTCTCTGTCTACAACAGGGTTTCAGATAGTAGAGGGGCAGAACTCTGGTCTGTTGCTCTGTTCATACTAACCTGCTGTCTCTCTGTCTACAACAGGGTTCAGATAGTAGAGGGGCAGAACTCTGGTCATGTTGCTCTGTTCATACTAACCTGCTGTCTCTGTCTACAACAGGGTTTAAAGATAGTAGAGGGGCAGAACTCTGGTCTGTTGCTCTGTTCATACTAACCTGCTGTCTCTCTGTCTACAACAGGGTTTCAGAGAGTAGGGGGGCAGAACTCTGGTCATGCTGATCTTGTTGCAGTTACTTACACCATTTGTTCAGTCGTGTTACTTCATTGCTAGCTAGCTAACTACCTGGTAACTTTATCATTCAGGGGGGGGCACAGAAAGTAAGGAAGAGGGTTATCTTCTTCAGAAGCTCAATGATCATTGCAATGAATGAATGACAGATCTCTTGCATGTCATCATCACAAATCTGATGTTTTTATTATTCTATTATTATTATAATAACAATAAGAACATTAATAATAATAATACCGTCCTTTTTTTCCCCAATTTTCATGATAACGATCTTGTCTCATCGCTGCAACTCCCAAACGGGCTCGGGAGAGGCGAAAGGTTAAGTCATGCGTCCTCTGAAACATGACCCACCAAGCCGCATTTCTTAACACCGGCTCGTTTAACCCGGACGGACGCCAGCCGCACCAATGTGTCCGAGGAAACACAGTTCAGCCGATGACCTGCAGGCGCCCGGCCCGCCACAAGGAGTCGCTAGAGCGTGATGTACATTTAAACAGTACCACTATCAAATCATCAAGGTTGTAATTAATTAATTAATTAATTAAGTTGACTGAGGACTTCCTGTCCTACTGACCATTAAGTTGACTGAGGACTTCCTGTCCTACTGACCATAAAGTTGACTGAGGACTTCCTGTCCTACTGACCATAACATGTTGAATAAGAAGATGCGTGTTCCTGGACCCTGGGTAACCTAATAACACACTATGGTGAGCACACCACTCCGCAAGATTAATGACCCACATCATTAAATACATGAAGTTTGAATGGACAGTATTATCTGTTGTGGGTGTGTGTCTGTAGGCATTCTCTCTGTTGTATCACAGAGACTGGTGAAATGCATCGCTCTGCTCTCTAACTGGGAGCAGCCTGTATGTATGACGCATTGAAGAGGTTTAAACAGGCTGATCGCTTGGGCACATCTATACATCACTGTCATCCAACACAACAGAAGCAGTGTGTGTGTGTGTGTGTGTGTGTGTGTGTGTGTGTGTGTGGGCCAGTGGCTAATGGGAGCGAGATAACACAGGCTAAACTAGGGTATAAGGTCACGATACATTCTGGTGCCAAGCATGAGGCTGTTCAACTGGGGAGCCCTGGTCCAATTTAAAGTGCACTATATAGGGAATAGGGTGCCATTTTGGCCACACATGGGGAACAGAAGCCAGAGTTATGGAACTCTACCAATGAGACTTAGTGTTGTTGCAGTTACTTACACCTATATAACTGAGGCTAAATACAGCTAAAAAACCCACTCACGAGACCGACAAGTGTCCCAAATGGCGAACCTATTCCCTTTATAGTGCACTATAAAGGGAATAGGGTAGTAGTGGACTATAGGTAATAGGGTAGTAGTGGACTATAAAGGGAATAGAGTAGTAGTGGACTATAAAGGGAATAGGGTAGTAGTGGACTATAAAGGGAATAGGGTAGTAGTGGACTATAAAGGGAATAGGGTAGTAGTGGACTATAAAGGGAATAGGGTAGTAGTGGACTATAAAGGGAATAGAGTAGTAGTGGACTAAAGGGAATAGGGTAGTAGTGGACTAAAGGGAATAGGATAGTAGTGCACTATAAAGGGAATAGGGTAGTAGTGGACTATAAAGGGAATAGGGTAGTCATGGACTATAAAGGGAATAGGGTAGTCGTGGACTATAAAGGGAATAGGGTAGTCGTGGACTATAAAGGGAATAGGGTAGTAGTGGACTATAAAGGGAATAGGGTAGTAGTGGACTATAAAGGGAATAGGGTAGTAGTGGAATATAAAGGGAATGGGGTAGTAGTGGACTATAAAGGGAATGGGGTAGTAGTGGACTATAAAGGGAATAGGGTAGTAGTGGACTATAAAGGGAATAGGGTAGTAGTGGAATATAAAGGGAATGGGGTAGTAGTGGACTATAAAGGGAATAGGATAGTAGTGCACTATAAAGGGAATAGGGTAGTAGTGGACTATAAAGGGAATAGGGTAGTAGTGGACTATAAAGGGAATAGGGTAGTAGTGCACTATAAAGGGAATAGAGTAGTAGTGGACTATAAAGGGAATGGGGTAGTAGTGCACTATAAAGGGAATAGGGTAGTAGTGCACTATAAAGGGAATAGGGTAGTAGTGGACTATAAAGGGAATAGGGTAGTCATGGACTATAAAGGGAATAGGGTAGTAGTGGACTATAAAGGGAATAGGATAGTAGTGCACTATAAAGGGAATAGGGTAGTAGTGGACTATAAAGGGAATAGGGTAGTAGTGGACTATAAAGGGAATAGAGTAGTAGTGGACTAAAGGGAATAGGGTAGTAGTGGACTAAAGGGAATAGGGTAGTCATGGACTATAAAGGGAATAGGGTAGTCGTGGACTATAAAGGGAATAGGGTAGTCGTGGACTATAAAGGGAATAGGGTAGTAGTGGACTATAAAGGGAATAGGGTAGTAGTGGACTATAAAGGGAATAGAGTAGTAGTGGACTAAAGGGAATAGGGTAGTAGTGGACTATAAAGGGAATAGGGTAGTCATGGACTATAAAGGGAATAGGGTAGTCGTGGACTATAAAGGGAATAGGGTAGTCGTGGACTATAAAGGGAATAGGGTAGTAGTGGACTATAAAGGGAATAGGGTAGTAGTGGACTATAAAGGGAATAGGGTAGTAGTGGAATATAAAGGGAATGGGGTAGTAGTGGACTATAAAGGGAATGGGGTAGTAGTGGACTATAAAGGGAATAGGGTAGTAGTGGACTATAAAGGGAATAGGGTAGTAGTGGAATATAAAGGGAATGGGGTAGTAGTGGACTATAAAGGGAATAGGATAGTAGTGCACTATAAAGGGAATAGGGTAGTAGTGGACTATAAAGGGAATAGGGTAGTAGTGGACTATAAAGGGAATAGGGTAGTAGTGCACTATAAAGGGAATAGAGTAGTAGTGGACTATAAAGGGAATGGGGTAGTAGTGCACTATAAAGGGAATAGGGTAGTAGTGCACTATAAAGGGAATAGGGTAGTAGTGGACTATAAAGGGAATAGGATAGTAGTGGACTATAAAGGGAATAGGGTAGTAGTGGACTATAAAGGGAATAGGGTAGTAGTGGCCTATAAAGGGAATAGGGTGGTAGTGGACTATAAAGAGACGGGCGCTGTCAGAGAGACAGGCGCTGACGCCAGTCAGAGCTCACACCTGGAAAGGGAGTTTGCCTACCTGAATACAAGAAACATCCTCACATAGTTACTAGACAATACATGGACAATGTTCACACAGACAGACAGTGTTGGTACTGCCAAGGCCAATGTCAAAGCAAACAACAAAAAACAGAAAGACAAGCACAGCATGTCTCATAGCAACCAGAAAAAGACTGACCTACGACATCAGCATGTCCCGTCTCTTCCACGGAGGAGGAGGAGGAGTCAGACTCTTTCTGGAAGCTCTTAAGACTCCAGGCGGTGCTGCCGTGCGATGCTGAGGAGCCAAACCTTCTGTTGAGGAGAGATAGAGGAGAGAGAAAGAGAGGAGGGAGAGAGAGAGAGGAAGGAGAAAGAGCATTAACACCCTTCTACAGAGCCCCTACAGAGCAGAGTATGATCTTTTTGTTACTGGTCTGGGACAGCCCAAACTATACTGCTGTATTAAAAGAGAAAGTCTTAGGCTAGAACTAACTCCATATTCAGATGGTAGTTAATCTGTCTGGAAGCAAAAACAACACAGAGACTGTGGCTAAACAATCCCCTTCACAAATGAACATGATGTTAATATGAAGCCCTGTTCTAGTCTATGGGTCAGAACCAAACACCTTTTTAATAAGAACAGAGCAGAACATCTTTCCATTCCAAAAAGCCTCAAAACAAAATCCGGTGGGAGGAAGATATGAGGGAAGACAAAGTACTGTCAACTCAGCACTGAACCAGAAAGGCCCTCCCTCGCCTCTCCTCCCCTAGAGGGCTAATTAAAGGCATGACTAGACATAGACTAGAACACTCACTGATCCACAGACAAAGGAATGAAGATATATTACATAGTAAAAAAATAGTCTGCTGTGGTGCTTAAGGTAGGCAAGCCCTGCCCAAAGTAATCAGCCTGTTACTCAGGCCCAGAAGATAGGATATGTTTTGGACAGAAAACTCAAAAGTTTCTAAAACTGTTAAAATAATGTCTGTGAGTATAACAGAACTGATTTGTCGGGTGAAACCCCGAGCACAATCAATCCAGGGAGAAAAAACAATTGACTGCACGCTCCGTGTTGTTTTTCTCTGGTATTGGAAACAGTTTATTCCATCTTAAATTTGATAGATTATTTACATTTTAGGGTACTTGAGGTTGGATTAGAAACTTTGTTTGAAATGTTTGGACCAAGTTTACAGGTAACGCATAAGATACTTTGTAATCATGTTGGGCTGGTGTATTTCTGAATCAAACGCGCCAAATAAATTTACATTTTGGGGATATGAAGGAATTTATCGAACAAAACGACCATTCATTGTGTAACAGACATTTGAGATTGCAAAAAAGATGAAGATCTTCAAAGGTAAGCGATTTATTTTATTGCTATTTCTGACTTTCTTATGCATCTGTTTGGTTGGAAAATGGTTTATGCTTTCGTATGCGGGGCGCTGTCCTCAGATAATCGCATGGTGGGCTTTTGCCGTAAAGCCTTTTTGAAATCGGCTGGATTAACAAGAAGTTATGCTTTTTTTTGATGTATGACACTTCATGAAAGTTATATATTTAGATTTCTGTAATTTGAATTTCGCGCTCTGCAGTTTCACCGGATGTTGTCAAATCTATCTTGTTAAACGGGATTTGATCCTTAACCTCTTCAACCTATATAAAAAAACGTGCCCGTTTTAAGCGCAATATTTTGTCACGAAAAGATGCTCGACTATGCATATAATTGGCAGCTTTGGAAAGAAAACACTGACGTTTCCAGAACTGCAAAGATATTATCTGTGAGTGCCACAGAACTCATGCTACAGGCGAAACCAAGATGAAACCTCAAACAGGAAATGAGCAGAATTTTTGAGGCTCTGTTTTCCATCGTCTCCTTATATGGCTGTGAATGTGCCATGAACGAGCATAAGCTCTCTGCCGTTCGTCCAAGGTTTCTGCAGCATTGTGACGTATTTGTAGGCATATCATTGGAAGATTGGCCATAAGAGACTACATTTGCCAGGGGTCCGCCCGGTGTCCTTTGTCTAAATTGGTGCGTAAACTTCAGCTGCAGGCATTTTGCCATGGGATTCAGAGGGGAAAGCACACTTCCACGAACGATATATCATCGAAGAGATATGTGAAAAACACGTTGAGGATTGATTCTAAACAACGTTTACCATGTTTCAGTCGATATTACGGAGTTAATTTGGAAAAAAGTTTGGCGTTTTGACGAATGAATTTGTTTTTCTTTGGTAGCCAAACATGACACAGAAAACGGACCGATTTTTCCTGCACAAATAATCTTTCAGGAAAAACTGAACATTTGCTATCTGACAGAGTCAGAGTTCTTCAAAGGTAAATGATTTTATTTGAATGGTTTTCTGGTTTTTGTGAAAATGTTGCCTGCTGAATGCTAACGCTAAATGCTAATGCTAGCTATCAATAGCTATCAATACTGTTACACAAATGCTAGTTTTGCTATGGTTGAGAAGCATATTTTTGAAAATCTGAGATGACAGAGTGTTGTTAACAAAAGGCTAAGCTTGAGAGCTAGCATATTGATTTCATTTCATTTGCGATTTTTATGAATAGTTAACGTTGCGTTATGGTAATGAGCTTGAGGCTGTATTCACGATCCCGGATCCGGGATGGCTCGCCGCAAGAAGTTAAGAAGTTTTTCAAGGTCACTTTTCCAAACTTAAAATGATAAACATTCAACATTGGCCATGCTGTCAACCCAGCATGAATTCTGCCGAGCTCAAAACAACTTAACTCAGAACTGGGAAATCTGATTTCAGTGAGTTCAAGACAAATAACTCAGGGGGGAAAAAAAACGAACTCCGACTGGGACGTTTTGAACGGTCATCCAACTCAAAATTGTAAGTCGGTAACTCGGGCCTCTTTTCTAGAGCTCCTACCTGAAGATCACTGACATCATCATGATTGGACCTTGTCCCCCCCCCCTAAGAGTTCCCAGTTGTCTTGAAAGCACCATAGTTTCAGAGAATACCCGACTTTGGTTACAAAATTTGCCCACAAGAAGGAGCGCCTTCCTGTTCAAGTGATCACAGCACAACAAGGTGAGTCCAAAAATGTATTGTATGCTGCTGCATAAATGATGTAATTTGCCAGGGAGATAATGTAGACTGTAGCTAAGAAAGTAATACTAAGTGTATGTTGTGTAGTAAGCTGTTAGTAGCCTCACCCTAATAATTTGGTCTATTTTCCCCTCTTAATTTCGCCTAATGTTCTGACTTGGTGTTGCACATGTAGCCTAAAGCCTGTTTTTCGAGAAATGTAATCATTGAATATTGTAAGAGATGTCATTGTCTGCTTATATGCCCCCTGTAGTTATCCTACCCTTCTGACTTGGTGTACAGGGAGAACACTATTGTCCATGTTCTGAATTCTGGCGCTGTACATTTCAAAAGTGCTGGTCAAATCGTTATATTGACTACGTCCATCCTAGCTCGCGCATTAGTGCCTTAATAGAAATTATGGATGGCCTCTTACCCGCGTGTTGGCCTCTTATGCCATAGTTTGTACATCTCAATTGTCAGTAGAAACCACATTTGTTTAAGTCAGCCATTTCAACTATGTTTTTTTTTAAGCAGTAAAAGAAGCTGAATGAACTGCTTCACTGCCAGACTAGGCTCCATTCCACTGTAGCAGTGGTAATGTGTTGGGACTGCTGTTGGGAGTCTGCAGTTGGGACAGCTTTATATGTAGGCCCTAACCGTTTGGTGCAATTAATGTATTGTTTAGTGTTGTGACTTGGCTGGCATTCATCCCCACCATTTGTTTGTTTGTTTGTTTGTTTGTTGGTTTGCCCCACCAAGATTTACATGTTAAAAATCACCACCGGCTCAGTCAGGACGACACAATGCTGTCTGCTGCAATAATAACCATCTTTATTCAAATGCTTGGGATGTTTCTATGGAGCACCTAAACATTGCCTGACAAAGTCTGATTCTGCTTTCAATGAAGAGTAGGCTGGAGAAGGAAGCAGAACACATGAAAAGAGCTGGGATTGGCCTGGCAGGTAGCCAAGTGGTTAGAGCGTTGGGCCAGTAACCGAAATGTTGCTGGATCGAATCCCCGAGCCGACAAGGTAAAAATGCGTCGTTCTGCCCCTGAACAAGGCAGTTAACCCACCGTTCCCCGGTAGGCCATCATTGTAAGTAAGAATTTGTTCTTAACTGACTTGCCTAGTTAAATAAAAGTTAAATACAAGTATTGTTATTGACTAAGCATTTCACTGTTAGTCTACACCTGTTGTTTACAAAGCATGTGACTAATAAAATGTGATGATTTGATTAGACCCAAACATGTGTCATGACTTCCGAAGTCGGTCCCTCTCCTTGTTCGGGTGGTGTTCGGCGGTCGCCGTCACCGGCCTTCTAGCCATCCTTGATCCATTATCCATTGGTTTTGTCTCGTCTTCCTACACACCTGGTTCCAATCCCATTCATTAGATGTTGTGTATTTAAGCCTCTGTTTCCCCTCATGTCCTTGTCAGAGATTGTTTGTTGTATGTAGGTGTGTTATTTGTTCTGGTGTGCGATGTGTTTTGCACCCCATCATGTTATTTTGTATACTTGGGCTTTCGGAGTAAAAAAAAAGAAAGTTTATAAACCTGTTACTCCTACCCCCTACTTTTTCGAACATTCTGTTAAAAATCGCGCAACATTTCAGCGCCCTGCTACTCATGCCAGGAATATATTATATGCATATGATTAGTATGTGTGGATAGAAAACACTCAGACGTTTATAAAACTGGTTAAATCACGGCTGTGACTATAACAGAACGTGCGTTTCATCGAAAAGCGCAGGAAAATCTGATCACTGAAAATGGGAAAATATATCCATGCGCCACTTGAACGTATTGTTGAATAGAAACCACATTAAATGGGGCCGAGGTTGCAATACCTACAGCTTCCACACGATGTCTAGAGTCTTGTCATTTGCCTACTATTTGTTTCTTGGTCAAACAGACGCAAGGCAGCGCACGGATATTTTGGTTGAGATTTACCCGGACATTATTTCCAGACGGACAGCTATAGAATATACATCGCCTAGTGATCAATTTAATCGCTTATTAACGTTTACTAATACCTAAAGTTGCATTACAAAAGTATTTCGAAGTGTTTTGTGAAAGTTTATCGTCGACTTTTTTAATTAAAAATGACGTTACGTTATGAAACGCTATTTTTTTCCTTGATCACACAGTCTTCATAGATCGATATCTAGGCTATATATGGACCGATTTAATCGAAAAAAGACCCAATAGTGATGTTTATGGGACATCTAGGAGTGCCAACAAAGAAGATGGTCAAAGGTAATGAATGTTTTATATTTTATTTGTGCGTTTTGTGTAGCGCCGACTATGCTAATTATTTTGTTTACGTCCCCTGCGGGTCTTTTGGGGTGTTACATGCTATCAGATAATAGCTTCTCATGCTTTCGCCGAAAAGCATTTTAAAAATCTGACTTGTTGCCTGGATTCACAACGAGTGTAGCTTTAATTCACTACCCTGCATGTGTATTTTAATGAACGTTTGAGTTTTAACTAGTACTATTAGCATTTAGCGTAGCGCATTTGCATTTCCAGATGTCTAGATGGGACGCCTGTGTGTCAGGTAGGAGCAAGAGGTTAAACAGCTCTGTTTTGACCAAGTTCATTCTCCTGCGCCTGACTTCCCTGCCACCAGCACGCACCGCATTACAACATGCCATTTTCCTAAATGTTTTATCGTTACGGTAACATATACCGTAAGCCATCTTCTAAATCAATATCAGGGGAAGTGTTTTGGATCATCGGATGGTCTCTCCCTTTCACTAAAGAGGCTTAGGTGAGCACTTAAGGTATAGGTGACTCACCTATCCTGCTGGTAAGCTACAGAGATGGAGTCTGTGTCTGAGCTGGCTCGGTGGTGGGAGTCCGGAAGCTGGGCATGGTTCACAGCAGACTGAGACTGGCTGTTGAAGGAGACTGCACGGTGCTCTGGAGATTCAGGCACCTTGGATAGAGCCATACATGGATAGATCAATATTTTAATAGCTGCTTGGATGGAACTTTATTAATCTCAGATGGGAAAATGTCATACAGCAGTAGATAAAAACACACACAACAAAAATAATAACACAAAGTCAAGAGCCATAAGAAGAGCCATAAGAAGAGCCATAAGAAGAGCCATAAGAAGAGCCATAAGAAGAGCCATAGCATCCATAAGACAGCATGATTAAATGTCATCATACCTGGCCCAGGTTGTGGTGTGATCTGCTCATCATTAACCGGACATTGGAAGGGTGGTGGTGGTGGGGGCCGAGGCCGGAGTTGAACCCAGGGAAGAGCACCTCTTCTTGGGCATGGAGCCGGCCGCCAGGGGCCTTGTTCAGGGCCACCTGAGATAACTTTTGTTATTGTTTTTCACAAAAAAATTTGGGATGTAATTAAAACTACACACCACAAAGAACAGAGGAACTGGGGATTGGACCGGGGATTTCTAAAGATGTAAAACATCAATTACCTCTGAGTAGGAAATCCTCTTCAGGTCTGAGTCTGAGTGTGCGGAGCGGGCTGAGGAGCTAGCGGTCAGGCTGGCAGAGCTCACGGCCCTCCCTATCCCCTCCACCCCCCCCTGGCCCAGAGAGTACTGCAGGAGGTTCAATGGAGAGTTCTCTGTGAAACAGGGAGAAGTACCAGGTCGAATATTATGAGAACACTTTATCAGGGGGTCTTAAATGCTAAATCTTATACAATAATTCATATAACTGAAATGTAAAGAAAATGCTACCTAAAATGTATGTCTCCACCCCATAAGTAGGTCTAACAGAATCAGTTAAATTGTTCTACTGTTTAGGATGAGGACATGTGACAAAGCTCATGTAGACATGCTGTCGTTAAGTTCACCATCTTCCTCTGTCTCACCTAAGTCCTGCAGCTCCTGGTTGTTCTGCCGGGCCTTCATCTGGAGGTGGAACTTGTGCTGAGCAGAGCAGAGGCACAGCAGGTACTGACAGGTCTTGTTGCTGTCTGTCTGGAACAGGTGTTTGATCCCGTCTGACGTGTTCTGAAGACAGATTTTCTTCTTCTGCAGAGAAACAGACGAATAAGAAAAGTGAGTGAGAGCATTACACCAAACAGGGGGGAAAAAATGGCATTCAATGAGTGACGGAGAAATTTTACAAAGCGATGCAGAAGAAACAGGGCACATGACAAAGCAATGCAGAAGAAACTGGGTACATTAATGCAGAAGAAACAGGGTACATTACAAAACAATGCAGAAAAAACATGGTATATTAATGCAGAAGAAACAGGGCACATTAATGCAGAAGAAACAGGGCACATGACAAAGCAATGCAGAAGAAACTGGGTACATTAATGCAGAAGAAACAGGGTACATTACAAAACAATGCAGAAAAAACATGGTATATTAATGCAGAAGAAACAGGGCACATTAATGCAGAAGAAACAGGGCACATTACAAAGCAATGCAGAAGAAACAGGGCACATTAATACAGAAGAAACAGGGCACATGACAAAGCAATGCAGAAGAAACAGGGCACATGACAAAGCAATGCAGAAGAAACAGGGCACATGACAAAGCAATGCAGAAGAAACAGGGTACATTAATACAGAAGAAACAGGGCACATGACAAAGCAATGCAGAAGAAACAGGGCACATGACAAAGCAATGCAGAAGAAACAGGGCACATTAATACAGAAGAAACAGGGCACATGACAAAGCAATGCAGAAGAAACAGGGCGCATGACAAAGCAATGCAGAAGAAACAGGGCACATTAATACAGAAGAAACAGGGCACATTACAAAGCAATGCAGAAGAAACAGGGCGCATGACAAAGCAATGCAGAAGAAACAGGGCGCATTAATACAGAAGAAACAGGGCACATGACAAAGCAATGCAGAAGAAACAGGGCGCATTAATACAGAAGAAACAGGGCACATGACAAAGCAATGCAGAAGTAACAGGGCACATTACAAAGCAATGCAGAAAAAACAGGGCACATTAATGCAGAAGAAACAGGGCACATTAATGCAGAAGAAACAGGGCACATTAATGCAGAAGAAACAGGGCACATTAATGCAGAAGAAACAGGGCACATTAATGCAGAAGAAACAGGGCACATTAATGCAGAAGAAACAGGGCACATTACAAAGCAATGCAGAAGAAATGGGGCACATTAATGCAGAAGAAACAGGGCACATTAATACAGAAGAAACAGGGCACATTAATGCAGAAGAAACAGGGCACATTAATACAGAAGAAACAGGGCACATTAATACAGAAGAAACAGGGCACATTAACCTCTTAAGTCGACCCTCTACTTTTTTGAGCATTCTGTTAAAAATCGCGCAACATTTCAGCGCCCTGCTACTCATGCCAGGAATATAGTATATGCATTTGCTTAGTCTGTGTGGATAGAAAACACTCAGACGTTTATAAAACTGGTTAAATCACTGCTGTGGCTTTACCAGAACGGCATTTACATCGAAAAGCACAGGAAAAACTGATCACTGAAAATGGGAAAATATATCCATGCGCTACTTGAACCCATTGATAAAGGTGAACCACAATTAATTGACTGAGGTTGCAGTACCTACAGCTTCCACACGGTGTCTAGAGTCTTGTCATTTCCCTTCGAGTTTTTTCTTGGTCAAACACATGCAGGGCACCGTATCTCCTCTGGTCTAGGACCGGATATTTTCGTTGAGTTTCTAGCCGGACATTTTTCCAGACGGACAGCTAATGATCTTTACATCGCCTCCTGATGAATTTTTTCGCTTATTAATGTTTACTAATACCTAAAGTTGCATTACAAACGTATTTCGAAGTGTTTTGTGAAAGTTTATCGTCGACTTTTTGAATTTAAAAAAATGATGTTACGGTTTGAAACGATGTTTTTTTCGTTTATCACACAGTCTACATATAACGATATCTAGGCTTTATATGGACCGATTTAATCGAAATAAAGACCAAAATAGTGTTTATGGGACATCTAGGAGTGCCAACAAAGAAGATGGTGAAAGGTAATGAATGTTTTCTATTTTATTGTGCGGTTTGTGTAACGCCGAAATGCTAATTATTTTGTTTACGTCCCCTGTGGGTCTTTTGGGGTGTTACATGCTATCAGATAATAGCTTCTCATGCTTTCGCCGAAAAGCATTTTAAAAATCTGACTCGTTGCCTGGATTCACAACGAGTGTAGCTTTAATTCGATACCCTGCATGTGTATTTTAATGAACTTTTGAGTTTTAACTAATACTATTAGCATTTAGCGTAGCGCATTTGCATTTCCAGAGCTCTAGTTGGGACGCAAGCGTCCCGAGTAGAAGCAAGAGGTTAATGCAGAAGCAACAGGGCACATTAATGCAGAAGAAACAGGGCACATTAATGCAGAAGAAACAGGGCACATTAATGCAGAAGAAACAGGGCACATTAATACAGAAGAAACAGGGTCAATTACAAAGCAATGGGGCGGCAGGTAGCCTAGTGGTTAGAGTGTAGGGGCGGCAGGTAGCCTAGTGGTTAGAGTGTAGGGGCGGCAGGTAGCCTAGTGGTTAGAGTGTAGGGGCGGCAGGTAGCCTAGTGGTTAGAGTGTAGGGACGGCAGGTAGTCTAGTGGTTAGAGTGTAGGGGCGGCAGGTAGCCTAGTGGTTAGAGTGTAGGGACGGCAGGTAGTCTAGTGGTTAGAGTGTAGGGACGGCAGGAAGCCTAGTGGTTAGAGTGTAGAGGCGGCAGGTAGTCTAGTGGTTAGAGTGTAGGGGCGGCAGGTAGTCTAGTGGTTAGAGTGTAGGGGCGGCAGGTAGTCTAGTGGTTAGAGTGTAGGGGCGGCAGGTAGTCCAGTGGTTAGAGTGTAGGGGCGGCAGGTAGCCTAGTGGTTAGAGTGTAGGGACGGCAGGTAGTCTAGTGGTTAGAGTTTAGGGGCGGCAGGAAGCCTAGTGGTTAGAGTGTAGGGACGGCAGGTAGTCTAGTGGTTAGAGTGTAGGGACGGCAGGTAGTCTAGTGGTTAGAGTGTAGGGGCGGCAGGTAGCCTAGTGGTTAGAGTGTAGGGACGGCAGGTAGCCTAGTGGTTAGAGTATAGGGACGGCAGGTAGCCTAGTGGTTAGAGTGTTGGGCCAGTAACCAAAAGGTTTCTGGATCGAATCCCCGAGCTTACAAGGTAAAAATAATTGTAATTCTGCCCCCTCACAGTTCATAGGCTGTCATTGTAAATAAGAATTTGTCCTTAATTGACTTGCCTGGTTAAATAAAATTGAAATAAAACGATTTAATTATGAAATTGAACTCTACTTGGAGTTCAGAGTGCAATACACTTACTGTGAAAGAAATCTTCTTGGTTTCTCTCCAGGGGAACCTTAGTACTGGGGTTCTGTTTCCATTCAGGACCTCAAAGATGAGGACACCCTTGGAGAAGACCCCTAGCATGATACCTGTCTGGGACCGCTTCTCAGGGAGGACACGGTGGAAGTGAACCCCGTACTCCGTCAGCCTCTGGCTCGCCTTCAGGAAAGAAAACAGGATAAAAGGGGTCTTTAAAACTCAAAAACAGGGATCAATCATAATTATGATCAAACATAACGTCTCCACCCCCTTGATGTTAACGCATCTTTACGTCATTTGACATGGTAGTTCAGTTACGCCATCTTGAAACCTGAGACCAGGCTAGGCTAGGCACCTGAGACCAGGCTAGGCTAGGCACCTGAGACCAGGCTAGGCTAGGCACCTGAGACCAGGCTAGGCTAGGCACCTGAGACCAGGCTAGGCTAGGCACCTGAGACCAGGCTAGGCTAGGCACCTGAGACCAGGCTAGGCTAGCCACCTGAGACCAGGCTAGGCTAGCCACCTGAGACCAGGCTAGGCTAGCCACCTGAGACCAGGCTAGGCTAGCCACCTGAGACCAGGCTAGGCTAGCCACCTGAGACCAGGCTAGGCTAGCCACCTGAGACCAGGCTAGGCTAGCCACCTGAGACCAGGCTAGGCTAGCCACCTGAGACCAGGCTAGGCTAGCCACCTGAGACCAGGCTAGGCTAGCCACCTGAGACCAGGCTAGGCTAGTCACCTGAGACCAGGCTAGCCTAGCCACCTGAGACCAGGCTAGGCTAGCCACCTGAGACCAGGCTAGGCTAGCCACCTGAGACCAGGCTAGGCTAGCCACCTGAGACCAGGCTAGGCTAGCCACCTGAGACCAGGCTAGGCTAGCCACCTGAGACCAGGCTAGGCTGAGACCAGGCTAGCCACCTGAGACCAGGCTAGGCTAGCCACCTGAGACCAGGCTAGGCTAGCCACCTGAGACCAGGCTAGGCTAGTCACCTGAGACCAGGCTAGCCTAGCCACCTGAGACCAGGCTAGCCTAGCCACCTGAGACCAGGCTAGCCTAGCCACCTGAGACCAGGCTAGCCTAGCCACCTGAGACCAGGCTAGCCTAGCCACCTGAGACCAGGCTAGCCTAGCCACCTGAGACCAGGCTAGCCTAGCCACCTGAGACCAGGCTAGCCTAGCCACCTGGGACCAGGCTAGCCATCTGGGACCAGGCTAGACTAGCCACCTGGGAACTTACCTTGAGAAATTCAAACTCTGTCTCTGCCTCTGTGGCTCCATAGTATGTGCTGTGTAGTTTGAGCAGTTCTTCCTTGATGGAGCTCTGGTCAATATTATCCAGCACAGAGGCAGACATGTAATGTTCCATTCTGAAGTACGTCTTTCCATGGAGCTAGAAGAAACAGACGGTATAATTGTAGCCCTCACATATAGGGTTGGTCGGCATCCTGGTTCCAGATTAAGCCGACTCCTGGACTAAAAAGGCATGTTCAATGGAGAGCCTCAGCTGAAATGGCTTTGTAGTCCATGATTGGCTTAATATGGTCTAGGAAAGCACCCCATTATGTCAATGTGGTAAACACTGTATTATAACTATACTACTACTGTAGAGGAAGGATTACTACCTCTGCCTGGTAGTCACCAAACTCTGCCTGAAGAGCCAGGGACGCCAGGAGCATGGCATTCTCCATGTCACAGCACACCCTCTCCTCCAAGATATCCTTCCTCAGCTGCAAGTAGTACTGGTGTTTTGTCATGGTGTGTCTGGAGTGGAGCACAGTATTGATACTTTATTCTGAAGTAGGCTAATGTTGTTTAACCAAGGGCTTGTTTCACTTCAGCTAAAGGCTCTGACTAACCTGATCCCAGATCTGTTTGTGCTGTATAGTCCTATTTGTTGTTGCCATGCTTGGCACAGATCTGAGACCAGGGTCCATATTAATTATGATTTATTTAGAATTCAAGGCACACTTAACCAGCATGTCTACCACGACATTCTTTATTATAGTAACAATAAAAACCCTTGAATGAGTAAGTGTCCAAACTTTTGACCGGTACTGTATATACACAGTAAGTCAAAAGTGGACACATACAGTACCAGTCAAAAGTTTGGCCACACCTACTCAATGGTTTTTTCTATTTTCTACATATATGTCATCATGTAGTAACCAAAAAAAAGTTTTAAACAAATCAAAATATATTTTATATTTGAAATTCTTCAAAATGGCCACCCTTTGACTTGACAGCTTTGCACACTCTTGGCATTCTCTTTACCAGGTTCTCCTGGAATGCGTTTACAACAGTCTTGAAGGAGTTCCCACATATGCTGAGCACTTGTTGGCTGCTTTTCCTTCTTCCTTCACTCTGCGGTCCAACTCATCCCGAACCATCTCAATTGGGTTGAGGTCGGGTGATTGTGGAGGCCAGGTCATCTGATGCAGCACTCCATCACTCTCTTTCTTGGTCAAATAGCCCTTATACAGCCTGGAGGTGTGTTGGGTCATTGTCCTGTTGAAAAACAAATGATAGTCCCACTAAGCGCAAAACAGATGGGATGGCGTGTTGTGGTAGCCATGCTGGTTAAGTGTGCCTTGAATTCTAAATAAATCACTGAGTGTCACCAGCAAAGCACCCCCACACCATCACACTTCCTCCTCCATGCTTCACGGTGGGAACCACATATGCAGACTTCATCCGTTCACCTACTATGCGTCTCACAAAGACACGGCAGTTGGAACCAACAATCTCAAATTTGGACTCATCAGAACAAAGGAAAGACTTCTAATGGTCTAATGTCCGTTGCTCGTGTTTCTTGGCCCAAGCAAGTCTCTTCTTCTTATTGGTATCCTTTAGTAGTGGTTTCTTTCCAGCAATTCAACCATGAAGGACTGATTCATGCAGACTCCTCTGAACAGTTGATGTTGAGATGTGTCTGTTACTTTAACTCCGAAGCATTTATTTGGGCTGCAATTTCTGAGGCTGGTAACTAATGAAATTATCCTCTACAGCAGAGGTAACTCTGGGTCTTCCTTTCCTGGGGTGGTCCTCATGAGAGCTAGTTTCATCACAGCCCATGATTTTTCCCCCGACTGCACTTGAAGAAACTGACTGATTGACTGACCTTTATGTCTTAAAGCAAAGAGAAACGAAAGTCCATTACTTATTTGAGCTGTTCTTGCCATAATATGGACTTGGTCATTTACCAAATAGGGCTATCTTCAGTATACCACCCCTACCTCATCACAACACAACTGATTGGCTCAAACGCATGGCACACCTGTTAATTGAAATGCATTCCAGGTGATTACCTCATGAAGCTGGTTGAGAGAATGCCAAGAGTGTGCAAAGCTCTCAAGGCAAAGGGTGGCTACTTTGAAGAATCTCAAATATATTTTGATTTGCTAAACACTTTTGGTTACTACATGATTCCATGTGTCTTATTTCATATTTTTGATGTCTTCACTATTATTCTACAATGTATAAAATAGTAAAAATAAAGGAAAACAATTGAGTAGATGTGTCCAAACTTTTGACTGGTACTGTATATATGCACCATTTAGCAGGCTATTTTATCCAAAGTGAATTACAGTCATGCGTGCATACATTTTACATGTGGTTGTTCAAGGGAATCGAACCCACTATCCCCTTCTCTCCATGTCTTCGTAATCAGTATTATCTAAAATAGCAAACTGCTCCTAGATCATCACTCATACTCTGAGAAGATGAATAGCCCCATGGTCTTACTGTATGAGGTTGACATCATCCAGAAAGAACTTGATGCGTAGGAATAGGTTAAACTGGATGTCTGGTTTCTTCTTCTTGGGTTCTTCCTTCCACCCCTCAGGAGCAACTTTGGACAGCTTGGCATCGGGATCAATGAAGAAGAACTCATTGTCTAGATAAAAAAGACACAGAGGGGGAGGGAGGGAGCAGGGAGATGGAGGGTTAGGGGAGATAGTAGTAGGCGGGAGGGCGCAGGGAGAGGGAGGGAGCAATGCAGCAGGGAGGGAGGAGAGAGGAAGAGGAGGAAGTAGAGGGAGGGAGCAATGCAGCAGGAAGGGAGGAGAGAGGAAGAGGAGGAAGTAGAGGGAGGGAGCAATGCAGCAGGGAGGGAGGAGAGAGGAAGAGGGGGGCAAGGAGGAGTGTGGAGAGCGAGAGAGAGCCATAATATAGGAATAAGTTAGCATGAGCTGGACACTTGCACAGACACACTGAAAATAACTAAGACACTTGCAGTCAGAAAGCAGGCAGGAAAATCAACAAGTGTCTGGATTTTGGTTTATACGGGACAGTAGGAGGGCAGAAGAGCACACGCCCAGCAGGAGCAGATTGGTCATATGATGGGCTGGCCCATTTTTTTGTTGAGTGGGCTGGTCGAAATTGATATGCACAAAATAGAAATTACTAAGGTTCTACTAATCTATAATGATACTTTGGCTGACCCCTCTACCAAGATGGGCAGGACCGGTTTTCTGATAGCGCAGCCTAAGATCACATAAACTCACATTCAAAGTCAAAAGCAGAATCAGCAAAGAGCGCTGCTCCGACTCATCAGTTAGACAGCCAAGATCATGAAAAATGGTAAGGTTGCCTATAAATGTAGAAAGAGCACATTCTATGTCGTCACCTCACTCAAAACATAGTTTTGTTGGGGGGGAGGGGCTCAAAAGCATGATTTGTTCGAACAGTAAAGTGCATTATCCTCCACGATTTGTTCAAACAGTAAAGTGCATTATCCTCCACGATTTGTTCAAACGGTAAAGTGCATTATCCTCCATGATTTGTTCAAACAGTAAAGTGCATTATCCTCCATGATTTGTTCAAACCGTAAAGTGCATTATCCTCCACGATTTGTTCAACCCGTAAAGTGCATTATCCCCCATGATTTGTGTAATGGAAGTGTCTTTCCAGCCCATGACTTCACCTGCTGCTGTAATGAGTGAGCCCCGCATGCGCTCCAGAGAAAAACGCGTTCTGATCATATAACATTTCAAAATGCAACTGCGGGAAAAGTTGCCGCCACATGCAGTGATGTGGGCTGGTTAAGATGGCATGGCCGAATTCTTGTCCCAGTCGGCCCCTGACACACACACACACAGGATGAACCCTCCACCCATACCATACCTGTGAGGCAGGCCAAGCCGAAGAGGTGGTGCTCCACCAGTCCAATGTGAGCCACCACCATGTCCAACACATCCTTACACACAGCCTTGATGTCACAGCTCAGCTCCAGCTTCTGGCCGGTCAGCAGGACCACCCCCACCTTCCTCTGGACCTCATCTAGCTTCCCACGCTTGTTCTGGGGGAGAGAGACGACACGGGACACGAGAGAGATCGAAAGGGGTAATTTAGGGTGAGATATGGGACAGGAGCGGGCCAGTGCATTGCCCTGTACCAGCAGAGGGCCAGTGCATTGCCCTGTACCAGCAGAGGGCCAGTACATTGCCCTGTACCAGCAGAGGGCCAGTACATTGCCCTGTACCAGCAGAGGGCCAGTACATTGCCCTGTACCAGCAGAGGGCCAGTGCATTGCCCTGTACCAGCAGAGGGCCAGTGCATTGCCCTGTACCAGCAGAGGGCCAGTGCATTGCCCTGTACCAGCAGAGGGCCAGTGCATTGCCCTGTACCAGCAGAGGGCCAGTGCATTGCCCTGTACCAGCAGAGGGCCAGTGCATTGCCCTGTACCAGCAGAGGGCCAGTGCATTGCCCTGTACCAGCAGAGGGCCAGTGCATTGCCCTGTACCAGCAGAGGGCCAGTGCATTGCCCTGTACCAGCAGAGGGCCAGTACATTGCCCTGTACCAGCAGAGGGCCAGTACATTGCCCTGTACCAGCAGAGGGCCAGTACATTGCCCTGTACCAGCAGAGGGCCAGTACATTGCCCTGTACCAGCAGAGGGCCAGTACATTGCACTGACCACCAGACCTGGGATCTCTCCTCTCCAGAGCAGGTTATTTATTTGTATTTTTATAGTTTGAGAGAGTTTGATTGAGCATGCCTGGAGGTTCTAGGTAGGCAGGGTTTCATTGGCCAGGCCAGCTCAATCAAGCAGAGAGAAATGATTCAAAATGAAAGCTTTCTGTTTGAACCCAGAGCTAGAGGAGAGGTTAGGATGTATTCCACTACACTGACATAACTCTCACTCACACAACCACCGGGCTAGAAATCAGTCTGCTCCACTAGTACCCCATCTGAAACACCTAGAGGAGTCTCACCATTATTGAAGAGGGAACCGTCAAGGCAACACATGGCTCGCTGGTCATCTTCACAAATTCAGGACCAAAGAAATTCTGCAATAGGAACGAGCGACAGAGTAAGAAGAGGTTACACACACAGACTGCACCATGTCGTGCTGTAAAAATGTTAGGCCTACTTGTTCTCCCCATCTAAAAATCACACAGGCAGTCATTTCACATAGAGACAGCTTTGGTTTTAGATCAAGTGTAGGCCTGAGATGTAGGTAGGCTACCTTAGGTTTGCTATGCGGTAGGTATGCGGTAGGCTACCTGAGGTTTGCTATGCGGTAGGCTACCTGAGGTTTGCTATGCGGTAGGTATGCGGTAGGCTACCTGAGGTTTGCTTATGCGGTAGGCTACCTGAGGTTTGCTTATGCGGTAGGCTACCTGAGGTTTGCTTATGCGGTAGGCTACCTGAGGTTTGCTTATGCGGTAGGCTACCTGAGGTTTGCTTATGCGGTAGGCTACCTGAGGTTTGCTTATGCGGTAGGCTACCTGAGGTTTGCTTATGCGGTAGGCTACCTGAGGTTTGCTTATGCGGTAGGCTACCTGAGGTTTGCTATGCGGTAGGCTACCTTAGGTTTGCTATGCGGTAGGCTACCTTATGTTTGCTATGCGGTAGGCTACCTTAGGTTTGCGGTGGTGTGGTAGCGTTGCATTGAGAGGGTCCCGGAGGTCCAGCATGGAGGTGCGTGCCAGGGGCTCATCCCCGGTGTAGAGGCTGGCTCGGGGGTCGTCCCCTGGGTATAGGGAGGCCCTGGACAGCCTGTTAGCCAGGTGAGCCTGGAGCCTCTGAACCTCTTCCTCACGTCTCTGGAGCATCAGACCCTCGTCGGCTGCACCCTCATGTCGCCTGGGGGAAAAACAGGTTGAAATGTACAACAAAACGGACACGATGGATTCCACACTATACATTGCAGACATTCATGTGTGTGCAGCCCCTTCATACAGCCTGCGTGGGGAGGACATGGAAATAAGATGCATAGAACTGCCATGATTACTTACTCTACATGACCTAGACACGCATATACAGCGAGTGTACAAAAACATTAAGAACACCTTCCTAATATTGAGTTGCTCTTCCGAATATCCTTGTTTCGTCAGGGCTTGGACTCTACAGGGGGCTTGGACTCTACAGGGGGCTTGGACTCTACGGGGGGCTTGGACTCTACGGGGGGCTTGGACTCTACAGGGGGGCTTGGACTCTACAGGGGGGCTTGGACTCTACAGGGGGGCTTGGACTCTACAGGGGGGCTTGGACTCTACAGGGGGGCTTGGACTCTACAGGGATGCTGGGTGGTGGACCGTTCTTGATACACACGGGAAACTGTTGAACGTGAAAAACCCAGCAGCGTTGCAGTTCTTGACACAAACCGGTGCGCCAGGCACCTACTAACATACCCCGTTCAAAAGGCACCTAAATCTTTGGTCTTGCCCATTGCCCCTCTGAATGGCACACACACACACAAGCCATGTTTCAATCGTCTCAGGGCTTAAAAACCCTTCTTAAACCGTCTCCTACCCTTCATCTACACTGATTAAAGTGGATTTAACAAGTGACTCAATAAAGGAATCAGAGCTTTCACCTGGTGCCGTCAATATCGATTAAGGCACCCTTCCGCAACCCTCTGATGCAGAGGGGTTGGGTTAAATGCAGAAGACACATTTGAACACATTTGAATGTATTTCAGTTGAACAACAGACCAGGTATCCCCTTCCCCTTTCACCTGGTCAGTCGGTCATGGAAAGAGTAGGTGTTCTTAATGTTTTGTTCACTCAGTGTATGTTCTACATTAGACATTTCTATCCAGACACTGTCAGTCAGCAACATGGTGACAAAGTTAAATGCCTGAGAAAGGTTGTGTATTGTCCTAATTATGCATTCATTGGATTTTTGACAAGCTATGTCAAGGAGATTTATTTTAGAGATGTGAAAAACCCGAAATTCAAGTCTTTCATGGATGTGATACCCGTGTGCTTAATGTCAAACTGAAGCTTAGACATAAATCTAAAAGCACAAGAACATTCAGACCTCTTCCCCTTTTCCACATCTTGTGACATAACAGCCTTACTCTAAAATTGATTAAATTGTTTTCCGCATCAATCGACACACAATACCCCATAATGACAAAGCGAAGAGGTTTTTAGAAATATTTGCAAAAATAAAATAACTAACTATAATTTATATATATATATATATATACAGAAATACCTTATTTACATAAGTATTCAGAATCTTTGCAATGAGACTCGGAATTGAGCACTAACTTCCAGTATCTCCTATCGTCTAATTAACATCACTTTACATGGCCCAGTATCTCCTATCATCTAATTAACATCACTTTACATGGCCCAGTATCTCTTATCATCTAATTAACATCACTTTACATGGTCCAGTATCTCTTATCATCTAATTAACATCACTTTACGTATCTCTTATCATCTAATTAACATCACTTTACATGGCCCAGTATCTCTTATCATCTAATTAACATCACTTTACATGGCCCAGTATCTCCTATTGTCTAATTAACATCACTTTACATGGTCCAGTATCTCTTATCATCTAATTAACATCACTTTACATGGCCCAGTATCTCCTATCATCTAATTAACATCACTTTACATGGCCCAGTATCTCCTATCCTCTAATTAACATCACTTTACATGGCCCAGTATCTCCTATCATCTAATTAACATCACTTTACATGGCCCAGTATCTCTTATCGTCTAATTAACATCACTTTACATGGCCCAGTATCTCCTATCATCTAATTAACATCACTTTACATGGCCCAGTATCTCTTATCGTCTAATTAACATCACTTTACATGGCCCAGTATCTCTTATCGTCTAATTAACATCACTTTACATGGTCCAGTATCTCTTATTGTCTAATTAACATCACTTTACATGGCCCAGTATCTCCTATCGTCTAATTAACATCACTTTACATGGCCCAGTATCTCTTATCGTCTAATTAACATCACTTTACATGGCCCAGTATCTCCTATCGTCTAATTAACATCACTTTACATGGCCCAGTATCTCTTATCGTCTAATTAACATCACTTTACATGGCCCAGTATCTCCTATCGTCTAATTAACATCACTTTACATGGCCCAGTATCTCCTATCCTCTAATTAACATCACTTTACATGGTCCAGTATCTCCTATCATCTAATTAACATCACTTTACATGGTCCAGTATCTCCTATCATCTAATTAACATCACTTTACATGGCCCAGTATCTCCTATTGTATAATTAACATCACTTTACATGGTCCAGTATCTCTTATCGTCTAATTAACATCACTTTGCCCAAAACATTAAAACAAAGGCATAAAAAAAACTAGTCATCACAACTGGTCTAAATTATAAGGGTGCACCCCTGTGTCGGTCCTCTTTGAACTATCAGCCTTCTGATGAACAGAATAACACAGTGTCTGTAACGGTAATCACATACCACTTACACTACAATGAAACATATCAACATGCAAGGCTCTTTATGAATGCTTGAAACAATCCAAACATGACAATTTAATTCACACAGTAACATGCATTTTGTCTATTCAAGTTGAATCAGTCTTCAACTCTCCTGGCTTCAGTGAGCCTATGACTTCTTTGGGAATGTCTCTTCATTGAGAATGCTACAGATCAGGTGTGTTTGACTACTGTGTTAACCCACAGATGGTCAGTCATTCAAACAGTGCCATGAATGGTGATTGAGTCATCACACTGTGCTCCCACGCTAGCCAGTCGCTAGTCACGAGGATCACCTTCTCTCATCATCATCACACTGTGCTCCCACGCTAGCCAGTCGCTAGTCACGAGGATCACCTTCTCTCATCATCATCACGCTGTGCTCCCACGCTAGCCAGTCGCTAGTCACGGGTATCACCTTCCCTCATCATCATCACACTGTGCTCCCACGCTAGCCAGTCGCTATTCACGAGTATCACCTTCTCTCATCATCACACTGTGCTCCCACGCTAGCCAGTCGCTAGTCACGGGTATCACCTTCCCTCATCATCAACACTCTGTGCTCCCACGCTAGCCAGTCGCTAGTCACGGGTATCACCTTCTCTCATCATCATCACACTGTGCTCCCACGCTAGCCAGTCGCTAGTCACGGGTATCACCTTCCCTCATCATCATCACTCTGTGCTCCCACGCTAGCCAGTCGCTAGTCACGGGTATCACCTTCCCTCATCATCATCACGCTGTGCTCCCACGCTAGCCAGTCGCTAGTCACGAGTATCACCTTCTCTCATCATCACACTGTGCTCCCACGCTAGCCAGTCGCTAGTCACGAGGATCACCTTCTCTCATCATCATCACGCTGTGCTCCCACGCTAGCCAGTCGCTAGTCACGAGGATCACCTTCCCTCATCATCATCACTCTGTGCTCCCACGCTAGCCAGTCGCTAGTCACGGGTATCACCTTCCCTCATCAACATCACTCTGTGCTCCCACGCTAGCCAGTCGCTAGTCACGGGGATCACCTTCTCTCATCATCATCACTCTGTGCTCCCACGCTAGCCAGTCGCTAGTCACGGGGATCACCTTCTCTCATCATCATCACTCTGTGCTCCCACGCTAGCCAGTCGCTAGTCACGGGGATCACCTTCTCTCATCATCATCACTCTGTGCTCCCACGCTAGCCAGTCGCTAGTCACGGGGATCACCTTCTTTCAGTATTCCACCACAAAAGGTTTAGTTAAAAGTTGTCCTAAAATCCCCCAAGCATCTAAAACGTGGAGAAAATAGATCTTGGTTCCAATCTGCCTGCGTCACATAAAACTGGATAGTTTAACATACTTCATTAAAAACGTTATGGACATTCGGTTACTGGTTTTAGAGACGATGGATAGAGATAAACACGTGAATACACACACACACAACCCGGAAAGTATTCCGAACCCTTGACTTTTTCCACATTTTGTTACGTTACAGCCTTATTCTGAAATTGATTAAATAAAAAAGAATCCTCAGCAATCTACACAATACCCAATAATGACAAAGCAAAAACCGTTTTTTAAATTTTTGCAAATGTATTACAAATTTAAAACCGAATCATATTTACATAAGTATTCAGACCCATTGTATTGAGACTCGACATTGAGCTCAGGTGGATCCTATTTCCATTGATCATCCTTGAGATGTTTCTACAACTTGGTTGGAGACCACCTGTGGTAAATTCAATTGATTGGACAGTATCTGGAAAGGCAGACACACCGTCAACAGTGGGCCCTTATATAGACAGGTATGTCAGAGCAAAAACCAAGCGATTAGGTCGAAGGAATGGTCCATAGCGCTCCGAGACAGGATTGTGTAGAGGCACAGATCTGGGGAAGGCTACCAAAAAATGTCTGCAGCATTGAAGGTCCCCAAGATCAGTGGCCTCCATCATTCTTAAATGGAAGAAGTTTGGAACCACCAAGACTCTTTCTAGAGCTGGCCGCCCGGCCGAAGTGAGCAATCGGGGGAGAAGGACCTTGGTTAGGGAGGTGACCAAGAACTCTACGGTCACTCTGATAGAGCTTCAGAGTTCCTCTGTGGAGACGGGAGAACCTTCCAGAAGGACAACTACCTCTGCAGCACTACACCAATTAGACCTTTATGGTCGAGTGGCCAGAAGGAAGCCACTCCTCAGTAAAAAAGGCACATGACAGCCTGCTTGGAGTTTGACCATGAGAAACATCAGGTTTCATCAGACCAAAGAACTCTTTGGCCTGAATGCCAAGGGTCACCTGGCAACATCCTTACGGTGAAGCATGGTGGTGGCAGCATCATGCTGTGGGGATGTTTTCAGCAGCAGGGACTGGGAGACTAGTCAGGACCGAGGGAAAGATGAATAGAGCAAAGTACAAAGAGATCCTTGATGAACACCTGCTCCAGAGCGCTCAGGACCTCAGACTGAGGCGAAGGTTCACCTTCCAACAGGTGAACCAGGTGAGCCCGGACTTGAACATCTCTGGAGAGACCTGAAAATAGCTGTGCAGCGACGCTCCCCATCCAACCTGACAGAGCTTGAGAGGATCTGCAGAGAAGAATGTGAGAAACTCCCCAAATATCAGGTGTGCCAAGCTTGTAGCGTCATACCAAAGAAGACTCGATGCTGTAATTGCTGCCAAAGGTGCTTCAACAAAGTACTGAGTAAAGGGTCTGAATAGTTACAGTACCAGTCAAAAGTTTGGACACACCTACTCATTCAAGGGTTTACATTTTACTATTTTCTACATTGTAGAATAATAGGGAAGACATCAAAACTATGAAATAACACATGGAATCATGTAATAAGCAAAAAACAGTGTTAAACATGTCAAAATATATTAGATACAGAAGATAGCCTTATTTGGTAAAAGACCAAGTCCATATTACTGCAAGAACAGCTCAAATAAGCAACTAGAAACGACAGTCCATCATTACTTTAAGTCAGTCAAGTACTTTGAAAGCTTCTTCAAGTAGCAAAAATCATCAAGCGCTCTGATGAAAGTGGCTCTCATGAGGACCGCCACAGGAAAGGAAGACCAGTTCTCTGCTGCAGAGGATGAGTTCATTAGAGTTAATTGCACCTCAGAATTTGCAGCCCAAATACATTTTTTCAGAGTTCAAGTAACAGACACATCTCAAAATCAACTGTTCAGAGGAGACCACGTGAATCAGGCATTCATAGTCGAATTGCTGTAAAGAAACTACTACTAAAATAAAATAAAGAGACTTGCTTGGGCCAAGAAACACGAGCAATGGACATTAGACCAGTAGTCCAAATTTGAGCTTTTTGAATCCAACCACTGTCTTTGTGAGACGCAAAGTAGGTGAATGGATGATCTCCGCATGTGTGGTTCCCACCGTGAAGCATGGAGGAGGAGGTGTGATGGTACTTTGCTGGTGAAACTGTCAGTGATTTAGTTAGAATTCAAGGCATGGCTACCACAGCATTCTGCAGCAATACGCCATCCCATCTGGTTTGCGCTTAGGGAGACTATAATTTGTTTTTCAACAGGACAATGACCCAACACACCTTCAGGCTGTTTAAGGGCTATTTGACCAAGAAGGAGAGTGATGAGTGCTGGCCTCCACAATCGCCCGACCTCAACCCAATTGAGATGGTTTGGGATGAGTTGGACCGCAGAGTGAAAGAAAAGCAGACAATAAATGCTCAGCATATGTGGGAACTCCTTCAAAGCTGTTGGAAAAGCATTCCTCATGAAGCTGGTTGAGAAAATGCCAAGAGTGTACAGAACTGTCATCAAGGCAAAGGGTGGCTACTTTGAAGAATCTAAAATCTATTTTGATTTGTTCAATAGTTTTTTGGTTACTATGAGTCCATATGTGTGATTTTATAGTTTTGATGTCTTTACTATTATTCTACAATGTAGAAAATAGTAAAAGTAAAGAAAATCCCTTGAATGAGTAGGTGTGTCTAAACTTTAGACTGGCACTATGTAAAATGTGATTTCAGGTTTTTCTTTCGAATACATTTGAAAAAATGTATTTTTTGTTGCTTTGTCATTATGGGGTGTGTAGAATGATGAGGGAAAACTATTTCATCCATTTTAATGTGGAAAAAGTCCAGGGGTCTGAATACTTTCCAAATGCACTGCATCATTAAAATCTAAAGCGCCAGAACAGCTGTTTGGGTGAGTGTGTGTCGTTCCACTCTGTGGCCCTGTGCCCAAACTGTCTGCCTACACACAGGATCAATTATGAAATCCTACTGGCACTGATTAACCTACCACACCCCACCACACTACAGCCAGCTTGCAGCCGACAGTGTAAATCACACTGATATCACACACACAGCCAGTAGCAGAGCCCAATGGAACCCTATTCCCAAAATAGTGCACTACTTTTGACCAGAGCCCTATGATGCCCTATTCCCTATATAGTGCACTACTTTTGACCAGAGCCCTATGATGCCCTATTCCCTATATAGTGCACTACTTTTGACAAGAGCCCTATGATGCCCTATTCCCTATATAGTGCACTACTTTTGACAAGAGCCCTATGATGCCCTATTCCCTATATAGTGCACTACTTTAGGCCAAAGTTCTGTTGTTCTGCCCCTGAACAAGGCAGTTGCCGTAGGCCGTCATTGTAAATAAGAGTTTGTTCTTAACTGACTTGCCTAGTTAAATAAAGGTAAAAAATAAAAAGACTAGACCATAGAGCCAGGTTATACATGAATTTAACCAGCAGGGGGTGCAGGAGGGCCATAGATAAAACATCATACAGCTAATGGGTAAGACTGCTTCAGGAAGTTAAAAAAACATGACCCTTTAGGAAGCACACCTTACCCTGGAACAAGTGTGAATAATTGAAAAACGAGATGAATTACCTTCTATGATATACATTTCCAGATTTATATTTAACCTTTATCCTGATACATAACTCCTCTTGGACTGACTGGCGTGTTTCCAAACCTTGACTATGACACACCTCTCTGTTTTCCCAGTCTTGTGCAACGTGAGCGATGTGAGAATAGCTTCACCCTGAGATACATACATTTAGTTGAACATTAACAGGTGTCTATCCTGGGCCACGGTATATACACTACATGACCAAAAGTATGTAGACACCTGCTCGTCAAACATCTCATTCCAAAATCATGGGCATTAATATGGAGTTGGTCCCTCCTTTGCTGCTATAACAGCCTCCACTCTTCCGGGAAGGCTTTCCACTAGATGTTGGAACATTGCTGCGGGGACTTGCTTCCTTTCAGCCACAAGAGCATTAGTGAGGTCGGCACTGATGTTGGGTGATTAGGCCTGGCACGCAGTCAGCTGTCCAATTCACCCCAAAGGAGTTTGATGGGGTTGAGGTCAGGGCTCTGTGCAGGCCAGTCAAGTTCTTCCACACCGATCGACAAACCATTTCTGTATGGACCTAGCTTTGTGCACAGCGCATTGTCACACTGAAAACAGGAAAGAGCCTTCCCCAAAACAGTTGCGACAAAGTTGCAAGCACAGAATTGTCTACAATGTCATTGTATGCTACATCATTAAGATGTTCCTTCACTGAAACTAAGGGGCCTGGACCGAATCACAAAAAACAGCCAAACACCTTTATTCCTCCTCCACCAAACTTTACAGTTGGCACTATGCATTGGAGCAGGTAGCGTTCTGCTGGCATCAACCGAACCCTGATTCCTCCATCAGACTGCCAGATGGTGATGCGTGATTCATCACTCCAGCCAACGCTTGAAATTGCGCATGGTGATCTTAGGCTTGTGTGCAGCTGCTCGGCCATGGAAACCCATATCATGAAGCTCCCGACAAACAGTTCTTGTGCTGACGTTGCTTCCAGAGGCAGTTTGGAATACAGTAGTGAGTGTTGCAACCGAGGACAGACGGCGGTCACGTTCTGTGAGCTTGTGTGGCCTACCACTTCACGGCTGAGCCGTTGTTGCTCCTGGATGTTTCTACTTCCCAATAACAGCACTTCTAGTTGACCAGAAATTTGATGAACTGACTTGTTGGAAAGGTGGCATCCTATGACGGTGCCATGTTGAATGTCACTGAGCTCTTCAGTAAGGCCATTCTACTGCCAGTGTTTTGTCTATGGAGGTTGCATGGCTGTGTGCTCGATTTTATACGCCTGTCAGCAACAGGTGGGGCTGAAATAGACATATCCACTAATTTGAAGGGGTGTCCATATACTGTTGGATATATAATCTAAATGCTATAGAGCAGGGTGTGCACACACACAAACACACGTTTCTATAGCAGGACTCAGACATTTGACTGGACACTAGGAATGTGAGATGGGAGCGAGCGCACTCAGGTGAAGGGTTGTTTTCATTAAGGCACACCATAGCACAACTTTTGTAAAAAAAAATTACATTGTGTAATGAAAAACAAAAAAGGAGCCTTTGCTATTGGACAAGTTCAGATGGTACCTCGCTGTTTCGGACTGTATTCTTCCATTGCGTATCCTAATGAACAAAGTTCAGGTGAATCTTCTTCTGGGAACGGACATGCCTGTATCTCAGGTGTAATTCTTAACAGGGATGTACCTGTGTCTGTGTGCGTTGTGGCTGGTGAGAGACATGCCATGATGGTCTGAGAGAGCCAACTGGGAGCTGTAACGTCTCACTTCCTCTGGTTTCTTAACTGAAACAGAAGAAATCAAATATAGCAAGTTACATCACATGATCAATAGCACGCGCTAACGGGCAGCACGCGCTAACGGGCAGCACGCGCTAACGGGCAGCAGGCTCCGAGGGGCAGCACGCGCTAACGGGCAGCACGCGCTAACGGGCAGCACGCGCTAACGGGCAGCACGCGCTAACGGGCAGCACGCGCTAACGGGCAGCAGGCTCCGAGGGGCAGCAGGCTCCGAGGGGCAGCAGGCTCCGAGGGGCAGCAGGCTCAGAGGGGCAGCAGGCTCAGAGGGGCAGCAGGCTCAGAGGGGAGTTGGTCGAGTAGTGACGGTGAAAGTGGAACAGACCAGATCAGAAGTATCAAACATTCATAGAACTAAGCAACGGTTAACAGCAGCAGTGTCTGAGGTTGCTGGGAGTGCAGTTAAGCTGTTTAGAATTTCCTTTCCAAGATGAGGGGGACGTGAAGTGGACAGCAGTGGTGTAAAGTACAGAAGCAAAAATACTTTAAAGTACTTATGTCATTTTATGTGGGTATCTGTATTTTAATGTATATTTTTGACAACTTTTACTTCACTACATTCCTAAAGAAAATTATGTACTTTTTACACCATACATTTTCTCTCACACCCAAAAGTACTTCTTACATTTTAAATGCTTAGCAGGACAGAAAACGGTCCAATTCACACACTTATCAAGAGAACATCTCTGGTCATCTCTACTGTCTCTGATCTGGAGGACTCACTAAACAGAGAACATCCCTGGTCGTCCCTACTGTCTCTGATCTGGAGGACTCACTAAACAGAGAACATCCCTGGTCATCTCTACTGTCTCTGATCTGGAGGACTCACTAAACAGAGAACATCCCTGGTCATCCCTACTGCCTCTGATCTGGAGGACTCACTAAACAGAGAACATCCCTGGTCATCCCTACTGTCTCTGATCTGGAGGACTCACTAAACAGAGAACATCCCTGGTCATCCCTACTGTCTCTGATCTGGAGGACTCACTAAACAGAGAACATCTCTGGTCATCTCTACTGTCTCTGATCTGGAGGACTCACTAAACAGAGAACATCCCTGGTCATCACTACTGTCTCTGATCTGGAGGACTCACTAAACAGAGAACATCCCTGGTCATCCCTACTGTCTCTGATCTGGAGGACTACTAAACAGAGAACATCCCTGGTCATCCCTACTGTCTCTGATCTGGAGGACTCACTAAACAGAGAACATCCCTGGTCATCCCTACTGTCTCTGATCTGGTGGACTCACTAAACAGAGAACATCCCTGGTCATCCCTACTGCCTCTGAACTGGAGGACTCACTAAACAGAGAACATCCCTGGTCATCCCTACTGTCTCTGATCTGGAGGACTCACTAAACAGAGAACATCCCTGGTCATCACTACTGTCTCTGATCTGGAGGACTCACTAAACAGAGAACATCCCTGGTCATCCCTACTGCCTCTGATCTGGCAACTCTCTAAACACAAATGCTTAGTTTGTGAATTATGTTGGAGTGTGCCCTTGGCTATCTGTAAATTTAAAAAACACGAACAATTGTACCATCTGGTTTCCTTAATATAAGGGATGTGAAATCATTTACTTTTTATTTTACATTTTTGCAATTACATTTCATTTTGATACTTAAGCCTATTTAAAACCAAATACTTTTAGACTTTTACTGAAGTAGTATTTTACTGGGCTATTTTCACTTGAGTCATTTCCTATTAAAAAGGTATCTTTACTTTCACTCAAGTATGACAATTGTGTACTTTTTCCACCACTGGTGAATAGTCAGCTCTGGCTTCAAGACACATGACTCATAACGAATCTACATTCAACGACACATTTTCCTCTTTCGCTGTGGAATTTGAAACACCTTGCGTGTAACTAACATGCAGTTTTTGGTATTTTAAAGTTTAAAAAGGCTTGAATGATATGCTACCTTGTCTGTAGTCGGTGTCGGAGGATGCTACAGAGGGGCTCTCACTGGACGAGCTGTAGTCACTGTGGTACCTCCGATGGGAGTGGAGAGGATCTGAAAGATAGACACATTAAAAATCTGAGTTATTATATTGGATCTCTATGCTCTGAAAGTCAGACATTTACTCAGACAGTAGAGAAGCTGCTGTGTATAAAACACGAGGAACAACTGCTCTTTCCATGACAGACTGATGACCAGGTGAAAGCTATGATCCCTTATTGATGTCACTTTTTAAATTCACTTCAATCAGTGTAAACGAAGAGAAGGATTAAAGAAGGATTTTTAAGCCTTGAGACAATTGAGACATGGATTGTGTTTGTGTGCCATTCAGGGGGTGAATGGGCAAGACAAAATATTTAAATGGGGCAAGCCGAAAGTGCCTCTGAACGGGGTATGGTCGTAGGTGCCAGGCGCACCAGTTTGAGTGTGTCAAGACCTGCAAAGCTGCCGAGTCTTTCATGCTCAACAGTTCCCAGTGTATCAAGAATGGTCCACCACCCAAAGGACATCCAGCCAATTTGACACAAATGTGGGAAGCACTGGAGTCAATTTGCTTCCCGATAGAACGTTTGAGAACTTGTAGAGTCCATGCCCTGACGAATTAAGGCTGTGTTGAGGGCAAAAATAGGGTGCAACTCAATATTAGGGAGGTGTTCCTAATGTTTTGTACAAGCAGTGAATTTTCATGAGAGAACAGTCACAGCTCCAACACATCCGTAGACGCAGCATCACTGTGAGTTATGGCTATAAAGTCATGCAAAGGAGGTTTTTCATTTTGACACAGAAAAACTAGTTTGAGCCAAGATGCCATATATTATGTCCCAACCAAATACATTGGAATAAATTCATTTGACTGATTAGCAGCAAAGACGCTTTAACTCAGGGGAAACGGAGTCCACGCGTGGTAGTGAGACTGAGGCGGTGTCACAAATGCCACCCTATTCCCTATATGGGCTCTGGTCTAAAGTAGTGCACTATATAGGGACTAGGGTTCCATAGGCCTCTGCACTAAATAGGAAACCATAGGGCTCTGGTCTAAAGTAGTGCACTATATAGGGACTAGGGTTCCATAGGGCTCTGCACTAAATAGGGAACCATAGGGCTCTGGTCTAAAGTAGTGCACTATATAGGGACTAGGGTCCCATAGGGCTCTGGTCTAAAGTAGTGCACTATATAGGGACTAGGGTTCCATAGAGCTCTGGTCTAAAGTAGTGCACTATATAGGGAATAGGGTTCCATAGGGCTCTGGTATAAAGTAGTGCTCTATATAGGGAATAGGGTTCCATAGGGCTCTGGTCTAAAGTAGTGCACTATATAGGGAATAGGGTTCTATAGGGCTCTGGTCTAAAGTAGTGCTCTATATAGGGAATAGGGTTCCATAGGGTTCTGGTCTAAAGTAGTGCTCTATATAGGGAATAGGGTTCCATAGGGCTCTGGTCTAAAGTAGTGCACTATATAGGGAATAGGGTTCTATAGGGCTCTGGTCTAAAGTAGTGCTCTATATAGGGAATAGGGTTCCATAGGGCTCTGGTCTAAAGTAGTGCACTATATAGGGAATAGGGTTCCATAGGGCTCTGGTCTAAAGTAGTGCACTATATAGGGAATAGGGTTCCATAGGGCTCTGGTCTAAAGTAGTGCTCTATATAGGGAATAGGGTACCATCTGGGACACAGCATGAGAACTCAGAGCAGCAGTTCCTTTCCAACTGCTGGGGGAATTTGATTCTCTAAAATCGTTTGTGAACAAACACATTAAACCAGTTGGAGACAACAGTAAGAAAAAACAAATAACTCATACCAGGAAAGTAAACAAATGTGGAAATATGTCATGAAAAGTCCCTCTAATCAGATAGAGAATATCATAAATAATAGGTGAAGGCAGCTAGCTTGACACTGCAAAGTGTTGTGAATATTCCTCTAGTCTTAACAGCCTCGGGCAGGGAAAGAGGGAGGGCTGTGTGAGAGGAGCGCTGACTAGATGGAATAGAGGCAGGGAAAGAGGCAGGGCTGTGTGAGAGGAGCGCTGACTAGATGGAATAGCGGCAGGGCTGGCTTTGTGACAGGCGAACTGACAAAATGGATTAAAGGCAGGCGGGGCTGTGTGACAGGATAGCTGACTAGATGGATTAGAGGCAGGGTTGACTGACTAGATGGATTAGAGGCAGGGTTGACTGACTAGATGGATTAGAGGCAGGGTTGGCTGGCTGTGTGAGAGGAGATCTGACGAGATGGATTAGAGGCAGGGTTGGCTGGCTGTGTGAGAGGAGATCTGACGAGATGGATTAGAGGCAGGGTTGGCTGGCTGTGTGAGAGGAGATCTGACTAGATGGATTAGAGGCAGGGATGACTGGCTGTGTGAGAGGAGATCTGACTAGATGGAATAGAGGCAGGGATGACTGACTAGATGGATTAGAGGCAGGGTTGGCTGGCTGTGTGAGAGGAGATCTGACTAGATGGATTAGAGGCAGGGATAACTGGCTGTGTGAGAGGAGATCTGACTAGATGGATTAGAGGCAGGGATGACTGACTAGATGGATTAGAGGCAGGGACGACTGGCTGTGTGAGAGGAGATCTGACTAGATGGATTAGAGGCAGGGATAACTGGCTGTGTGAGAGGAGATCTGACTAGATGGATTAGAGGCAGGGATGACTGACTAGATGGATTAGAGGCAGGGATGACTGGCTGTGTGAGAGGAGATCTGACTAGATGGATTAGAGGCAGGGATGACTGACTAGATGGATTAGAGGCAGGGTTGACTGGCTGTGTGAGAGGACATCTGACTAAACTCCATGGGTGAGTCAGAACTCTTCAAATGAGACAATGCTAAAATATCAATCCATTGGTGAGTCAGTGCCAATATTTTCCATTTGTGCCGAAATCAAAATGAAAGAAAAGTGATCTTGCAAATTCATCAGGCTTACGGGTGTAAGAGGTTTTGTTGAAGTGCTGTCTTTAACGTTAATACCATCTTTGGTGCACTTATCAATGCACAACCACAAGTTTAAAACGCATTCTGTCATTCCAAAATGCGGACTGCGATATATTTGAACATTACTATTTTATAAACACAAATAAACATTTGATTAATAAAATATGTAACCTCTTGAGTGGTACACTACGAAGCAGGTTCAATGAGTTAGCCATCTAACTTTGATAAAGAACCAGAAATCACCATTCGCTTTCTTAATCAATCAGAAAAACAAACTTCGATGTGTTTTTGGCTGAGTCAATTAGACCACGCACAGTTCAAGCTTATCCTTTAAAAAATATATATTTAAAAAAATCTGAATATTTAGGTAAGTTATAGCGAGCTACGTCATTGAAGCTGCTTTGTAGTATACCTCTACTGTGGTAAAACCCATGACGTCAGTCCAACATACCTTCAAGTGTTTACAAAACCAGAAAGTCCTGCTCACTCCATGCTACTGCACATACTTTAAAAACAACATTCTTCAGAGATTTCTCATGTAGGCGTGGGGTTAAAAAAAAAGACTTCTCAGTACAGTAGGTTTCTGGCCTATTTGGTGTCTTACGTAAACAATGAGCAGAGAAGAATGGTAAGACACTTAAAGCAACGGGGATATCGATGCTGAGTGAGTAGGCCACGATTGACCGGTTCACCTATCGACAAAAAAATAGTTCCTCAGATCCTTCCACTGCGACTCCAGATCTCAGAGAATAAAGCGGATTCACACTGACCCTGACTAACGTCTGTCCCATTGGGAATAAAGATGATTAAGAAAGTAAAAGTAGTAAATAAATCTGACATCAGCTGTGAAGACCTTACTAAAAGCTACAAGGAGGGGTGGTAATGTTTTTTTAGTAGGCCTACAGCCAATCAAATGATTCAAGGGACAACTTTCATGGACACAATAAGCCAAATATATTTTCATCACGTGTGCGTACATACATTTCCGACAGAAAAGGTATGTCAAATGGAGATTCTGTCATTCTGCCCATCAGCAGCAGCTCTGAGGAAATAGCCTAGTGAGTGAAGACCAACACACCTGACCAGGTTAACACACGTCTACAACAGTACCAACCCACGTCCACAACAGTACCAACCCACCTGACCCGGTTAACACACCTGACCCGGTTAACACACCTGACCCGGTTAACACACGTCTACAACAGTACCAACCCACGTCTACAACAGAACCAACCCACGTCTACAACAGAACCAACCCACCAACCCACGTCCACAACAGTACCAACCCACGTCTACAACAGAACCAACCCACCAACCCACGTCCACAACAGTACCAACCCACGTCCACAACAGTACCAACCCACGTCCACAACAGTACCAACCCACGTCCACAACAGTACCAACCCACCAACACACCTGACCCGGTTAACACAAGTCTACAACAGTACCAACCCACGTCTACAACAGTACCAACCCACCAACCCACGTCCACAACCGTACCAACCCACGTCCACAACCGTACCAACCCACGTCCACAACCGTACCAACCCACGTCCACAACCGTACCAACCCACGTCCACAACCGAACCAACCCACGTCCACAACCGAACCAACCCACGTCCACAACCGAACCAACCCACGTCCACAACAGAACCAACCCACGTCCACAACAGAACCAACCCACGTCCACAATAGTACCAACCCACGTCTACAACAGTACCAACCCACGTCTACAACAGAACCAACCCACCAACCCACGTCCACAACCGAACCAACCCACGTCCACAACAGAACCAACCCGTCCACAACAGAACCAACCCGTCCACAACAGAACCAACCCACGTCCACAACAGAACCAACCCACGTCTACAACAGAACCAACCCACCAACCCACGTCTACAACAGAACCAACCCACCAACACACGTCTACAACAGAACCAACCCACCAACACACGTCCACAACCGAACCAACCCACGTCCACAACCGAACCAACCCACGTCCACAACCGAACCAACCCACGTCCACAACAGAACCAACCCACGTCCACAACAGAACCAACCCACCAACCCACGTCTACAACAGAACCAACCCACCAACACACGTCTACAACACTACCAACCCACGTCTACAACACTACCAACCCACGTCTACAACAGAACCAACCCACGTCAACAACAGTACCAACCCACGTCAACAACAGTACCAACCCACGTCAACAACAGAACCAACCCACGTCTACAACAGAACCAACCCACGTCTACAACAGAACCAACCCACGTCTACAGCAGAACCAACCCACGTCTACAGCAGAACCAACCCACGTCTACAGCAGAACCAACCCACGTCTACAGCAGAACCAACCCACGTCTACAGCAGAACCAACCCACGTCTACAGCAGAACCAACCCACGTCTACAACAGAACCAACCCACGTCTACAGCAGAACCAACCCACGTCTACAGCAGAACCAACCCACGTCTACAGCAGAACCAACCCACGTCTACAGCAGAACCAACCCACGTCTACAGCAGAACCAACCCACGTCTACAGCAGAACCAACCCACGTCTACAGCAGAACCAACCCACGTCTACAGCAGAACCAACCCACGTCTACAGCAGTACCAACACGTCTACAACAGTACCAACACGTCTACAACAGTACCAACCCACGTCCACAACAGTACCAACCCACGTCCACAACAGTACCAACCCACGTCCACAACAGAACCAACCCACGTCCACAACAGAACCAACCCACGTCCACAACAGAACCAACCCACCAACCCACGTCTACAACAGAACCAACCCACCAACACAACACTACCAACCCACGTCTACAACAGAACCAACCCACGTCAACAACAGTACCAACCCACGTCAACAACAGTACCAACCCACGTCAACAACAGTACCAACCCACGTCTACAACAGAACCAACCCACGTCTACAACAGAACCAACCCACGTCTACAACAGAACCAACCCACGTCTACAACAGAACCAACCCACGTCTACAACAGAACCAACCCACGTCTACAACAGAACCAACCCACGTCCACAACAGTACCAACCCACCAAAACACCTGACCCGGTTAACACACGTCTACAACAGTACCAACCCACGTCCACAACAGTACCAACCCACGTCCACAACAGTACCAACCCACGTCCACAACAGAACCAACCCACGTCCACAACAGAACCAACCCACGTCCACAACAGGACCAACCCACGTCCACAACAGGACCAACCCACGTCCACAACAGGACCAACCCACGTCCACAACAGGACCAACCCACGTCCACAACAGGACCAACCCACGTCCACAACAGTACCAACCCACGTCTACAACAGAACCAACCCACCAACCCACGTCCACAACAGTAACAACCCACGTCCACAACCGTACCAACCCACGTCCACAACCGTACCAACCCACGTCCACAACCGTACCAACCCACGTCCACAACCGTACCAACCCACGTCCACAACCGTACCAACCCACGTCCACAACCGTACCAACCCACGTCCACAACCGTACCAACCCACGTCCACAACCGTACCAACCCACGTCCACAACCGTACCAACCCGTCCACAACCGTACCAACCCACGTCCACAACCGTACCAACCCACGTCCACAACCGTACCAACCCACGTCCACAACCGTACCAACCCACGTCCACAACCGAACCAACCCACGTCCACAACCGAACCAACCCACGTCCACAACAGAACCAACCCACGTCTACAACAGAACCAACCCACCAACCCACGTCCACAACAGTAACAACCCACGTCCACAACCGTACCAACCCACGTCCACAACCGTACCAACCCACGTCCACAACCGTACCAACCCACGTCCACAACCGTACCAACCCACGTCCACAACCGTACCAACCCACGTCCACAACCGTACCAACCCACGTCCACAACCGTACCAACCCACGTCCACAACCGTACCAACCCACGTCCACAACCGAACCAACCCACGTCCACAACAGAACCAACCCACGTCCACAACAGAACCAACCCACGTCCACAACAGAACCAACCCACGTCCACAACAGAACCAACCCACGTCCACAACAGAACCAACCCACGTCCACAATAGTACCAACCCACGTCTACAACAGTACCAACCCACCAACCCACGTCTACAACAGAACCAACCCACCAACCCACGTCCACAACCGAACCAACCCACGTCCACAACAGAACCAACCCACGTCCACAACAGAACCAACCCACGTCCACAACAGAACCAACCCACGTCCACAACAGAACCAACCCACGTCTACAACAGAACCAACCCACCAACCCACGTCTACAACAGAACCAACCCACCAACCCACGTCCACAACCGAACCAACCCACGTCCACAACAGAACCAACCCACGTCCACAACAGAACCAACCCACGTCCACAACCGAACCAACCCACGTCCACAACAGAACCAACCCACGTCCACAACAGAACCAACCCACGTCCACAACAGAACCAACCCACGTCTACAACAGAACCAACCCACCAACCCACGTCTACAACAGAACCAACCCACCAACCCACGTCCACAACCGAACCAACCCACGTCCACAACAGAACCAACCCACGTCCACAACAGAACCAACCCACGTCCACAACAGAACCAACCCACGTCTACAACAGAACCAACCCACCAACCCACGTCTACAACAGAACCAACCCACCAACCCACGTCAACAACAGTACCAACCCACGTCAACAACAGTACCAACCCACGTCAACAACAGTACCAACCCACGTCAACAACAGTACCAACCCACGTCAACAACAGTACCAACCCACGTCCACAGCAGAACCAACCCACGTCCACAGCAGAACCAACCCACGTCCACAGCAGAACCAACCCACGTCCACAGCAGAACCAACCCACGTCCACAGCAGAACCAACCCACGTCCACAGCAGAACCAACCCACGTCTACAGCAGAACCAACCCACGTCTACAGCAGAACCAACCCACGTCTACAGCAGAACCAACCCACGTCTACAGCAGAACCAACCCACGTCTACAACAGTACCAACACGTCTACAACAGTACCAACACACGTCTACAACAGTACCAACACACGTCTACAACAGTACCAACACACGTCTACAACAGTACCAACACGTCTACAACAGTACCAACACGTCTACAACAGTACCAACACACGTCTACAACAGTACCAACACACGTCTACAACAGTACCAACACACGTCTACAACAGTACCAACACACGTCTACAACAGTACCAACACACGTCTACAACAGTACCAACACACGTCTACAACAGTACCAACACACGTCTACAACAGTACCAACACACGTCTACAACAGTACCGACCCGGTTAACCCACGTCTACAACAGTAGCAACACGTCTGACCCCATCCTGTGTAACATGACTTTATTTCCGGTCCTCCTTCCCGGCCCCGTTGTTCCACCAACCCTGATAAGGTTCAGTGCCGTGACCACCCTCTCTCTCTTAACGGGACCATTAGTAGTGACCGTCACGTCGATGAAGAGATGTTGAATCATAACAGGTGTAACGCAGGTTGTGAAGGTGCCGTCCGTCTAACTACACCGGTGTACATGTTTTAGTTATTTTACAACCCATTCACTAGGACCTCTGAGAGCTGGGGGGAGCTGGTCATTGGAAACGCTTTGCCATACATACATGTTCAGCTGACTTTCCTTAGTCTAAACTAGAGCAAAACGTGCATTTACTTGATCTCAGCTATCTGCCTTGATACGTCTGTGGGATAACACAGCCCCGCCCCGGGGTAACACAGCCCCGCCCCGGGGTAACATAGCTCAGCGGTATCTAACTATAAAGAGAGGGTGTGGACAGGGGGATGGCCTCCTGATAATGATTTTCGAATGGGAGCTCTATTACATTTAACCAACCATTAACCTTTAATTTAATTCAGACAAAAAAAAATGTCACTAAATCAATCTGTTTTCACCATTAGACTAACAGCTCTGCTGAGAGAGAGCGAGAGGAGCAGACCAGCAGTAAAGGTGACATGATTCTTCACGCAGTCAGAGTAGCCAGAAACACTCCCAGAGGACAAGACACACATCTGTATTCTACACCAGTGCTTCCTGCTGCCTCCTCTCACAGTCTGCTGTCAACAAATCAAAACAGAGCCACCGACTCTTCTCTGGGACAGAAACGGTAACGTGGTAAGGCCATCCAGCCCTGTACTGCCTTAGCCATCGTCACACAGGCTGTGGGAGGGTGGCAGTCAAGGCCAAGACAGAGGATAAAGAGCCGAGGAGGGCCAGGCTCAAACACACAGACACACCCACAGCTAATCTGGAATGAACATCTCAGCACATTCCCCACGCCAACACACTCCGCAGAGGGAAGGAGAACAGGGCAGAGTGGGAAAGAGAGACAGTGTGTGTGTGTGTGTGTGTGTGTGTGTGTGTGTGTGTATTTATTTGGGAAGATGAATAGTTTACTTTGAAGATTTAATCCTCCCAGTGAATCATTTGATAATTGATTCATTAATGTTTTGTCTTTCTATTTTATAACTGTTTGGATTTTCTGCTTCCAAGGCAATAATCACCAACACACACTAGTGGAGAGAGAAGGAAAGGCCTCACTATGTTTATCTGAGTCACACTAGTGGAGAGAGAAAGCCCCACTATGTTTATCTAAGACACACTAGAGAAGAAAGAAGGAAAGGCCCCACTATGTTTATCTGAGTCACACTAGGGGAGAGAGAAAGCCCCACTATGTTTATCTAAGACACACTAGTGGAGAGAGAAGGAAAAGCCCCACTATGTTTATCTAAGTCACACTAGTGGAGAGAGAAGGAAAGGCCCCACTATGTTTATCTAAGTCACACTAGTGGAGAGAGAAGGAAAGGCCTCACTATGTTTATCTGAGTCACACTAGTGGAGAGAGAAAGCCCCACTATGTTTATCTGAGTCACACTAGTGGAGAGAGAAATCCCCACTGTTTATCTAAGTCACACTAGTGGAGAGAGAAATCCCCACTATGTTTATCTAAGTCACACTAGGGGAGAGAGAAAGCCCCACTATGTTTATCTAAAACACACTAGTGGAGAGAGAAGGAAAGGCCCCACTATGTTTATCTAAGTCACACTAGGGGAGAGAGAAATCCCCACTAAGTCACACTAGTGGAGAGAGAAAGCCCCACTATGTTTATCTGAGTCACACTAGTGGAGAGAGAAGGAAAGGCCCCACTATGTTTATCTGAGTCACACTAGGGGAGAGAGAAGGAAAGGCCTCACTGTGTTTATCTGAGTCACTAGGGAAATTCCACTGCAATTTGTGGCATAAATTTTATCGACGCAAAAAGATTCCAGTGTTTCCATCAGAGTGGTAGTGATTTAAATATACGGTATGACTTTATTCACTGTTTTTCCTTTCAAGCCTGTCAGTCAAGCCAGACTGATTCAACACTCTGAACACTCTTAGAGCCTCTTAACACGAACTACACCTTTCCTAAAAAATACAGTCTGCTAAACATATTACTCAAATGTAAACTAGCGGACTTGCTACGTCTCAACCAGTACCTCCAGAGGTAGTGCTCGATACCCACGCTGATAGTTGCCCCCCTCCCCACCCCCCGAAGCACGGCGGTGTAAACAGAATTGTCTCAGTAAGCCAACATTGCTACAGAATAAATGGTAATAGTAGAGCCATGTTTTTGAAACAGCTGACTTTCCACTGTTTGTACCTGAAATTGCAGTAACAGCCTGTTACATTCTGAAATTGTAGCAGACGCATCTGGTTGCACTGAACCACGTAAAACTATGGAAGCAAAAGTGGTGGTCGGGGGGGGAGGGGGGTTGTTTTCCTGGGGCCCCAGAGTTGAGGTAGTAGGCTGACCTAACCAACTGCGGTTGTAGATAAATAATGTAGTAATACATCTGCTGTAAATTTAAAAAATATATTTTTATTTATTTTTAACGATTTTATATGGGCTGATGGAACCAGATTACTTTTCTAAAACTGATCATATGGTTTATAAATTTAAAAAACTCCTGGCCCTAGGGACTATGAAAACAAACCCTTTACACAGAAAGAGACAACAGCGATTAGACAAAAACAGGGCTGAACTGGCTGTATGCAGGGTTGCAATCGTGAAGGCCTTTGCATCTGTAATTTAAAAAAATACTCACAGTATTTCATCACTATTGCGTTGATTGATTCATTCCAGTCAATCATCTTGGATTAAAAAGAAGTAGGTAGCCTAACCACCTGAAGCTTGAATATAAACCAAATTTGACCATTCACATTTTCTCAGAACACAAATAAAATGGGCCTATTTTAGGCTATAAATATAATTGCTTCCCTCTGGACCAGATGGGCTCTAGGCTTCCTGCAGCTGTGGTTGTCGTCAGTAGGCTGCTCTAGGCTACCTGTGGTTGTCGTCAGTCGGCTGCTCTAGGCTACCTGTGGTTGTCGTCAGTCGGCTGCTCTAGGCTACCTGTGGTTGTCGTCAGTCGGCTGCTCTAGGCTACCTGTGGTTGTCGTCAGTCGTCAGCTCTAGGCTACCTGTGGTTGTCGTCAGTCGTCAGCTCTAGGCTACCTGTGGTTGTCGTCAGTCGGCTGCTCTAGGCTACCTGTGGTTGTCGTCAGTCGTCAGCTCTAGGCTACCTGTGGTTGTCGTCAGTCGTCAGCTCTAGGCTACCTGTGGTTGTCGTCAGTCGTCAGCTCTAGGCTACCTGTGGTTGTCGTCAGTCGTCTGCTCTAGGCTACCTGTGGTTGTCGTCAGTCGTCTGCTCTAGGCTACCTGTGGTTGTCGTCAGTCGGCTGCTCTAGGCTACCTGTGGTTGTCGTCAGTCGGCTACCTGTGGTTGTCGTCAGTCGGCTACCTGTGGTTGTCGTCAGTCGGCTACCTGTGGTTGTCGTCAGTCGGCTACCTGTGGTTGTCGTCAGTCGGCTACCTGTGGTTGTCGTCAGTCGGCTACCTGTGGTTGTCGTCAGTCGGCTACCTGTGGTTGTCGTCAGTCGGCTGCTCTAGGCTACCTGTGGTTGTCGTCAGTCGGCTACCTGTGGTTGTCGTCAGTCGGCTGCTCTAGGCTACCTGTGGTTGTCGTCAGTAGGCTACCTGTGGTTGTCGTCAGTAGGCTGCTCTAGGCTACCTGTGGTTGTCGTCAGTAGGCTGCTCTAGGCTACCTGTGGTTGTCGTCAGTAGGCTGCTCTAGGCTACCTGTGGTTGTCGTCAGTAGGCTGCTCTAGGCTACCTGTGGTTGTCGTCAGTAGGCTGCTCTAGGCTACCTGTGGTTGTCGTCAGTAGGCTGCTCTAGGCTACCTGTGGTTGTCGTCAGTAGGCTGCTCTAGGCTACCTGTGGTTGTCGTCAGTAGGCTGCTCTAGGCTACCTGTGGTTGTCGTCAGTAGGCTGCTCTAGGCTACCTGTGGTTGTCGTCAGGCTGCTCTAGGCTACCTGTGGTTGTCGTCAGTAGGCTGCTCTAGGCTACCTGTGGTTGTCGTCAGTAGGCTGCTCTAGGCTACCTGTGGTTGTCGTCAGTAGGCTGCTCTAGGCTACCTGTGGTTGTCGTCAGTAGGCTGCTCTAGGCTACCTGTGGTTGTCGTCAGTAGGCTGCTCTAGGCTACCTGTGGTTGTCATCAGTAGGCTGCTCTAGGCTACCTGCAGCTGTGGTTCTTATCAGTATGCTGCTCTAGGCTACCTGCAGCTGTGGTTGTCATCAGTAGGCTGCCCTAGGCTACCTGTGATTGTTATCAGTAGGCTACCTGCAGCTGTGGCTAATCATGATGCATGATTCATTAAATGGTGGTGGTATGGGCTTCCATATTAAATAGCTAAATCGCAGTGAATTTACTTATACCCACATTCAGTCGCAAATTGCTTTTGCCACAATTGAAGACATGCTATTACCAACTCTAAGCTTTTGTCTTGAAGCCAAAATGTAATGAGTATCCTACAGATGAGAAAATACACCCTTTGTCTGCACATACAATCTTGTGAATGGTTTCATCATTCAGTAGCGTACTATGGTTTAGAAGCAAAGTTCTACCCCCCCAGGGACTCCTTGCTGTCCCCAGTCCACCTGGTCATGCTGCTGCTCCACTTTCAACTGTTCTGCCTGCGGCTATGGAACCCTGACCTGATAACTGGACGTGCTACCTGTCCCGGACCTGCTGTTCTGGACTCTCTCTACCGCACCTGCTGTCTCTAACTGAATGATCGTCTATGAAAACCAACTGACATTTACTTCGGTGGTGCTGACCTGTTGCACACTCTACAACCACTGATTAATAATCTGACCCTGCTGGTCTCTTCAGAGACGTTCGAACAGGTTCAAGTCAGGGCTCTGGCTGGGCCATTCAAGGACATTCAGAGACTAGTCCCGAAGCCACTCCTGCATGGTCTAGGCTGTGTGCCTAGTGTCCTCCTGTTGAAAGGTGAACCTTCACCCCAGTCTGAGGTCCCGATTGCTCTAGAGCAAGTGTTCATCAAGGATCTCTGTACTTTACTCTGTACATATTTTCCTTGATCCTGACTAGTCTCCCAGTCCCTGTTGCAGAAAAACCACAGTTGCCCGGTAATGTGCATGTATCTTTAAAATCTTGGGATGTTTTCATTACTGTCCATCATAAATCGGCAAGCGTATGGATTCCTTATTTGGACCATTGGGGGTAGATGCTAAAGGCCACACTCCAGATCGCAAGGCATTATTGTGAAATATTGGAGTACGGGCATGGGATTTAGATTCCCAGTTATATTGTTTTGCAGTTTGGCGCCAAATATTAATGCTCACAATTTCTAGGACCAAAGCGTAGTTTACATTGTCTAAGGAATATACAGTATCCGTGAATACCACCTCTTCCAGGGCAATAGGAGACACCATATTATACACTTCTTCCAGGGCAATAGAAGACACCATATTATATTAAGGGACATATCAAGGAAGAACACCTCTTCCAGGGCAATAGGAGACACCATATTTCTCTTTAAGAATCATGTCTAAACCAATTTAGGATGGGGCGAAAAGCTAGTGCCTGGAAATACAATTTAAAGTTTGGTACGTGCTAGACCTTCTACGCCTTTCACTCATAGTATGTTTTTATATATTTTTTTTATCCGGGATCGTTAACCTTGCCATATACATGTTGAATCCACACTAGGAATTTTATCCCAATAGCCAAAAGGGGGAACCATGGGAAGCATTGAACTACAGAAATTCTGCCGTGGCAATGTGTACATTTTGACAATAGGTATCTCCCGGTTAAAGAAACTGGGATATTATTCCATCTAAAGAGGTCGGATTTCATTTATTTGAGCGTTCTGTTAAAGTTTCTGGCAATGGTTTTATCTGAGGAAGGAAATACATCTACTCAAGCATTTAAAATGGGAAATGATTGTGAATCCATGAGTTGAGATGGAGTCCTCCATCAGGGTCTTGAAAGGCAGTAAGATGGATTTGGTTAGATTCATTTTATAACTTGAGATGAAGCTGCATGCATCTATGATATTCAAAGCGATGGAGATAATATTTTACTATATATATAGACAAATGTGTCTGCATATGAGATGAAGAGATCAGTAGATTTTAGGGAAATTAGTTTTTCCTTTGATTGGCGAATTGTCTGGGTGCGGGGTTCCAGGGATAATAAAATAGAAGTTGAAATTAGATCGCCTTGTCTGCTGCTTCTAGTGACTGAACAGAGCAGAGATTGCCTGTAATGGCTGAGGGTATATAGCATTTTAATTTTATTAATGAAACTGGAGCCAATTCCCATATGTTCCAAGACAGACCAGAGATATGATCAAAAGCTTGTAACAATTCCAAAAGATTTTATTGTGAGATCATTCACAAGCATTTTGCTTAACCCACAATAACATCAGCCAAATGTGTATCCGACCAATAAAATTAGGCCCTAAATCTATGGATTTCACATGACCGGGAATACAGATATGCATCTGTTGGTCACAGACACCTTGAAAAAAGGTAGGGGCATGGATCAGAAAACCAGTCAGTATCTGGTGCGACCATTTGCCTCATGCAGCACGTCATCTCCTTTGCATAGAGTAGATCAGACTTTTGATTGTGGCCTGTGGAATGTTGTCCCACTCCTCTTCAATGGCTGTGTGAAGTTGCTGGATATTAGCAGTAACTGGAACACACCGTCGTACACGTCAATCCAGAGCATCCCAAACAGGCTCAATGGATGACATGTCTGGTGTGTATGCAGGCCATGGAAGAACTGGGACATTTTCTGCTTCCCAGAATTATGTACAGATCCTTGCGACATGGGGCTGTGCATTATGATGAAATGTGATGGCAGCAGGCTGAATGGCAAGGCAATGGGCCTTCGGAGCTCATCACAGTATCTCTGTGCATTCAAATTGTTATCGATAAAATGCAATTAATGTTTGTTGTCCGTTTGTTATGCCTGCCCATACCATAACCACACCACCATGGGGCACTCTGTTCACAACGTTGACGTGGGCAAACCACGAAACCATACACGATGTCTGCCATCTGCCCGGTACAGATGAAACCGGGATTCATCCATGAAGAGCATTTGCCCACTGAAGTCAGTTACGACACCAAAACTGCAGTCAGGTAAAGACCCTGGTGAGGATGACGAGCACGCAGATGAGCTTCTCGGATGATTTCTGACAGTTTGTGCAGAAGTTATTTGGTTGTGCAAACCCAGTGTCATCAGCTGTCCGGGTGGCTGTCTCCGATGATCCCGCAGGTAAAAGAAGCCGGACGTGGAGGTCCTGGCATTTACACGTGGTCTGTGGTTTTGAGGCCAGTTGGACGTACTGCCAAATTCTCTAAAACGACATTGGAGGCGGCTTATGGTATTGAAATGAACATTAAATTCTCTGGTAACAGTTCTGGTGGACATTCCTGCAGTCAGCATGCCAATTGGACACTCCCCTCACTCCCTCAAAACTGCCAAAACATGATGGTCAGACAAGCTCATACAGTGCCTTCGAAAACTATTCAGACCCCTTGAATTTTTCCACATTTTGTTACGTTACAGCCTTACTCTAAAATATATTAAATCCAAATAAAATCCTCAGCAATTTGCACACAATACCCCATAATGGCAAAGCCAAAATAGGTTTAGACATTTTTGCAAATGTATTACAAATTTTAAAAAATGAAATACCACATTTACATATGTATTAAGACCCTTTGCTATGAGACTCTAAAAATTGAGCTCAGGTGCATCTTGTTTCCATTGATCATCCTTGAGATGTTTCTACAACTTGGAGTCCACCTGTGGTAGATTCAATTGATTGGATATGATTTGGAAAGGCACACACCTGTCTATAAGGTCCCGCCTGTCTTTATAAGATCTATATAAGCAAAACCCATGAGGTCAAAGGAATTGTCCGTAGAGCGCGGAGACAGGATTGTGTCGATGCACATATCTGGGGAAGGGTAACAAAAAATGACTGCAGCATTGAAAGTCCAAGAACACAGTGGCCTCCATCATTCTTAAATGGAAGAAGCAAGAATCTGACCACCCGGCCAAACAGGGCAATCGGGGGAGAAGGGCCTTGGTCAGGGAGGGTACCAAGAACCCAACGGTCACTCTGACAACGGTCTAGAGTTCCTCTGTGGAGATGGGAGAACTATCCAGAAGGACAACCATCTCCGCAGCACTCTACCAATCAGGCCTTTATGGTAGAGTGGCCAGACGGAAGCCACTCTTCATTAAAAAGGTCTCGACAGCCCGCATGGAGTTTGCTAAAAGACACCTACAAACTCAGGTCTGATGAAATCAAGATTCAACTATTTGGCCTGAATGCTAAGCGTAATATCTAGAGGAAACCTGGCACCATCCCTATGGTGAAGCATGGTGGTGGCAGCATCATGCTGTGGGGATGTATCTTCAGCAGCAGTCACTGGGAGACTAGCCAGGATTGAGGCAAAAATGAACAGAGTAAAGTACAGAGAGATCTCTGATGAAAACCTGCTCCAGAGAGCTCAGGACCTTAGACTGGGGCAAAGGGTCACCTTCCAACAGTGCCTTCGGGACAAGTCTCTGAATTTCCTTGAGTGGCCCCACCAGAGCCCAGGCTTAAAACCGATCAAACATCTCTGGAGAGACCTGAAAATAGCTGTGGAGCAACGCTCCCCATCCAACCTGACAGAGCTTGAGAGGATCTGCAGAGAAGAATGTGAGAAACTCCCCAAGAAGGCCGGAGGCTGTAATTGCTGCCAAACAAAGTACTGAGTAAAGAGTAAAGGGTCTGAATAATTACATACATTTATTTCAGTGCTTTTGTTTTATAAAATTAGCAACATTTTGGGGGATATTTTGTGTAGATTTTAGAATAAGGCTGTAACCTAACAAAATATGGAAAAAGTCAAGGGTTCTAAATACTTCCAGAAGGTACTTATTAATGAAAATAAAATAGGTTGTGTAGATAGTTTGAATTCAATTTGTGAGAATGACTTATGCCTGTTTGAGTAGAAAGTGTAGACCTCTGCTTTAGGATTATGTGCTCAATGGGCAGTATACGCTGGAGTCTTGGTTGTGTGTGGATTGATCTCGCATGTCCAAAATGACATTCATGTCGGTTGCTCAATGGGCAGTATACGCTGGAGTCTTGGTTGTGTGTGGATTGATCTCGCATGTCCAAAATGACATTCATGTCGGTTGCTCAATGGGCAGTATACGCTGGAGTCTTGGTTGTGTGTGGATTGATCTCGCATGTCCAAAATGACATTCATGTCGGTTGCTCAATGGGCAGTATACGCTGGAATCTTGGTTGTGTGTGGATTGATCTCGCATGTCCAAAATGACATTCATGTCGGTTGCTCAATGGGCAGTATACGCTGGAGTCTTGGTTGTGTGTGGATTGATCTCGCATGTACAAAATGACATTCATGTCGGTAACAATAACCAAATGGAATTAAGTTCATGCTAATGATATGCTGTTCAGAGAAAAACAAATAGGATAATATGAATTTGGAGCACACACACACACATGAATAAAAAGGTCATTTTCTTTCCATTTTGGATACATTAAGGGAAGTGATTTGGTCTTAGCCTTTACCCAAGATGGCGATTGAGTTTCTTATGTATCATTATGAATACACTTAGTTTTGTTTGGGGCTGATGAAAAAGCAGCCAGTTTGTACAAATGGTTCTTTATGCAATGTGTGTCCTTTTGGAACAGGTGTGTTTCTTGGAACATGGCTATATAAACATGGTTTCTTGCTAGGATATCAAGACAGCTGGAAGGTTTAATAGGATTATTAAGGCCTTTCAAATTCCAAGAGAGAATAGCTAGCATTGCCATTGTTAAAAAATATATATGTTATTAATAATATATAATTAATAATATTCTCAAAGACGTCTTGAGCTGCTTTGGCAGAAGAGAACGTGTGTGTTGTATTCTGGAAGGTGAAGAAGAGTTTTGCCAGGTGGATGAAGCCATATCTCAGATTTAGCCTACATAGCTTGGATCTCACTTCATAGTAGGTTTCCCTCTGTTTTAGCAGTCAGCACTCAGGTCTGGGTAGGTGCTGATCCTCTTCTCCACATTAGGTCAGAGCCCTCCCCGATTCCGCTGCAAGGCAAACAGTTTGTCCTTTGACTTCTGTGGATTCGTACCATCATACAGCAAGACCCATTCCGGAGAGGACCCGTGTTAATTAACATCATGGGACCCAGCTTCTCTTGCCTAACCAGTTCATAGAAAAGATTGCTCATAACAGAAGTCGTGTTGCCCGTTTCCACGGCAGCTTCAAGTCCTATTATTCGCACATTGAATTTAGGTGAATAACTTATTTTCTCTATTAAGAGATTGATTTCCCCCCTCTAACTTAGCTCACGCTGTTTCCAGGTCATGGAGTTGTACCTCTGTCTCATTGGCTGCCTTCTACAGACTTTCCACTTTAATTGAATAGGCATATACTCTCAAAAGGGAGCAATGGGAGTGATTCATTTACCAGTTTTAATTGCAAGTTAAGGGCAGAGGTATTCTCCTCACAAACAATCTCTCTGATACTTGTTATACAATGTATTCGCCACACCTTAATATGGTGTTTACAATTGACAATTTTAGAAAACAAGTCAGTTTATTTGTCGTCATTTTGCGAAAGAAAACCACGATAAGGCCACACGTTTCAACGCATGCCACCGGAACCAGAACCCTGCGAGTTGTTTGTCATTTTTGAACAGTTTGTGCTTACTGGCTAGTGGCTACTGGGATATGTATGGTCAATTTGAGCTGCAGACAAAGAATTTCACATTTCAATTCACATGACATCCTTGCAATTTTGTTGTGACTAGCAAAGTGGAATTCTCTTTCACCACCCCGCTCCTCAGACTCTCCTTCATATCTCCTAGTGGGAATAGGGCCTTAGGTGAGTTGGAAAACAAGCTCTGAAGAAAGTCCTTGCTGTTGAATGTGTGACAGCATAGAAGCTATGGCCTTCAGCTATGTTCATACAGAGAGGAAGAGAGGACAACTCAGATTATTTACAGTCTGGTGACTCCAAGGAGGAAGCAGAAGAGCCTCCCTCCCACTAGAACATATGCTAACTGGATAATGATAGCTTACTAGGAGAAGAGCCTCCCTCCCACTAGAACATATGCTAACTGGATAATGATAGCTTACTAGGAGAAGAACCTCCCTCTCACTAGACCATTTGCTAACTGGATAATGATAGCTTACTAGGAGAAGAGCCTCCCTCCCACTAGAACATATGCTAACTGGATAATGATAGCTTACTAGGAGAAGAACCTCCCTCCCACTAGAACATATGCTAACTGGATAATGATAGCTTACTAGGAGAAGAGCCTCCCTCCCACTAGAACATATGCTAACTGGATAATGCTAGCTTACTAGAACTCAGAATTTCCGGTAACTGAAGTTTTTTTTTATGGTGCAAAACATGATACAAAGAAAGAAACATTTTTGGTGTGATAGAAGCATTCATTTTCCAGATTTTCCAAATTTTTTCAGGGGGTTTTACCCCTTACCAAAATTAGATAAATATTCTCAGCAAAGCAAAGCAATCCTCAGCAGCTGCTGTTTGCCCCAGTTTCTTCTCCTGAACCCAGGTATCTCTGACACAGATTTGAGCCTATGGATCTGATCACATTAGAGGACCATGTCATCTAGGTCTGTGAATCAAACACATGCTCGGTCACACTGCAAGGCGAGTAAGTGACAACACAAGAGGACTTTGGGTAAACCATTTGAATTCAATCACTTTGACAGCACCCCTTATTGATTTGAATGACACATTTTTTCATATTCACATATACTGTAGCAGACCCTATTTCACATCATCTGAAGTTGTGTTGCACCCCACCATAGGTTGAGACATGTTCTTGAATACATGGCTTGACCACCGTTTCACAGTATCTCACACTTACTGCATGGTTGGTTAGTTATATCCAGAGGGAAAATATTTGATGGACTTGTACATACAAGAGCTACTAGATTCAACAGCTACTGCTTCTGCATTCCCAACAATTATTCTGAGCCAAAGTATTGCCTAGCAACCGTCACCTTTTTAAAAGCCCTCCCTTCTGACTTAACCTAAGTCTTGCGACAGCCGACAACTTTTGAAGTCAACAAGCAGAAAAACCCTATTTAGAAAAACTGTGGTAATTCGTTTAGTTAGGCCCCTCCACCTCGTTCTCCAACCCATTCGGGAGCTCAGCCCATCCTATCCTCGCCCAGTCTAGCCAATCACATCATGGAGCCCTGCCCATCCTATCATATCTTAAGCCCAGCCAATCCTATCCCAGTTCATTCCGGAGCCCGATCCAGCCAATCACGACTCAGCTCCGCCCATTACAGAACCCAGCCCAGCCTATTCGAGAGCCACATGACCCGCTGCCAAGCACCGGAAAGTCCAATAACATTTGTATTTCCCCTCATCCGCTACACATGACTCCAATTACTAACCTCATGGAAGCTAGGAAACTATAGTCCTGATTGAAGCACCTTGGCCCTGAAGTGGAGCGGAGGGGGGGTAGAGGAAAGAGAAGGGTGGTGGAGGGGGAGGAAAGAGAAGGGTGGTGGAGGAGGAGGAAAGAGAAGGGTGGTGGAGGGGAGAGGGAGGAGGAGGAAAGAGAAGGGTGGTGGAGGGGAGAGGGAGGAAAGAGAAGAGTGGTGGAGGAGGGAGGAAGAAAGAGAAGGGTGATGGAGGAGGAGAGGGTGTTGGAGGAGGAGGAAAGAGAAGGGTAGTGGAGGAAGAAAGAAGGGTGGTGGAGGAAGAAAGAGAAGGGTGGTGGAGGGAAGAGGGAGGAGGAGGAAAGAGAAGGGTGGTGGAAGGGAGAGGGAGGAAAGAGAAGAGTGGTGGAGGAGGGAGGAAGAAAGAGAAGGGTGGTGGAGGAGGAGAGGGTGTTGGAGGAGGAGGAAAGAGAAGGGTAGTGGAGGAAGAAAGAAGGGTGGTGGAGGAAGAAAGAGAAGGGTGGTGTTGAACTGCAGCCGGAGGAACAAGCCACAGTTTAAGGCACCATATGTTGGTAAGGGGTGAGAAAGGTTAAAGAGGAGATGGGAGGATGGAAAGGAGGAGGCTGGTACACTGCAGCCGGAGGAGCAAGTCACAGATTAAGGCTCCATGTACATGGAGGTAACCAGAGAGCATTAACCACTGCTGTGCCATCATTTAAACAACCACAGAAGAAGGAGAAAAGAAACAGAGCAAGCTGCCATCCCAATTGGGACCCTATTCCATACAAAATGCGCTACTTTTGACCAGAGTAGTATGGGGCCTGGTCAAAAGTAGTGCACTTAAAAGGGAATATGATGCCAATTGGGATGCAAACCGAGGAGGGGCAGGCAGGCCGGATAGGAAGGCCTGAGGTTTATTATAGGAGCTCGTTCATCCGTCCCTCCCTCCATCCAGCCCTAAAGCCTCCATATGGCCACCAGACACCGCTGCATTAAAGGACATAAACATTAATGTCCCATGTGACTTCATATCAGTAACACTTCTCAGAAATTAAATAAGAGCCATGGCAAGTAGAATATGGCTGTCATGGCTGGTTGCAGCACGCAAGCAGTGTCAAACATGCACCAGTGTGTCACACACAGACAGACAGAGAAGAGATGGAGAGAGGCAGACTTGGCTATAAGTGAGAGAGGGTTAAAGGGCTAGAATTATCCTGTCTCTTATTAAAAAGCAGGCATTTGGAAACCACAGCCACTCTGTCTCATGCACTCTGGGTGTTAATCCCAAACAGTACCCTATTCCCTTTATAGTGTACAACTTTGACCAGGGTCCATAGCTGGGGTAAAAATGGAGTTCACTACAGCGAATAGGATGCCATTTGGAATGCACCTGGACCAACACAGCTTCCCACATCCCGGCCATCTAGAACATCTCACTAACCAGTCAGCCTCTCTGCTCTGGTAACGTCATCTCTCACACATTTTTCACCTTTCTAAACGTCTCAACAGCTGATAGACGAATAGTTATCAATTTCATAGCAGCTGGTCCACAGAGGGAGTCTGGTCTACATGGTAGTGCTGCGGACTCCAGACCACACACACACCCTGAGATAGTGGTCCAAGCACCGTCTCAGTCATTCTCCTGTCTGTGCCCCTGACATTTGAATCTCTTCATCTACTTCCTTATCCTACCATTAAAACCAGGGGAAAAAAAGGTCTCACCATCCATGGCCTGGCGGAGCACCTGCAGCTTCCTCTGCTTCTCCTTGATCCGGTCATAGGCTGAGGTCAGAGCTGAGCTGACCGACAGGGGTGAGTGGGGGTGGGCCTTCGTCCTGGGCGTCTCCAACCCACCAAAGTCTGAGTAGCGGTTCTCCCCGTCTCGATCCCGGTACACCCGGGAGGCTGACTTGTGCCTTCCCCCTGAGCGGGTACTGAGGGCACTGCTACCGCGCCTGGCGTCCTCAAGGGCTCCAAAGCGGAGCATATCCGGGTCTATGTGGGCCAGGTCTACAGAAGACGCCCAGTTCTTCTTGTGTTGGGCTGTCGAGTCTCCTCTATAGGGCAGGGACCTCCTGTCCAGCTCTACCGGCCTGCCTCTCTGCTGGGGCTCGAGGTAGAGGGCCAGGTCTGCGGAGGACTCTGACCCAGGATGGTAGTCCGATGGCGGGTAGGGACCAGGCAGGGCCCCCTCACCTCTTAGGAGGTCCTGGATGGGGAGGGAACCCATGGAGCGACTCAGGCCACGGTTCAGAGATGCCTGCTCCTGACTACGAGCCTTGTAACGCTCGAGTACCCTCGGGGCTGCACTCCTCCCTGAGGGGAAAGACAGAAGGTAGATCAGACAACAGGGAAATAACATACTGTAAAGGGACTAATGAGAAAGTGTACCACAGGTTTTTGTGTTACACTACACTACAATCTCATTCCAAATGATTGGTATTAATATGGAGTTGGTCCCCCTTTTGCTGCTGTAACCGCCTCAAACTCTTCTGGGAAGGCTTTCCACTAGGTGTTGGAACATTGCTACGAGGACATTCAGCCACAAGCTTTAGTGAGGTCGGGGGGGGGGGTATTAGGATCCCCATTAGCTGTTGCAAAAGCGGCAGCTACTCTTCCTGGGGTCCACACAAAACATGAAATAATACAGAACGTCAACAGACAAGAACAGCTCAAGGACAGAACTACATACAAATCAGATTCTTCGGATATCCAAGATGGCGTAGCAGTCAGACGTCTTTGTCTTGTCCTGTCCTATGTATATATTTTTCTTCACATTCTTTTAAATATTTTTCCTAAACCTCAACTTCAAAATACTTTCCTGCAACCCGCCTCACCAAACGTGGAGTGTTTTTTTTCTAAAGTATTTCTATTTACCGCCAAACTGGAATACCTCAACTGAAGCTATTTAGCTATCTAGCTACTAACTATCAGTGAGCTAACCACTGCTAGCGGTCATCAGCTAACCTTTAGCTCGGAAAGCTCTCACCAGTTCATACGAGTTTCAAACCAGAACATACCGGACCTATTTTTTCTCCATATCCCCAGATTCCTCCCGCAAACTCTGAACCTTTTCATCTGGACCATCACAGTTAGCTAACCGCAACCCGGGTTGACTACTCCTGGATAACGTTTCCGTCCCAAACCCATCTCCCGGCTAGGGCTCCTGGGCTACTCCTGAAGCCCACTCCTCGGCTACAATATCCGGACCCCTTCTACTGCCGGTACGGGGTACGGAACCCCGCCGATCCTTCACGACTGGAATACAGACAGGCCCCTCAGGCCCATTCTGCTAACCGTGGCCTGCTGTCTAGAGCATATTGGACTGTTCGCTGATCCTTCAGCCAGTTTCTTGAACCACTATACCCCTCTGCTCACCTCTGCTACTTGGAACCCTATTAATTCCACGAGTGGTCTATCGACGTCACCGCACGAGGAGGCAAAAACAGACTTTCTTCCATCGCGACGTCCATCTAAGGCGCTTATGCTAGCTTGCTAGCCCCGGCCTGCTAAATGCTAGCCCCGGCCTGCTAACTGTCTGAATCGCCGTGTCCCCAGCCAGCCCAACCACCCACTGGACCCATACGATCACTTGGCTACGCATGCCTCTCCCTAATATCAATATGTCTTGTCCATTACTGTCCTGGTTAGTGATTAGTCTTATTTCACTGTAGAGCCTCTAGCCCTGCTCAATATGCCTTAACCAACCATGTTGTTCCACCTCCCACATATGCGATGACATCACCTGGTTTAAATGTCTCTCGAGACTAGATCTTTACTCAATGCCTAGGTTTACCTCCAATGTACTCTCTTCCTACCATACCTTTGTCTGTACATTATGCCTTGAATCTATGCTATCGTGCCCAGAAAACTGCACCCTTTACTCTCTGTTCCAAACATGCTAGACAGCCAGATCTTATAGCCATTAGCCGTACCCTTATCCTACTTCTCTGTTCCTCTGGTGATGTAGAGGTCCTGCACTGCCTAGCTCCACTCCCACTCCCCAGGTGCTATCATTTGTTGACTTCTGTAACTGTAAACACCTTGGTTTCATGCATGTTAACATTAGAAGACTACTCCCTAAGTTTGCTTCATTCACTGCTTTAGCACATTCTGCCAACCCGGATGTCTTAGCCGTGTCTGAATCCTGGCTTAGGAAAACCACCAAAAACCCTGAAATTTCCATCCCAAACTATACAATTTCCCGCCAAGATAGAACTGCCAAAGGGGGCGGTGTTGCAATCTACTAGATCGCCTGCAGAGTTCCATCTTACTATCCAAGTCTGTACCAAAACAATTGGAGCTTCTATTTCTAAAAATTCACCTTTCCAAAAACAAGTCTCTCACTGTTGCCGCTTGCTATAGACCACCCTCTGCCCCCAGCTGTGCCCTGGACACCATATGTGAACTGATTGCCCCCCCCATCTATTTTCTGAGCTCGTGCTGCTAGGTGACCTAAACTGGGACATGCTTAACACCCCGGCCATCCTACAATCTAAGCTTGATGCCCTCAATCTCACACAAATTATCTATGAACCTACCAGGTACAACCCCAAATCCGTGAATACGTGCACCCTCATAGATATCATCCCAACTAACTCACCCTCCAAATACACCTCTGCTGTTTTCAACCAAGATCTCAGCGATCACTGCCTCATTGCCAGCATCCGTAATGGGTCTGCAGTCAAACGACCACAGCTCATCACTGTCAAACGCTCCCTAAAACACTTCAGCGAACAGGCCTTTCTAATCGACCTGGCCGGGGTATCCTGGAATGACCTTGACCTCAACCCATCAGTAGAGGATGCCTGGTTATTCTTTAAAAGTGCCTTCCTCACAATCTTAAATAAGCATGCTCCATTCAAAAAATGTAGAACCAGGAATAGATCTAGCCCTTGGTTCACTCCAGACCTGTCTGCCCTTGACCAGCACAAAAACATCCTGTAGCATTCTGCATTAGCATCGAATAGCCCCCGAGATATGCAACTTTTCAGGGAAGTTAGGAACCAATATACACAGGCAGTTTGAAAAAGCGAGCCTTAGCTTTCCTAACAGAAATTTGCATCCTGTACTCAAAACAGTTCTGGGACACTAAAGTCCATGGAGAATAAGAGCACCTCCTCCCAGCTGCCCACTGCACTGAGGCTAGGAAACACTGTCACTACCGATAAATCCACAATAATTGGGAATTTCAATAAGCATTTTTCTACGGCTGGCCATGCTTTCCACCTGGCTACCCCGGTCAACAGCCCTGTACCCCCCCACAGCAACTTGCCCAAGCCTTCCCCATTTCTCCTTCACCCAAATCCAGACAACTTATGTTCTGAAAGAGCTGCAAAATCTGGATCCCTACAAATCAGCTGGGCTAGACAATCTGGACCCTCTCTTTCTAAAATTATCTGCCGAAATTGTCGCCACCCCTATTACTAGCCTGTTTGAACCTGTTTCGTATCGTCTAAGATTCCCATAGATTGGAAAGCTGCCGCGGTCATCCCCCTTTTCGAAGGGGGAGAAACTAGACCCAAACTGCTACAGACCTATATCTATTCTACCCTGCTTTCTAAGGTCTTTGAAAACCAAGTTATCAAACAGATTACCGACCATTTCGAATCTCACCGTACTTTCTCCGCTATGCAATCTGGTCTCAGAGCTGGTCATGGGTGCTCCTCAGCCACGCTCAAGGTCCTAAACGATATCATAACCGCCATCGATAAGAGACATTACTGTGCAGCCGTATCCATCGACCTGGCTAAGGCTTTCGACTCTGTCAATCCCAACATTCTTATTGGCAGACTGAACAGCCTTGGTTTCTCAAATGATTTCCTCGCTTGGTTCACCAACTACGTCTCCGATAGAGTTCAGTATGTCAAATTGTAAGGCCTGTTGTCCGGACCTCTGGCAGTCTATGGGGGTGCCACAGGGTTAAATTCTCGGGCCGACTCTCTTCTCTGTATAGATCAATGATGTCGCTCTCGCTGCTGGCGATTCTTTGATTCACCTCTACGCAGACGACACCATTCTGTATACCTCTGGCCCTTCGTTGGACACTTAACTAACCTCCAGATGAGCTTCAATGCCATACAACTCTCCTTCCGTGGCCTCCAACTGCTCTTAAATGCAAGTAAAACTAAATGCATGCTCTTTAAACAATCGCTGCCCGCACCTGCCCACCCATCCAGCATCACTACTCTGGACGGTTCTGACTTAAAATACAGTGGGTCGAAAAAGTATTTAGTCATCCACCAATTGTGCAAGTTCTCCAACTTCAAAAAGATGAGAGGCCTGTAATTTTCATCATAGGTACACTTCAACTATGACAGAGAAAATGAGAAAAAAAATCCAGAAAATCACATTGTAGGATTTTTTATGAATTTATTTGAAAATGGTGGAAAATAAGTATTTGGTCAATAACAAAAGTGTATCTCAATACTTTGTTATATACCCTTTGTTGGCAATGACAGAGGTAAAACGTTTTCTGTAAGTCTTTCACACACTGTTGCTGGTGCAGATCTCCTCTAGAGCAGTGATGTTTGGGGCTGTTGCTGGGAAACACGGACTTTCAACTCCCTCCAAAGATGTTCTATGGGGTTGAGATCTGGAGATTGGCTAGGCCACTCCAGGACCTTGAAATGCTTCTTACGAAGCCACTCCGTTGTCCGGGCAGTGTGTTTGGGATCATTGTCATGCTGAAAGACCCAGCCACGTTTCATCTTCAATGCCCTTGCTGATGGAAGGAGGTTTTCACTCAAAATCTCACGATACATGGCGCCATTCATTCTTTCCTTTACACGGATCAGTCGTCCTGGCCCCTTTGCAGAAAAACAGACCCAAAGCACGATGTTTCCACCCCCATGCTTCACAGTAGGTATGGTGTTTTTTGGATGCAACTCAGCATTCTTTGTCCTCCAAACACGACGAGTTGAGTTTTACCAAAACATTCTATTTTGGTTTCATTTGACCATATGATATTCTCCTAATCTTCTTCTGGATCATCCAAATGCTATCTAGCAAACTTCAGACGGGCCTGGACACGTCTGGCACTGCAGGATTTGAGTCCCTGGCGGCGTAGTGTGTTACTGATTGTAGGCTTTGTTACTTTGCTCCCAGCTCTCTGTAGGTCATTCACTAGGTCCCCCCATGTGGTTCTAGGATTTTTGCTCACCATTCTTGTGATCATTTTGACCCCACGGGGTGAGATCTTGCGTGGAGCCCCAGATCGAGGGAGATTATCAGTGGTCTTGTATGTCTTCCATTTCCTAATAATTGCTCCCACAGTTGATTTCTTCAAACCAAGCTGATTACCTATTGCAGATTCAGTCTTCCCAGCCTGTTGAAGGTCTACAATTTTGTTTCGGGTGTCCTTTGACAGCTCTTTGGTCTTGGCCATAGTGGAGTTTGGAGTGTGACTGTTTGAGGTTGTGGACAGGTGTCTTTTATACTGACGACAAGTTCAAACAGGTGCCATTAATACAGGCAACGAGTAGAGGACCCTCTTAAAGAAGAAGTTACAAGTCTGTGAGAGCCAGAAATCTTGCTTGTTTGTTTTTGACCAAATACTTATTTTCCACCAAATTTGCAAATAAATTCATAAAAAATCCTACAAATGTGATTTTCTGGATTTTTTTCTTCTCATTTTGTCTGGCATAGTTGAAGTGTACCTATGATGAAAATTACAGGCCTCTCATCTTTTTAAGTGGGAGAACTTGCACAATTGGTGGCTGACTAAATACTTTTTTGCCCCACTGTATGTGGACAACTACAAATACCTAGGTGTCTGGCTAGACTGTAAACTCCCCTTCCAGATTCACATTAAGCATCTCCAATCCAAAAATAAATCTAGAATCGGCTTCCTATTTCGCAAACAAAGCATCCTTCACTCATGCTGCCAAACATACCCTCGTAAAACTGACCATCCTACCGATCCTCGACTTCGGCGATGTCATTTACAAAACGGCTTCCAACACTCTACTCAACAAATTGGATGCAGTCTAGTGTCATCCGTTTTGTCACCAAAGCCCCATATACTATCCACCACTGCGACCTGTATGTTCTCGTTGACTGGCCCTCGCCTCATACTCGTCGCCAAACCCACTGGCTCCAGGTCATCTACAAGTCTCTGCTAGGTAAAGTCCCCCCTTATCTCAGCTCACTGGTCACCATAGCAGCACCCACCCATAACACGCGCTCCAGCAGGTATATCTCAGTGGTCACCCCCAAAGCCAATTCTTCCTTTGGCCGCCTCTCCTTCGAGATCTCTGCTGCCAATGGGTGGAACGAACTGCAAAAATCTCTGAAGCTGGAGACTCTTACCTCCCTCACTAGCTTTAAGCACCAGCTGTCAGAGCAGCTCACAGATCACTGCACCTGTACATAGCTCATCTGTAAATAGCCCCTCCAATCTACCTCATCCCCATACAGTATTTATTTATTTATCTTGCTCCTTTGCACCCCAGTATCAGATCTTGTACATTCATCCTCTGCACATCCTACCATTCCAGTGTTTAATTGCTATATTGTAATTACTTTGCCACCATGGCCTATTTATTGCCTTTACCTCTCTTATCCTACCTCATTTGCACATGCTGTATATAGATTTTCCTACTATATTATTGATTGTGTTTGTTTATTCCATGCGTAACTGTGTTGTTGTATGTGTCGTACTGCTTTGCTTCATCTTGGCCATGTCGCAGTTATCAATGAGAACTTGTTCTCAACTGGCCTACTTGGTTAAAGAAAGGTGAAATTTAAAAAAAAATGGTCACATACACATGGTTAGCAGATGTTAATGCGAGTGTAGCGAAATGCTTGTGCTTCTAGTTCCGACAATGCAGTGATATCTAACACGTATTACAAACAATTTCACAACTATCTTATACACACAAGTGTAAAGGAGTGAATAATAATATGTACATGAAAATATATAAATATACAAATACAACAAAGAATAAGAATATGTATATATAAATATATGGATGAGCGATGGCCGAACGGCATATGCAAGATGCAGTAGATGGTATAGAGTACAGTATATACATTTGAGATGGGGTAGTGTATGTAAACATTATATAAAGTGGCATAGTTTATAGTTTAAAGTGACTAGTGATACATTTATTAGATCCAATTTTTTATTATTAAAGTGGCTAGAGATTTGAGTCAGTATGTTGGCAGAAGCCACTCAATGTTAGTGATGGTTGTTTAACAGTCTGATGGCCTTGAGATAAAAGCTTAATGTTGGGCGATTAAGCCTGGCCCGCACTCGGCATTACAATTCATCCCAAAGGTGTTTGATGGGGTTGAGGTCAGGGCTCTGTGCAGGCCAGTCAAGTTTTTCACAACGATCTTGACAAACCATTTCTGTATGCACCTCGCTTTGTGCACGTGGGCATTGTCATACTGAAACAGGAAAGGGCCTTCCCCAAACTGTTGCCACAAATTTGGAAGCACAGAATTCTATAACGTCATTGTACGCTGTAGCGTTAAGATTACCCTTCACTGGAACTAAGGGGCCTGGTTCGAACCATGAAAAAAAACAGACCCAGAACATTATTCCTCCTCCACCAAACTTTACATTTGGCACTATGCATTGGGGCAGGTACCGTTCTGATTGGTGGATTCTAAGTCTTATTTGTCCATTGGACTGCCAGATGGTGAAGCAGGATTCATCACTCCAGAGAACATGTTTTCACTGTTCCAGAGTTACACTTGTGGCTTGTGTGCGGCTGCTCGGCCATGGAAACTCATTTCATGAAGCTCTCGACTAACAGTTACTGTGCTGATGTTGCTTCCAGAGGCAGTTTGGAATTTGGTAGTGAGTGCAACCGTGGAGAGGCGATTTTTTGCGCACTTTGTGCTTCAGCGTAGCGCTTGTGTGGCCTACCACTTCACGGCTGAGCTGTTGAAGCTCCTAAACGTTTGACTTCACTAACAGCACTTGCAGTTAATTGACCGGGGCAGCTCTAGCAGGACATACATTTGACGAACTGACTTGTTGGAAAGATGGCATCCTATGACGGTGCCACGTTGAAAGTCACTGAGCTCTTCAGTATGGCCATTCTACTGCCAATGTTTGTCTATGGAGACTGCATGGCTGTGTGCTCAATTGTACGCATGTTGTTACATTAGACTTATTCTACAATAGATTTAATAAATATTTTCCATCAGCAATCTACACACAATACCCCATAATAACAAAGCAAAAACAGTTTTTTATAAAAGTCTGCAAACATAATACAAATACAAAACAGAAATGTCTTATTTACACAAGTATTCAGACCCTTTGCTATGGGACTCAAATTTGAGCTCAGGTGCATCCTGCTTCCATTGATCATCCTTGAGATGTTTCTACTTCATTGGAGTCCACCTGTGGAAAATTCAATTGATTGGACATGACTTGGAAAGGCATACACCTGTCTATAAGGTCCCGCAGTTGACAGTGCATGTCTGTACAAAATCCGAGCCATGAGGTCAAAGGAATTGTCCTTAGAGCTCAGACAGGATCGTGTCGAGGCACAGATCTTGGAAAGGGCACCAAAAAAAGTCTTCAGCATACCCAACAACACAGCGGCCTCCATCATTCTTAAATGGAAGAAGTTTGGAACCACGAAGACTCAGAGCTGGCCGCCCAGCCAAACTGAGCAATCGGGGGAGAAGAGCCTTGGTCACGGAGGTGACCAAGAACCCAATGGTCAATCTGACAGAGCTTCAGAGTTCCTCTGTGGAGATGGGAGAAACTTTCAGAAGGACAACAATCTCTGCAGCACTCCACCAAATCAGGCCTTTATGGTAGAGTGGCCAGATGGAAGCCACTCCTCAGTAAAAGGCATGACAGCCCACTTGGAGTTGCCAAAAGGCACCTCAGACCATGAGAAACAAGATTGTCTGGTTTGACGAAACCAAGATTGAACTCTTTGGCCTGAATGCCAAGGATTACGCACGGAGGAAATCAGGTACCATCCCTACAGTGAAGCATGGTGGTGGCAGCATCATGCTGTGGGGATGTTATTCAGCAGCAGGAACTGGGAGACTAGTCAGGATCGAGGGAAAGATGAACAGAACAAAGTACAGAGAGATGCTTGATGAAAACCTGCTCCAGAATGCTCAGGACCTCAGATGGGGGTGAAGGTTCACCTTCCAACAGGACAATAACACTAAGCACACAGCCAAGACAACACAGGAGTGCCTTCGGGACAAGTCTCTGAATGTCCTTGAGTGGCCCAGCCAGAGCCAGAACTTAAACTCGATCGAACATCTCTGGAGAGACCTGAAAATAACTGCAGCGACGCTCCTCATCCAACCTGACAAGAGCTTGAGAGGATCTGCAGAGAATAATGTGAGAAACTCCCCAAATACAGGTGTGCCAAGCTTGTAGGGTCATACCCAAAAAGACTCAACTGTAATTGCTTCAACAAAGTACTGAGTAAAGGGTCTGAATACTTATATAAAATTATAGTAAAAAAAAAAAAGAATTGTAATACATTTGCAAAAACTTCTAAGAACATGTTTTTGCTTTGTCATTATGGGGTATTTAATCATTTTTAGAATAAGGCTGCAACATAAAATGTGGAAAATGTGGACAAAGTAAATGGGTCTGAATACTTTCCGAAGGCACTGTATAACTAGATTGGTGTCAGATCTGTGTTGTCTTGCCAATGCTGTGACAACCATAAGGAGTTGAGAAACTGGGACCTCTTCCGACTGAAGAACGAGAGAGACGGAGTAGCTAATGTTGGAGAGAGGGGGAGGGGACTCAGGCCTATAAAACATGTAGTGCCTTGCTTTAATCTACAAAGCATATGGCTCCATCTCTACAGTAAAACAGAACATCAAAGACAGAATTATTTTTTTTCCAGGAACACTCGCTATGGGGCAGACAGAAACTTTTCCAGGAACACTTGTTGCTATGGAGACAGACAGACCAGGACAAGATTGATTGAATTTTTAAAAAAATTTTAAACAGGAAATAGAACATTTGTTTTGAGGGTCCATTGGCCTTTCATTCTTAGTTGCAACATTCAGAGAATTGTTTCCAGGAGGTTTATCTAGAACTATTAGTGGTGGTGGGAATGGGTAAGCTGCACTGCACAGTCAGCGCTGTGGTACTAAAGCAGAATGAAAACAATCACGTCGCCCAGCATGAAAAACAAAGCAATGACAGCATTTTCTCCACAGTCACCATCAACGCTAACCACCGACATGTCACATCTGCAGAAAGAAAGACAAGTGATGTTCACCCATATGACTGCGTGGCCACACATGCCTCCAACTCAATCAAGTTTGCAGACGACACTACAGTAGTAGGCCTGATTACCAACAATAACGAGACAGCCTACAGGGAGGTGGTGAGGGCCCTGGGAGTGTGGTGCCAGGAAAATACCTCACACTTAACGTTAACAAAAACAACTGATCGTAGACTTCAGGAAACAGCAGAGGGAGCAACACCCCCCCCCCCCCCCCCATCAACGGGACCGCAGTGGAGAAGGTGAAAAGTTAAGTTCCTTGGCGTACACGTCAATGACACTGAAAATGGTACACCAACGCAGTAGTGAAGAAATTTGGCTTGGCACCTAAAACTTTCACACATGCACAATTGAGAGCGTCCTGTCGGGCTATATCTCTGCCCGGTACGGCAACTGCACCGCCCGCAACCGAAGGGCTCTCCAGAGGTTGTTGCGGTCTGCCAAATGCATCACTGGGGGCAAACTACCTTCCCTCCAGGACCCCTACAGCACCCAATGTCACAGGAAGGCCAAAAAGATCATCAAGGACAACAACCACCCGAGCCACTGCCTGTTCACCCCGCTATCATCCAGAAGGCGAGGTCAGTACAGGTGCATCAAAGCTGGGACCGAGAGACTGAAAAACCAGCTCAAGGCCATCAGACTGTTAAATAGCCATCACTAGCACAGAGGCTGGTGGAATATATATAGAATTGAAATGACTGGCCACATAAACGGAACACTAGTCACTTTAATAATGTTTACATATTTTTGCATTACTCATCGCACATGTATATACTGTATTCTATCCTATTTATTCTACTGTATCTTCTTCTATGCCTGCCTGTAATGCCAGGTGGGAGGAGGTTGGTCTTTTGAGACTTTTATATTGGTTCCATTGTGCCAGGCGTGCTCAATCAAGTCCAGCTAAAGTATTTTAAATTAGTATTGAACCCAGACCAGCTTAGGAACTATAATCAATACCATGCAATGGTTACATAAGCCTCCTCTCCCCTCCCATTTCTTTTTCATCGAAAGGAAGTAGGCATCTTTAAAGTATCAATAAAACGTCTGATGACCTGAGGACTGAAGGAGTTGAATCTAAAAAAAAGTGGGTAACACAGAAAGCCCCTGGATCTTCATACCTTAATTAACACTTCAAACCCTTGGATTATACTTTAAAAACTACACATTGTACACTTGATACTTTCTATTGTAAACACACCAATTCGATTAGTTAACTTCCAGCACATTTCAAGGCTGTTCATTTCCTCTCACCACTGACTTGTCTTCTGAGCACCTCCCTCTTGGCCATGATTCAGGATGAGTCAGTCAACATTAGGACACTGGTAATGCACCGCCACCCATTAAAAGAAGGATCCGTGAACTAAAACTAGTGTTCAGTTCACTGTCCCAACTTGTCTATGCCAGCCTACCAGGGTCTCTATTGTCAGTGTTATGTTCAGCCCGCCTACTGTAACACCCCCAGGGATTTTTTTCTCTTCCATCAGCTAGAGGAGACCAAGCCTGTTAGAACCGGACCAAGGTCTGTCTCTGTTGAAATTGTGAATCACTTCCTCCCAGTAACAGCAGCAACACTGACATGACTCAGAAAGTCATTAGATCAGATATTCATCAATCAGGTATATACTCAGTCGATATTCAGCCAGGTGAATCGACTGTAGGCCAACCGTAAGTATGTACGTACAGTACCTTCAGAAAGCGTTCACACCCCTCAACTTTTTCCCACACCGTTGTTACACACCCTGAATTCAACAACAACATTTATTTATTTTCCTCACCCTTCTACTGCACACAAGACAATGACAAAGTGAAAACATGTTCTTTGTAATTTTGGCAAATGTATTTGAAAATGAACTACATAAATCTAATTGACATTAGTATTCACAACCGTCAATGCTTTTTGTAAGTTTAAAAGCTTTGGATTGTACAAATATTTTAATTCTTCAACCTCTGTGTCAAGCTGGTTATTGATCATTGCTAGACAGCCATTTTCAAGATGAATTAAGTCAAAACTAACTATGCCACTCAGGGACATTCAACGTCATCTTAGTAAGCAACTCCAGTGTATTTTTGACCATGAATTTTAGGTTATTGTCCTGCTGAAAGGTGCATTTGTTTCCCAGCGTCTGTTGAAAAGCAGACTAAACCAGGTTTAACCTCTGATTCTGCCTGTGCTTAGCTCCATTCCGTTTCATCCTAAAAAATAAAATCCCTAGTCCTTGCCAATGACAAGCATACCCATAACATGATGCAGCCACCACCACGCATGAAAATATGAAGAGTGATGCGTTGTTGGATTTGCCCCAAACATAATGCTTTGGCTTACTGGTGCTCTTCCATGCTGTCCCTAGGAGGGGTGCGTCACTTGAGTGGGTTGAGTCACTGACGTGGTCTTCCTGTCTAGATTGGCACCCCCCTTGGGTTGTGCCATGGCGGAGATCTTTGTGGGCTATACTCGGCCTTGTTTCAGGATGGTAAGTTGGTGGTTGAAGATATCCCTCTAGTGGTGTAGGGGCTGTGCTTTGGCAAAGTGGGTGGGGTTATATCCTGCCTGTTTGGCCCTGTCCGGGGGCACCTTCGGATGGGACCACAGTGTCTGACACCTCCTGTCTCAGCCTCCAGTATTTATACTGCAGTAGTTTGTGTCGGGGGGCTAGGGTCAGTTTGTTATATCTGGAGTTCTTCTCCTGTCTTATCCGGTGTCCTGTGTGAATTTAAGTATGCTCTCTAATTCTCTCTCCCGGAGGACCTGAGCCCTAGGACCATGCCCCAGGACTACCTGGCATGATGACTCCTTGTTGTCCCCAGTCCACCTGGCCGTGCTGCTGCTCCAGTTTCAACTGTTCTGCCTGCAGCTATGGAACCCTGACCTGTTCACTGTGATTACTATTATTTGACCATGCTGGTCATTTATGATCATTTGCTGGTCATTTATCACTATGCTGGTCATTTATCACCATGCTGGTCATTTATCACCATGCTGGTCATTTATCACCATGCTGGTCATTTATCACCATGCTGGTCATTTATCACCATGCTGGTCATTTATCACCATGCTGGTCATTTATCACTATGCTGGTCATTTATCACTATGCTGGTCATTTATCACCATGCTGGTCATTTATCACCATGCTGGTCATTTATCAACATCTTGGCCATGTTCTGTTATAATCTCCACCCGGCACGGCCAGAAGACTGGCCACCCCTCATAGCCTGGTTCCTCTCTAGGTTTCTTCCTAGGTTTTGGCCTTTCTAGGGAGTTTTTCCTAGCCACCGTGCTTCTACACCTGCATTGCTTGCTGTTTGGGGTTTTAGGCTGGGTTTCTGTACAGCACTTTGAGATATCAGCTGATGTAAGAAGGGCTATATAAATACATTTGTATTATGACAAAGTTAATTTCTTTGACACATTATTTGCAGTTTTACTTTATTGCATTATTACCAACTGGATGCATGTTCTGGATTATTTTTATTCTGTAAAGGCTTCCTTCTTTTCACTCAGCCATTCTAAATCAACCTGGCCCGGGTATCCTGGAAGGATATTGACCTCATCCCGTCAGTTGAGGATGCCTGGTCATTCTTTAAAAGTAACTTCCTCACCATTTTAGATAAGCATGCTCCGTTCAAAAAATGCAGAACTAAGAACAGATATAGCCCTTGGTTCACTCCAGACCTGACTGCCACCGTATGCAACTGTTCAGGGAAGTCAGGAACCAATACACACAGTCAGGAAAGCAAAGGCCAGCTTCTTCAGGCAGAAATTTGCATCCTGTAGCTCTAACTCCAAAAAGTTCTGGGACACTAAAGTCCATGGAGAACAAGAGCACCTCCTCCCAAGCTGCCCACTGCACTGAGGCTAGGTAACACTGTCACCACCGATAAATCCATGATTATCAAAAACTTCAACAAGCATTTCTCAACGGCTGGCCATGCCTTCCTCCTGGCTACTCCAACCTCGGCCAACAGCTCCGCCCCCCCGCAGCTACTCGCTCAAGCCTCTCCAGGTTCTCCTTTACCCAAATCCAGATAGCAGATGTTCTGAAAGAGCTGCAAAACCTGGACCCGTACAAATCAGCTGGGCCTGACAATCTGGACCCTCTATTTCTGAACCTATCCGCCACCATTGTCGCAACCCCTATTACCAGCCTGTTCAACCTCTCTTTCATATCGTCTGAGATCCCCAAGGATTGGAAAGCTGCCGCAGTCAACCTCTTCAAAGGGGGAGACACCCTGGACCCAAACTGTTACAGACCTATATCCATCCTGCCCTGCTTATCTAAGGTCTTCGAAAGCCAAGTCAACAAACAGGTCCCTGACCATCTCGAATCCCACCGTACCTTCTCCGCTGTGCAATCTGGTTTCCGAGCCGGTCACGTGTGCACCTCAGCCACGCTCAAGGTACTAAACGATATCATAACCGCCATCGATAAAAGACAGTACTGTGCAGCCGTCTTCATCGACCTTGCCAAGGCTTTCGAATCTGTCCATCACCATATTCTTATCGGCAGACTCTGTAGCCTCGGTTTTTCTAATGACTGCCTTGCCTGGTTCACCAACTACTTTGCAGACAGAGTTCAGTGTGTCAAATAGGAGGGCATGCTGTCCGGTCCTCTGGCAGTCTCTATGGGGGTGCCACAGAGTTCAATTCTCGGGCCGACTCTTTTCTCTGTATATATCAATGATGTTGCTCTTGCTGCGGGCGATTCCCTGATCCACCTCTACGCAGACGACACCATTCTGTATACTTCCGGCCCGTCCTTGGACACTGCTATCTAACCTCCAAACGACCTTCAATGCCATACAACACTCCTTCCGTGGCCTCCAACTGCTCTTAAACACTAGTAAAACCAAATGCATGCTTTTCAACCGTTCGCTGCCTGCACCCACACACCCGACCTAGCATCACCACCCTGGATGGTTCCAACCTAGAATATGTGGACATCTATAAGTACCTAGGTGTCTGGCTAGACTAAACTCTCCTTCCAGACTCACATCAAACATCTCCAATCTAAAATCAAATCTAGTCGGCTTTCTATTCCGTAACAAAGCCTCCTTCACTCACGCCGCCAAACTTACCCTAGTAAAATTGACTATCCTACCGATCCTTGACTTCGGCGATGTCATCTACATAATAGCTTCCAATACTCTACTCAGAAAACTGGATGCTGTTTATCACAGTGCCATCCGTTTTGTTAAAGCACCTTATACCACCCACCACTGCGACCTGTATGCTCTAGTCGGCTGGCCCTCACTACATATTCGTTGCCAGACCCACTGGCTCCAGGTCATCTACAAGTCCATGCTAGGTAAAGCTCCGCCTTATCTCAGTTCACTGGTCACGATGGCAACACCCACCCGTAGCACGCGCTCCAGCAGGTGTATCTCACTGATCATCCCTAAAGCCAACACTTCATTTGGCCGCCTTTCGTTCCAGTTCTTTGCTGCCTGTGACTGGAATGAATTGCAACAACAAAAAAAATCACTGAAGTTGGAGACTTTTATCCCCCTCACCAACTTCAAACATCTGCTATCTGAGCAGCTAACCGATCGCTCCAGCTGTACATAGTCTATCGGTAAATAGCCCACCCAATTTTACCCACCTCATCCCCATACGGTTTATATTTATTTACTTTTCTGCTCTTTTGCACACCAATATCTCTACCTGTACATGACCATCTGATCATTTATCACTCCAGTGTTAATCTGCAAAATTCTAATTATTCGCCTACCTCCTCATGCCTTTTGCACACAATGTATATAGACTTTTTTTCCTACTGTGTTATTGACTTGTTAATTGTTTACTCCATGTGTAACTCTGTGTTGTCTGTTCACACTGGCCAGGTCGCAGTTGCAAATGAGAACTTGTTCTCAACTAGCCTACCTGGTTAAATAAAGGTGAAATAAAAAATACAATAATAGGTTAGTATTGTGGAGGAACTACAATGCTAACCCATTCTCAGAATTATATCACCGTCATTAATTAAACTCTGGAACTGTTTTAAAGTCATCATTGGCCTCATGGTGAAAATCCCTGAGTGGTTTCCTTCCTCGCCGGCAACTGAGTTAGAAAGGATCCCTGTATCTTTGTAGTGACTGGGTGTATTGATACACCATCCAAAGCCTAATCAATAACTTCATAATGCTCAAAGGCATATTCAATGTTTGTTTTTTTACCCATCTAGCAATAGGTGCCCTTCTTTGTGAAGCATTAGAAAACCTCCCTGGTCTTTGTGGTTGAATCTGTGTTTGAAATTCACTGCTCGACGGATGGACATTACAGATAATTATATGTGTGGGGTACAGAGATGAGGTAGTCATTCAAAAATAAGGTTAAACACTATTATTGCACACAGAGTGAGTCCAATCAACTTGTTAAGCACATTTACTCCTGAACTTATTTAGGCTTACCAAAACAAAAAGGGGTTGAATAATTAGACTCAATACATTTCAGGTTTTTATTTTTAATTAAAATTTGTAAACATTTCTAAAAACATAATTACACTTTTACATTATGGGGTAATTGTGTGTAGGCCAGTGACACAAAATCTCAATTGAATCCATTTTAAATGCAGGATGTTAAAACAAAATGGAAAGTGGAGAAGGTCAAGGAGAGTACATTCTGAAGGCACAGTGCCCGCCTTCCTGTAGTGGCGTCCTAAATGATTGACACCCTTGATGAAGATGAGAAATAATGGCAGCATAAAATAGTTATAAATATTTTTTTATAAATAAGGGAAATTATTTCCCGAAAGGTTAGTATTTGGTCCCATATTCCTAGCACGCAATGATTATATCAAGCCTTGTGACTCAAATGTGTTAGATGTATTTGCTGTTTGTCTCTCAGAATAGTTTTTTTTGCCCAAAAGAAATGAATGGTAAATAACAGTGTCATTTTGGAGTAACTTTTATTGTAAATAACAATAGAATATGGTTCTAAACACTTCTACATTCATGTGGATGCTACCATGACTACAGAGAATCCTGAAAGAACCGTTACCAATAACAGGCGAGGTTAGCATGTTTTTTTTTTTTTAAATCTTTGACCATCTAACTTTCTCACTCATCATTATTCACAATTCAGTCAGGATTGTCCGTAATAATGGTAGCATCCACATTAATGTAGAAAATGGTTTAAGAGACTCCAAAGTGACAATACAATATTTAATAATTCATGCCTACTGGGCACAACTGCAAATGATTCCAACAAGTTTGTAGAGCCCGAAGCTTGATTTAGGCATTGTGTGCTGGAAATATATGGACAAAATACTACACTTGGACTACTTTATTTACAAAAATCTTTAGGGGTGTCAATAATTTGCATCCCTACCTTGTTGAGAAAAAGTATTAAACTAAATCTGAGCAATTGTATTAGTATAAAATGCCAAAAAAAAGTGGCCTACAATGTTGCTCAGTATTTGAAATCCTTTATTTTATACAGTCATTATTGCTTATATTTATCAAGGGTGTCAATCATTTCAGACCCCACAGTGTGTGTGTGTGTGTGTGTGTGTACACACAGGGGTAGAAGGTAAGGTTCTCTATTGTCACTAAAAGCCTCTATGCAGGAGGTTGAGAGGTTGAGATTGTGAAGATCATGTTACCTGAGGGAAGGCCTTTGCCCCGAAGCCTCTCCCGAATCTCCTTGCTCCTCTCCGGAATAGACTCCCTATCACTCTGGGACAGCAGGCCATCCAACTAATGGAGATAAGGAGAAAGACAGAAAAAGAGGGAGCGAGAGAGAGAACAAATGGGCAAGAGAGCGCAAGAAAATGAGAAAAAGCGAGCAAATGAGAGAGTGAGCAGGAAGGAGAGAGTGAGAATAAAGGAAAGCAAGAAACAACAAAAAAGACAATGGTTGAGGTTATCACAAGGAGCTGGAGGGGACATTAATAGTTTGTCTGAGGTGTCATAAAAAGCCAGTCACGTGTTAGTTAGTAAACAGCAGGTAGAAAGAGGGAGCCGGTGAATCCATAGATCTATATCTCTGTGGTGCGGCACACGAGGTGATGAAGTTACACATATGCAATTCACAACTAAATGTTTTCCGTCTTGTTCCTCCGTTCTCCTCCGCTCCGCATACACATGCTGCTCTTCCTTCAGAAAAGCATGTATAAGAATTCTTTGAAGATGAATACACAACGCAGAGACCAAATCTGCCTGTCCTTGCAATTAGTTTATGTTCGTTAGCATTTAGCTAACGGCGTCCCATCTGATTTCACTATTACTTTTGCTAATTTTGTTAGCATTTTGGTAAGACTGCCAACAGGAAGGAATTTGTTTTGTATTTTGTTGCGACCCCCTTGAGTGCTATCCAGGTAATACCGTAAGAATGGTATGAAAATCTGGATACCGCCCAAGCCTGCTGTATTTTGTTAAGAATAAGGGGTATTAAACCCACAGGTCCATTCTAAAATGTTCCAACACTAGCTAACAGTGATGTGTTGTAGTTGTTTACCTGGGAGAGGCTGCCCAACACCAGTCGGACCAGCTTTCTGATGTGTGTGAAGGAGGGTTCGCAGCTAGAATTTCTGATGTGTGTGCTGCAGGCGTCCATTACGGTGAGAACAGACATACGGCTCAGGGTGGTGTCGTCACACATGTTGAGGAGAATACTGTTCAGGTGCTCACCCAGCTTCATGGGCTGAGACAGACAGACATCACAGAGGGGTTAACAGACACATACACGGGAGGAGAAGTATACATAAAACATCATTTCTGCAAATAGAAAAACATGATTGCTGATACGTTTCCAACTTGTGAATATATCATCTATGGATTATGAATGTTGAAGCTTTACCTGACTCTGTGGAACCTCATAGTCAGCTCCCCAAAACAAGGTCATTCCAAGGGAGTACATGTGCATCTGTGGAAAATTAATTAAAAAACAAAAACAGGATAAGTGGTTCCAATCATTTTAGACACAAAAAGGTAGCAGCTGTAGTTGAAAAAAAAAAAACAAGGGAGAGGACTAGCTCTCGTCTGACTAGTACAACAATATTCTGACCCTTTGTTCTGTTCTGAAACTAAGCGACGAGATCCAAACCTTTTCCATTCCATACAATTCTGCAGGAAAGCTCCCTCAGAGCAGAGGAATAGCTTCCCCTCAGAGTTAGGCTTGGTGAAGGAAAGAATAACTAGAGGATCGCCAAAGAACGCAACATCATAGCCTTGAACGTCTTAGGAACAGTCAGAGTTCACCACAAGCTTAAAGAGTAAAACTACAGTTTCTTGAGTTATGAATGTGATTCACAAACCCCTCACAATTGCCATGTCCTCTCTGTAATTATACAGAGCATGGCATTTATAGTGCAATTAAAAGAGAAAAGCATACGACAATGTAATATATATATACATATATATATATCATTCAAATGTATTTCTATTATAAATGAGAATCGAAACCTTATTGTAGCCTAACCTATACAGTTACGGTGGATAGTCCCTATTGACTGTACAGCCCTGTGTGTTGAGGTATGTGATTCTTGGCCAGAGAGAGGAGGTATGTTGGGGTCAATTCAGGAATTAAACTGAAATGGAATTGACCCCAACCCTAGCACGCTCTGTTATGCTTTTGATTGACATGGTTTTTATATATACACACACAAAGCAACAACCCTACAAACAGATGTGTTGCTACTGTAACAATGCAGTATCTTCTCTATGAGAGCGAGAGAGAGAGCGAGAGAGGGAGCGAGAGAGAGAGCGAAGAGAAACGACAGAGGCAGAGAGACAGGAAAGTTTTACATGTCTACTTTGATGCTCATTAGCATTTACAAATCCAAGAGTAAAATATAAACATCCATAAAAGGTTGTCAGAGAGATTTACACAGTTATCAAAAAGTCACGCCAGGTTAAACCTACACAAAACAGTTCTTATTTTAAATGTTTCTGAAAAATCTAAAATGGTGGACCACTGCACCATCGAACATAAAAATATACAGTATCATAAATACCTTCTCTATATCTGACAGAGAGGAGAGAGTGACTCCCTCCAGGACCTCTGGAGCTGTGAAGGCCCTCAGGTCCTGCTGCGTCACGTTCTCGTCCGTGAAGGAGATGCTGCCTGAGGGCATCAACAACAGGGACCAGGGAGAGATGATGAAGCCCAGGGCAGAGGGGTCTGGAGGGAGACATCATGGGATTAGAGGGGACCGGAGCGTCTTCATTCAATAAAAAAACAGTCACACAGCACATCATCATGAATCTTTCAGACCTGCAGGTATGATGATTTAGTATGGTTATGGATGAAGAGTAAACCAGTCAATAATAAATAGATTTAAAAACACAGTCAGTGTTTCCACTGCATTCATTCAACTGTAGCACTGAGCCAAGGCAAAATCATTGCTGCCATGCCCAAAAAAATGTAAACATTTCTGTCAAGGCGCAGTTTGAAGACGCTAGAACAGCCCACATGTACAGTTCCTCTGAGAACAAAATGACTAATGTATAGAGAAGAATCAGATAACCCCATGGTACAATACATCAACCTATTTACCTAGTCCGCTCGTTGTGTCCTCAGAGAGAAACATTACTCTCGAGGAGCATTCAAGTAACGAGTGCCACAGGGAGGGAAACCTGCATTCTGACAAGCTAGTTAATGAACAACAATTCTTGCGATCGCAGGAAACCAGCCGTTTTAAAATTGTTAATTCCCAGCATTCCATTCCTACTTTATTTATTTGTCAATTCCTAAATATGCACTAACTGCACTATTTTAAACTCTGTTTTTAGTAGCATCATGGTTAAATCACATTACAACTCAGCAATACATAGAAATTCATAGGGGAGAGAGGGGCTAAATATGACACGGGTTCATTGTAGAGTAACACGCCACCAAAACACAATTATTTTTCAGGGACTGACTTAAATTGCGACGAGACTGATGACATTTTTAGAGTAGTGGCAACCAGGGAACGAGTTGGGAAGAAGAATAGTGACGAGAAGTGAGAAGTACAGGCAGGTGGCATGTTACCCTAACAGGTAGGCCCACATTATTCTCACCGTTTATGCATTTTTTAGGGCATAAAATTAATCAATAGGATGCAAAGTAGTTAAAATGATCACATTTGGGATCTAACTAATAATTAGCCCAGTAGGGTAAATGCAGATCAGCAGAAGTCCTCCCCCTCCTTGTTTTGGGGGTCCGGTGTCCTCCCCCTCCTTGTTTTGGGGGTCCGGTGTCCTCCCCCTCCTTGTTTTGGGGGTCCGGTGTCCTCCCCCTCCTTGTTTTGGGGGTCCGGTGTCCTCCCCCTCCTTGTTTTGGGGGTCCGGTGTCCTCCCCTGGATAATTTTTTTATATAGAAGGACTGAGAAGCTCAGTTCTAGTGATGACTTTTTAAAAGTACATTCTACTCCAAAATGAACACACATTTTTTCAGAGGAAACACCGCAAAAATGTATCAACAAGGAAGTTGCCTGTTTTACAATGGGGGTCAGTAGGAAAGAATGTTTTGGGAAATTCATTATTATTATTATTATTAAGTCCCATTATTACTCCAACTTCATGAAAGAAAGTTTTAATTTTCGTCAATAAAAATTAAGGCGTGCCTTTATTTTGCACATCCGCAGTTCGGCATGAGATGATCGTTACACCCGATGACTTGTTTCTGCGCATGAGCTTAGCTAGCCAAAGTTTAGAAACGCTAGGAGGATGGTTAACTGCTGCCGCCTAGCAACCATCAAGAACCTAAGAGCCTCAGCATTACAGCTACATTTCATACTAAGCCATAGGCAGAACTTTACCGCAATCATGACTAGGTCGGTTGGCGGAAATATAAAGTAGAGGCTTAGTCGCCGCCAATACCTTTCAGATATAAAGAAATGTCGTTTAGGATGGATGATCAAGTTAGCAAAAAATATATATATTTTTTTGCTATCTTGGTTTGAAAGGTGTGACAGAGAAATGGGCCGTCACAGAAATGGAGTAATTCTCCTTTCCTACAAAGCAACACTCAGGAGGTTGAGTTACACTGAACTAACATCTTAAAAATATACAAAGGAATGTTAGAGCTGCACTGCAAAATTCCTTTCTTTGAATGACTGATATTTTTCTCCTCCGAGAGGAAGAGAAGGAAAAAAAGAAAAGGAAAAAGGTTATGAAGTACAACATTTTTTCAAAGACTGGAATTCACAAAGTAAATAGGATGTTTCCTGTTGAATTATTTTTGACCGTCTTGCAAAGACCTCACTGGAAAAGCTGGATGCAATTGTAAGTAATTTTACTCAAGAAAATCTATGTACAACTCCAATCCCTATCCTTACCATCATAAACACTTGAGCGTCAAGGCAACACCCATACTTGATCAAAAATTCAACAAAGTGACAAAAAGGCAGTCCAACAACCCTAACACTCAACACACTTGAAGGAGATCCCACAGTAAGACTGCACCCTATTCCCTATATACTTGACATTAACATTTTAGTCATTTAGCAGACGTTCCTATCCAAAGCAAAGTACAGTAGTGAGTGCAGACATTTTCATACTGGTCCCCCATGGGAATCAAACCCACAACCCTGCCGTTGCAAGCCAACAGCCACAGGGGCCCTGGTTGAAAGAAGTGCACTATATATAGTCAGTGTACCATTTTGGATTCAGGCTTAAACTACTCCAGTCAAGCAGTACCATCAGATAAGCTTTGTTATCAGGGTTTGGGACTCAGATCAATGATGAGGCAGAGGGCCAGGCCAGGGAGTAGCTAGCTCTCTAAAAATAGCAGCAGGCATGCAGCAAACTGTACAGTATCAGGCTAGCCAGCTATCAGTTTTTAAAAATCGCATCCAAACTAAACAAGCTTTGAGGGCACTGGGTATCACCACAAGACCTTTTTTTATTTTTAGGTCATACTGTTGAAGTGATAAGCAGAAAGAAAAGCCACATAAATCAAAAAACCCAACACATTACTTAACCTAGTTAAACAACTCCATTCCCACTAACATGGGAGCTAACAAAATCTGTAGGTAACTAATAAACCTGACAAACAACTATTTTACACAAAGTAGGCTATATATGGCATCACTGGAGGTGAAGGTTAAGTGTTTGGACAGACAGTGTTGCTCTGTCACAGCCATAACGTTGTAAACAGAATAGAATACTGTGTTCCCTACGTAGCGCACTTCCTTGGGTAAAAAGGTCATTGTGACTTGTCAAAAGTAGGGCATGTCAAAGGGAGCCATTTGGGATATAGACAGAGGGTATGGTTTCTTTAGTTCGTCTCAGAGCAGGATTCCTGACTAGGAATAATATAGGGGGTCTGGGTTGAACTAAGGTCTCTACTTGTACCCTCCAGTCCAGTGGTAGAAACACCTGCAATCAATTGGTTTATTTCCACAAGAACAAAACTTGATGTATCTGTTAGTAAAAGTAGGACACTGGTATATAAGAATATAGAGGACTACAAGCAAATAAAAACCAGTCGTACACAGCCTTTAAAATGTATTGACACCCCATTCACTTTTCCACATGTTGTTACACAGCCTTTAAAATGTATTGACACCCCATTCACTTTCCCACATGTTGTTACACAGCCTTCAAAATGTATTGACACCCCATTCACTTTTCCACATGTTGTTGTTACACAGCCCGAATGTAAAAAGTATTGACACCCCATTCACTTTCCCACATGTTGTTACACAGCCTTTAAAAAGTATTGACACCCCATTCACTTTTCCACATTTTGTTGTTACACAGCCCGAATGTAAAATGTATTGACACCCCATTCACTTTTCCACATTTTGTTGTTACACAGCCCGAATGTAAAAAGTATTGACACCCCATTCACTTTTCCACATGTTGTTGTTACACAGCCTTCAAAATGTATTGACACCCCATTCACTTTTCCACATTTTGTTGTTACACAGCCCGAATGTAAAATGTATTGACACCCCATTCACTTTTCCACATTTTGTTGTTACACAGCCCGAATGTAAAAAGTATTGACACCCCATTCACTTTTCCACATTTTGTTGTTACACAGCCTGTAAAAATGTATTGACACCCCATTCACTTTTCCACATTTTGTTGTTACACAGCCCGAATGTAAAATGTATTGACACCCCATTCACTTTTCCACATTTTGTTGTTACACAGCCCGAATGTAAAATGTATTAAAATTAAGATTGTCACAGATCGACACACACAATACCCCATAATGTCAAAGTGAAATTTTGCTTAACTCATTATGTTCAATAATAGCTGTTAACATGATTTGTTCACTAACTACCCAGTCTCTGTACCTCACACATACAGATAACTAAAGTCCCTCAGGAGAGCAGTGAATTTCAAGCAAAGATTTAACCACAAAGACCAGGGAGGTTTTTCAATGCCTTACAAAAGGGCACCGATTGGTAGATGTGTAAAAATAACAAAATAAACTAATAAAAGCAGATCCTGAATATCCCTTTGAGCATGGTGAAGTTATTCATTAGGTTTTGGATGGTGTATCAATACACCCAGTCACTACAAAAGATACAGGTGTCCTTCCGTCCTTCCTAACCCAGTTGCCGATGAGGAAGGAAACTGCTCAGGGATTTGACCATGAGGTGACATTAAAACAGTTAGAGTTTAATAGCTGTGATAGAAAACTGAGGATGGATCAACAACATTGTAGTTACGCCACAATAACTAACAAATGATCAGCGGGGAAAAAAGGAAGTCTGTACAGAATAAAAATATTTTCTAAAACATGCATCGTTTGGAACAAGGCACTTAAATAATACTGCAAAGAATATGGCAAGGAAATGAACTTATTGTCCTGATAAAGTGTTATGTTTGGGGCAAATCCAATACATCAATGAGTACCACTTCATATTTTCAAACATGGTGATGGCTGCATCATGTTATGGGTATGATCGTCAACGGCAAGGACTAGAGGTTTTTAGGCTTAAAAGAGACGGAATATGCACAAAATCCTAGAGGATAACCTGGTTGTGTCTGCTTTCCAACAAGCACTGGGAGATGAATTCACCTTTCAGCAGGAAAATAACATAAAACACAAGGCCAAATCTACACCGGAGTTGCTTACCAAGACTACATTGAATGTTCCTTAGTGGCGTAATTACAGTTGACTTAAAAATCATCTTGAAAATTGATGGCAAGACTTGAAAATGGCTGTCTAGCAATGATCAACAAACAACTTCACAGAGCTTGAATAATTTTTGAAATGATAAAAATGGGCAAATGTTGTACAATCCAGGTGTGCAGAGCTCTTAAAGACTTACAGGCTGACCACACCGCTCACATTGTAAAATAAATTTAGAAATCTATGTTATTCAATTATTACACCCACACTGCTTGCAAGCGTCTGCGTTGCCAAGGGGTAAAATAGAAAAGTCATTTTTCTGACACAGATCACGCTGCAAGTCCTGCCTCTCCCATCTCATTGGTTTATAGAAGCAGGTGCCATCTCCTCATTGGTTATACCCACGTGGGTGACTGAAAGACGAATGAGAACTGTGGCGGTAATGCACCTAATTTATGAAAGTTGCCAATCGCAATATAAAGTCAAGAGAAGGAAAAGCCTGGAAGGGAGATGACTAGAAACTATTCGGTTGACCGTTTTATGTGTGGATTAATTGGTGGAGTAGAGGACCTTGTGCATTTCAGGTAAAATAACAACCCAATGTTTATATCCTAGGACAAATTAGCAAGCAACAGCAAGCTAGCTAAATAGGACAAATTAGCTAGCAAGTGCAAGCTAACTAGCCAAATTGCCAAATGCTTTTCAACCTGTCCCTAAATTAATATAATTGGTTCAGAGTTTGTTTTGATATTTTAACCTGCGTGTCGTGATCGCGTTTGGTGTGGGGGGACAAAATAGATGTATGCACGATGGCGCGCGCGTGTAACAGCTGCCAAAGGTGCTTCTATAAAAAGCATCGACTCAGGGGTGTTAATACGTATGTAAATCAGATATTTCTGTATTTCATTTAATGCATTTGTCTAAAAATATGTTTTCACTTTGTCATTATGTATATGGTAAATGTTTTATTTAATCCATTTTTAATTCCGGCTGTAACAAAATGTGGATTAAGTCAAGGGGTATGAATACTTTCTGAAGGCACTGTACATTGTACAAAACATTAAAGGATACTCTTTCCATGACAGACTGACCAGGTGAATCCAGGTGAAAGCAATGATCCCTTATTGATGTCCCTTGTTAAATCCACTTCAAATGTAGATGAAGGGGAGGAGACCGGTTGAAGAAGGATCTTTAAGAGGATGAATGGGCAAGACAAAAGATTTATGTGCCTTTGAATGGGGTAATGGTAGTAGGTGCCTGGAGCAACGGTTTGTCTCAAGAACTGCAAAGCTGCTGAATTTTTCCACACGCAACAGTTGTGTGTATCAAGAATGGTCCACCACCCAAAGGACATCCAGTCAACTTGGCACAACTGTGGGAAGCATTAGTCAACATAGGCCAGAATCTGAGGGCAAAGGGGGGAGGTGCTACTCAATATTAGGAAGGTGTTGCTAATGTTTGGTATAGTCATGTATAAAATGAAGGCTTTTTGGACATGGTTGACATGCACAGGATTCCGATTGGCTAATAAACATTCCCATCAACTAACCAAGGACAGTAGAGCATGCAATCTCAATGTGGATGGTTGTTTGTTTTGATGGTAGGGGAATGTTCTGGACCATTGTAGTAAGAAGTTACTTCAAATTACAAAATGGTTCTCATTGCAAATCCTTCACTCAGCATTCCATAACCATGCACATGAGGTCACAATTTGGACGACATGGGTCCCGTTATGTCTGGCACAAACCAAACACTGCATTCCACAGTAAGAACCTCCTATCAACCGTCAAGCATGGTGGTGTTTGTATCATGGTGTGGGGATGCTTTGCTGCAACGGGGTCTGGACGACATGCCATCATTGAAAGAACCATAAATGAATCATGGATTCTGCGCTGAAAAATCTGAATTCTACAAGGAGAATGTCAGGCCATCCGTCCATGAGCTAAAGCCCAGCTGGGTCATGCAACAAGACCATGATACAAAAAGACACAAGCAAGTCTACATCTGAAAAGCAACATTTAAAAAAAGTTCTGTAATGGCCTAGTCAAAGTCTAGACCTAAACCCGAGAGATGTGGCAGGACCTGAAACAAGCAATTAATGCTGGAAAATCCATAAATGTCACTGAGTTAAAGCAGATCTGCATGGAAGAGTAGGCCAAAATATATCAAATATAAAATATATCCAGAGTAGAGATGGGTATAACTAGTTCAACACTCAAACTGATGTCAAAACCCCATCTTCAACCAGAAATCATATTTCTTTTCAAATACTGTAAAAAAAAAAAACTATTTACATTTGCTCTGTCTTTTTTTTGGTTATTACATGATTCCATATGTCACAGTTTTGATGTCATCACTATTATTCTACAATGTAGAAAATAGTAAAAATAAAGAAAAAACCTTGACTGAATAGGTGTCCAAACTTTTGACTGCTACTGTACACACACACCTTCAAATGAGTGGAATAGGCTATTTCAGCCACACCCGTAAAACAAGGTCCATACAGAAATGGTTTGTCAAGATCCGTGTGGAAGAACTTGACTAGCCTGCGCAGAGCTCTGACCTCAACATCAGGCCCGACCTCACTAATGCTCGTGGCTGTATGTCCCTGCAGCAATGTCCCAACATCTAGCCTTCCCAGAAGAGTAGAGGCTTTTATTGCAGCAAAGGGGGGGACCAACGCCATGTCAATACCCATGATTTTAGAATGAAAATTCGACAGACACACACACACACACCCCACTGTTAGTCTATAGATAAATGTGCAATTTTTTTCCCAGTACGGCCTTTGTTCTAAAAATAGCTTCTTTTTTTTTACTTGAGTACCAGGGGGAAATAATCATGAGACTACTTAGAACAGTCAAAAAAGGTCAAATGCCCATCAACAACTACAGGAAGTGCTTGGTTGCAGTCATTGCAGCCAACGGTGGCATAACCAGTTATTGAGTGTAAAGGGTCAAATTCCTTTTTCACACAGGGGCATTGGGTGTTGCATAATGCTTTACTAAAGAAATGGGGTGGGGAGGGGGGGGGGGACGGAGTATCTATATGTTGGACTCATTTGTCCACTCAGGTTCCCTTTAAAAATAGGTTTTGGTTGAAGATGGATAACATTCAGTGACTAAAATATGCAAAAAAGTTGAGAAAATGAGGGAAATACTTCTGCATGCCACAGTATTAATGAGGAGCCAAGACCAAGGCTGCATTTCACATTCATTAACCAAGGACAGTCGCACGCCAGACTATCACCCTCACCACCCTGAAGGTACAGGCCAATTACACAATAACCACACTGGGCAGGCCTGAGTCAAAGAGGGAGGAAGGAGACTGTCTGACTCAGAAGTAGGTTAGCAAAATCATGTTGGAGGATTCCCGGAATCAGGAACAGAATCCTCCAACTGAGATTTCTCTGAAAACCTTTTTAGTTTGGAAAAGTTACCGGAACTTGAAGGATCATATGACAGAAGCTGGGTATTGTCCTCTGACCCATAGTGACGCAGACAATCTACAAAGAGTCTGCCATCTCTGTCTCTCTACAGTGACCGGTCTGACGATGACATCAAGGGCCTTCGCATAGATGACCAGTATGTGGTCAAAATGGCCGGCTGGCACTCAAGACAGACCGACCCACAGCCCGAGAGACAGACCGACCCACGGCCCGAGAGACAGACCGACCCACGGCCCGAGAGACAGACCAAAGGCAGCAGAGCCCTTTGAACCTCCATGTTGTCAATACAGACCACAGGCAGTGGAAAATAAAGCATCCTTTGTATGAAAGTCTGTTGGCCAGCACCACAACCCCCCTTTTCCTTATCTGTTGAACACTGGGGTTGTGCAGGCTGAGGTACCAGCAGCTTGCATTGTGGAACATCTCAAAGCTCAATAGGCCATTTGCTGGACATGAGAAATTAGTCAATCAATAGAACAAAATATAATTAATGATATTTCTATATGTCAATCTGCCACACATTTCCTTGAACATCGCACTACAAAATATAGGCTACATTGTTTTCATTGAAGGACCAACGGAGGGTGAGAAGGCCACCTAGAATGAAGTAAAGAAAACATGGTCCACTGGAGATGCACTGTTGAGGCAACTTTACTCCCTTAACAGCTAATATGAAATAGTTCAGTAAGTCATTTTGGATTCACTTTTAAATATGTTCATAAATCAAAAATGGATCGAGAGCTTCAAATCACAGAAGTCCATTAAAATATATATTTTTTAAAGGCTGAAATGCTCAAGAGCAGTTCCACTGTTAGGAATGTGTTCCATCATATGGAAGCGCTAACAGACGGAGTCTCAAATCCTACCCTATTCCCTATATAGTGTACTCTTTTTGACAAGGGCCAATAGTGCTCAGTGCACTATATAGGGAGCCAATTGAGATGCATACAAAGCTTAGAATGCCAAATACAAATATTTCCACATTAAGTGAGGTAACTAGCTAACTTAGCTAGAGGCAGGATCGCTGTGGTTTGGAAGAAAGCGTGTGTTTACATCTTGACCGGGCATTAGAACTATGACATATTCTGTTTGACATCTGCTATGATTTATCTCACACCAAACAGTAGGCTTATTGGCTCAAATATAATAAAAACAAAAAAATAATAAAATAAAAACAAGTTTTACAAGAGTAGGTGGTTACGTCCTTTGACTCGTGAGCCTACAAATCGGTTTAGGGAATATTCGCAAAACATTTAGGCAGCTACATACTGCATCTTCCTGACATCCTGAAACACCATGGCATTCGTTCAGCATTTCATTTGCTATTTTAAAGTACATACAGGCCAGGCAACTAATTCATGTAATAGAATTACACAGAGTCAGAGACATGTTTCTATTGTTGTCCTCTTTTGGTTAGTGGCAGAAACATTAGTGACGTGGGCACTCTGATATACACACAATCATACACAACATCCACACAAAAAAAATGCATATATATATATATATTTTACACATATACATACAATTGAAGTCAATTTGTAAGTCGCTCTGGATAAGAGCGTCTGCTAAATGACTTAAATGTAAATGTAAAATGTAAGTTTACATACATTTAGGTTGGAGACATTAAAACTCATTTTTCAACCACTCCACAAATTCCTTTTTAACAAACTATAGTTTTGGCAAGTTTGTTAGGACATCTACTTTGTGCTTGACACAAGTAATTTTCCCAACAGTTATTTACAGACAGATGATTTAACTTATAATAAACTATATCACAATTTCAGTGGGTCAGAAGTTCACATACACTAAGTTGACTCTGCCTTGGAATATTCCAGAAAATTATGTCATGGCTTTAGAAGCTTCTGATAGGCTAATTGACATAATTTGAGTCAATTGGAGGTGTACCTGTGGATGTATTTCAAGGCCTACCTTCAAACTCAGTGCCTCTTTGCTTGACATTATGGGAAAATCAAAAGAAAATCAGCCAAGAACTCAGAAAATAATTGTAGACCTCCACAAGTCTGGTTCATCCTTGGGAGCAATTTCCAAAGGGAATTTTTACTCTGATTAAATGTCAGGAATTGTGAAAAACTGAGTTAAAATGTATTTGGCTAAGGTGTATGTAAACTTCAAAATTCAACTGTATGTATGTATACGCACACACACACACACACATATACATATATATATATACATATACATACACATACATAGTACAGGCCAGAACACATGGCTGAGAAACTGACAAACTCCATGGCTGAGAAACCGTTTCTGCCAGTCTTTTGGTTCAAAGCCACTCTCTCTCTGTGTGTGTGTGTGTGTGTGTGTGTGTGTGTGTGTGTGTGTGTGTGTGTGTGTGTGCAGAGTGGCTTTGAACCAAGACTGGCAGAAACGGTTTCTCAGCCATGGAGTTTTTCTTCACCTCCATATTTAAAAACGTGTTCTGGCCCATACCGCTCTTGAACCGACATGGCACAAAATCTGTAGCACTGCCTCTCGTGGCGTAGGAATGACAGTCTAACAGTAGTAAGACAGCCCTTCAGATACTGGGGGGGACTGTACCATGCACGATTTCATGGTCTAATTCAAGCGTCTGCTGAATGACTCTTTCATCAACTGATAGCCACCGTAGTTCACTGAGCTGAGAAGGGCCAACAAGAGCCCGAGGGAGAAGATTCAGAATGACCCTTGACATTATAGCCTGAGCTGCCTGTAGCTTGTTCTTAAATGAACAAATGGAAGCTTCTGTACCATGCAGAGTGTGCATTCAAAGTGAGTCTGCAGAGTGTGCACTCAAAGTGAGTCTGCAGAGTGTGCACTCAAAGTGAGTCTGCAGAGTGTGCAGTCAAAGTGAGTCTGCAGAGTGTGCAGTCAAAGTGAGGCTGCAGAGTGTGCAGTCAAAGTGAGGCTGCAGAGTGTGCAGTCAAAGTGAGGCTGCAGAGTGTGCAGTCAAAGTGAAGCTGCAGAGTGTGCAGTCAAAGTGAGGCTGCAGAGTGTGCAGTCAAAGTGAGGCTGCAGAGTGTGCAGTCAAAGTGAGGCTGCAGAGTGTGCAGTCCAAGTGAGGCTGTAGAGTGTGCAGTCAAAGTGAGGCTGTAGAGTATGCAGTCAAAGTGAGGCTGTAGAGTATGCAGTCAAAGTGAGGCTGTAGAGTATGCAGTCAAAGTGAGGCTGTAGAGTATGCAGTCAAAGTGAGGCTGTAGAGTATGCAGTCAAAGTGAGGCTGTAGAGTATGCAGTCAAAGTGAGGCTGCAAGGAACACTGCTGCAAGTGTTTAAGGTCCCTTTTTCTCTAGAAATGTGGCCTTTCTGACTAGAAACTTCACTTTCTGGTTGACCTTGGCAATTACTCCCCTGTGCGGGAACCTGTCTTGTGAACAGCCTAACTATCGAACACAGTTCTCGGCTGTAACCGCTGTGTCACCAACTGTGACTAACACCTGATGATCTACCTAGCCTAATCTTAAAGCCAAATAAAGTGGACTCCATTGTCCCCAAATGAAGAGACCGCTTGTTGTCTGAGCCAGTTACTGATACTCGTCAGTTCTGCACTAAGCTGGCTCTCAACCATACTGTTGTATTTTAGCTTATTTATTTATCAAATAAGGTACATTTTCAAAAACAAATGCAACAGATATTCAGAGACTGAGGGACAACCAGGAAAAGCTGAATGAAGAGGACACGGGAGTGGAGAGACACGGGAGAGGAGAGACACGGTAGAGGAGACGGGAGAGGAGAGACACGGTAGAGGAGACGGGAGTGGAGAGACACGGTAGTGGAGAGACACGGTAGAGGAGAGACACGGTAGAGGAGAGAGAGACACGGTAGAGGAGAGAGAGACACGGTAGAGGAGAGAGAGACACGGTAGTGGAGAGAGAGACACGGTAGTGGAGAGACACGGGAGTGGAGAGACACGGGAGTGGAGAGACACGGGAGTGGAGAGACACGGGAGTGGAGAGACACGGCAGAGGAGAGACACGGGAGTGGAGAGACACGGCAGAGGAGAGACACGGGAGTGGAGAGACACGGTAGAGGAGAGAGACGGGAGAGGAGAGACACGGTAGAGGAGAGAGACGGGAGAGGAGAGACACGGTAGAGGAGAGACACGGTAGAGGAGAGACACGGTAGAGGAGAGACACGGTAGAGGAGAGACACGGGAGAGGAGAGACACGGGAGTGGAGAGACACGGTAGAGGAGACGGGAGTGGAGAGACACGGTAGAGGAGAGACACGGTAGAGGAGACGGTAGAGGAGACGGGAGTGGAGAGACACACGGTAGAGGAGAGAGAGACACGGTAGAGGAGAGAGAGACACGGTAGAGGAGAGAGAGACACGGTAGAGGAGAGAGAGACACGGTAGAGGAGAGAGAGACACGGTAGAGGAGAGAGAGACACGGTAGAGGAGAGAGAGACACGGTAGTGGAGAGACACGGTAGAGAGACACGGGAGTGGAGAGACACGGTAGAGGAGACGGGAGTGGAGAGACACGGTAGAGGAGACGGGAGTGGAGAGACACGGGAGTGGAGAGACACGGTAGAGGAGACGGGAGTGGAGAGACACGGTAGAGGAGACGGGAGTGGAGAGACACGGTAGAGGAGACGGGAGTGGAGAGACACGGTAGAGGAGACGGGAGTGGAGAGACACGGGAGTGGAGAGACACGGTAGAGGAGAGACACGGGAGTGGAGAGACACGGGAGTGGAGAGACACGGTAGAGGAGAGACAAGGTAGAGGAGAGACACGGTAGAGGAGAGACACGGTAGAGGAGAGACACGGTAGAGGAGAGACACGGTAGAGGAGAGACACGGGAGTGGAGAGACACGGGAGTGGAGAGACACGCTAGAGGAGACGGGAGTGGAGAGACACGCTAGAGGAGACGGGAGTGGAGAGACACGCTAGAGGAGACGGGGGTGGAGAGACACGCTAGAGGAGAGACACGGTAGAGGAGAGACACGGTAGAGGAGACGGGAGAGGAGAGACACGGTAGAGGAGACGGGAGTGGAGAGACACGGTAGAGGAGACGGGAGTGGAGAGACACGGTAGAGGAGACGGGAGTGGAGAGACGTAGAGACGGTAGAGGAGACGGGAGTGGAGAGACACGGTAGAGGAGACGGGAGTGGAGAGACACGGTAGAGGAGACGGGAGTGGAGAGACACGGTAGAGGAGACGGGAGTGGAGAGACACGGTAGAGGAGAGACACGGTAGAGAGACACGGGAGGGAGAGACACGGTAGAGGAGACACGGGAGTGGAGAGACACGGTAGAGGAGAGACACGGTAGAGAGAGGAAACGAGGACAGAGGAGAGACACGGTAGAGGAGAGACACGGTAGAGGAGACGGGAGTGGAGAGACACGGTAGAGGAGACGGGAGGGAGAGACACGGTAGAGGAGAGACACGGTAGAGGAGAGGGAGTGGAGAGACACGGTAGAGGAGACGGGAGTGGATGGAGACACGGTAGAGGAGACGGGAGTGGAGAGACACGGTAGAGGAGACGGAGTGGAGAGACACGGTAGAGGAGAGACACGGAGGAGACGGAGGAGAGACACGGTAGAGGAGAGACACGGTAGAGGAGACGGGAGTGGAGAGACACGGTAGAGGAGAGACACGGTAGAGGAGAGACACGGTAGAGGAGACGGGAGTGGAGAGACACGGTAGAGGAGAGACACGGTAGAGGAGACGGGAGTGGAGAGACACGGTAGAGGAGAGACACGGTAGAGGAGACACTGTAGAGGAGAGACACGGAGTGGAGAGACACGGTAGAGGAGAGACACGGTAGAGGAGACGGGAGTGGAGAGACACGGTAGAGGAGAGACACGGTAGAGGAGAGACACGGTAGAGGAGACGGGAGTGGAGAGACACGGTAGAGGAGAGACACGGTAGAGGAGAGACACGGGAGTGGAGAGACACGGTAGAGGAGGTAGAGGAGACACGGTAGAGGAGAGACACGGTAGAGGAGAGACACGGTAGAGGAGACGGGAGTGGAGAGACACGGTAGAGGAGAGACACGGTAGAGGAGAGAGACACGGTAGAGGAGAGAGACACGGGAGTGGAGAGACACGAGACGGGAGTGGAGAGACACGGTAGAGGAGAGACACGGTAGAGGAGACGGGAGTGGAGAGACACGGTGGAGAGGAGAGACACGGGAGTGGAGAGACACGGGAGTGGAGAGACACGGGAGTGGAGAGACACGGGAGTGGAGAGACACGGGAGAGGAGAGACACGGGAGAGGAGAGGAGAGACACGGGAGGAGAGACACGGTAGAGGAGACAGGTGGAGAGACACGGTAGAGGAGACGGGAGTGGAGAGACACGGTAGAGGAGACGGGAGTGGAGAGACACGGTAGAGGAGAGACACGGTAGAGGAGACGGGAGTGGAGAGACACGGTAGAGGAGACGGGAGTGGAGAGACACGGTAGAGGAGACGGGAGTGGAGAGACACGGTAGAGAGTGGAGAGACACGGTAGAGGAGACGGGAGTGGAGAGACACGGTAGAGGAGAGACACGGTAGAGGAGACGGGAGTGGAGAGACACGGTAGAGGAGAGACACGGTAGAGGAGAGACACGGGAGGAGAGACACGGTAGAGGAGAGACACGGTAGAGGAGAGACACGGTAGAGGAGACGGGAGTGGAGAGACACGGTAGAGGAGAGACACGGTAGAGGAGACGGGAGTGGAGAGACACGGTAGAGGAGACGGGAGTGGAGAGACACGGTAGAGGAGAGACACGGTAGAGGAGACGGGAGTGGAGAGACACGGTAGAGGAGAGACACGGTAGAGGAGAGAGACGGTAGAGGAGAGACACGGAGAGGAGAGACACGGTAGAGGGAGAGACACGGTAGAGGAGAGACACGGTAGAGGGGAGTGGAGAGACACGGTAGAGGAGAGACACGGTAGAGGAGAGACACGGTAGAGGAGACGGGAGTGGAGAGACACGGTAGAGGAGAGACACGGTAGAGGAGACGGGAGTGGAGAGACACGGTAGAGGAGAGACACGGTAGAGGAGACGGGAGTGGAGAGACACGGTAGAGGAGAGACACGGTAGAGGAGAGACACGGTAGAGGAGAGACACGGTAGAGGAGAGGTAGAGGAGAGACACGGTAGAGGAGACGGGACGTGGAGAGACACGGTAGAGAGACGGTAGAGGAGACGGGAGTGGAGAGACACGGTAGAGGAGACGGGAGTGGAGAGACACGGTAGAGGAGACGGGAGTGGAGAGACACGGTAGAGGAGACGGGAGTGGAGAGACACGGTAGAGGAGACACGGGAGAGGAGAGACACGGTAGAGGAGACGGGAGTGGAGACACGGTAGAGGAGACGGGGAGTGGAGAGACACGGTAGAGGAGAGACACGGTAGAGGAGAGACACGGTAGAGGAGACGGGAGTGGATAGACGGTAGAGGAGAGACACGGTAGAGGAGACGGGAGTGGAGAGACACGGTAGAGGAGAGACACGGTAGAGGAGAGACACGGTAGAGGAGAGACACGGTAGAGGAGAGACACGGTAGAGGAGATGGGAGTGGAGAGACACGGTAGAGGAGAGACACGGGAGTGGAGAGACACGGGAGTGGAGAGACACGGGAGAGGAGAGACACGGGAGTGGAGAGACACGGTAGAGGAGAGACACGGTAGAGGAGAGACACGGTAGAGGAGAGACACGGTAGAGGAGAGACACGGTAGAGGAGAGACACGGGAGTGGAGAGACACGGTAGATGAGAGATGGGAGAGGAGAGACACGGTAGATGAGAGACACGGGAGTGGAGCGACACGGTAGAGGAGAGACACGGGAGTGGAGCGACACGGTAGAGGAGACGGGAGTGGAGAGACGGGAGTGGAGAGACACGGTAGAGGAGACGGGAGTGGAGAGACACGGTAGAGGAGAGACACGGTAGAGGAGATGGGAGTGGAGAGACACGGTAGAGGAGAGACACGGGAGAGGAGAGACACGGGAGTGGAGAGACACGGTAGTGGAGAGACACGGTAGAGGAGAGACAGTGGAGAGTGGAGAGACACGGTAGAGGAGAGACACGGTAGAGGAGAGACACGGGAGTGGAGAGACACGGTAGAGGAGAGACACGGTAGAGGAGACGGGAGTGGAGAGACACGGTAGATGAGAGACACGGTAGATGAGAGACACGGTAGATGAGAGACACGGTAGATGAGAGACACGGTAGATGAGAGACACGGTAGATGAGAGATGGGAGAGGAGAGACACGGTAGATGAGAGATGGGAGAGGAGAGACACGGTAGATGAGAGACAGGGTAGATGAGAGACAGGGTAGATGAGAGACAGGGTAGATGAGAGACAGGGTAGATGAGAGACACGGTAGATGAGAGACACGGTAGATGAGAGACACGGTAGATGAGAGACACGGTAGATGAGAGATGGGAGAGGAGAGACACGGTAGAGGAGAGACACGGTAGATGAGAGACACGGTAGATGAGAGACACGGGAGTGGAGCGACACGGGAGTGGAGCGACACGGTAGAGGAGAGACACGGTAGAGGAGCGACACGGTAGAGGAGACGGGAGTGGAGAGACGGGAGTGGAGAGACACGGTAGAGGAGACGGGAGTGGAGAGACACGGTAGAGGAGAGACACGGTAGAGGAGACGGGAGTGGAGAGACACGGTAGAGGAGAGACACGGGAGAGGAGAGACACGGGAGTGGAGAGACACGGGAGTGGAGAGAGACGGGAGAGGAGAGACACGGGAGAGGAGAGACACGGGAGTGGAGAGACACGGTAGAGGAGAGACACGGTAGAGGAGAGACACGGTAGAGGAGAGACACGGTAGAGGAGAGACACGGTAGAGGAGAGACACGGGAGTGGAGAGACACGGGAGTGGAGAGACACGGTAGAGGAGACGGGAGTGGAGAGACACGGTAGATGAGAGACACGGTAGATGAGAGACACGGTAGATGAGAGACACGGTAGATGAGAGACACGGTAGATGAGAGACACGGTAGATGAGAGACACGGTAGATGAGAGACACGGTAGATGAGAGACACGGTAGATGAGAGAGACACGGTAGATGAGAGAGACACGGTAGATGAGAGAGACACGGTAGATGAGAGAGACACGGTAGATGAGAGAGACACGGTAGATGAGAGAGACGGGAGTGGAGAGACACGGGAGTGGAGAGACACGGGAGTGGAGAGATGGGAGAGGAGAGACACGGGAGAGGAGAGACACGGGAGAGAGAGACACGGGAGAGGAGAGACACGGGAGTGGAGAGACACGAGTGGAGAGACACGGGAGAGACGGGAGTGGAGAGACGGGTAGAGGAGAGACACGGTAGAGGAGAGACGCGGTAGAGGAGAGACACGGTAGAGGAGAGACACGGTAGAGGAGAGACGGGGAGAGGAGAGACACGGTAGAGGAGAGACGGGAGAGGTAGAGGAGAGACGCGTAGAGGAGAGACGCGGTAGAGGAGAGACGCGGTAGAGGAGAGACGCGGTAGAGGAGAGACGCGGTAGAGGAGAGACGCGGTAGAGGAGAGACACGGTAGAGGAGAGACACTGTAGAGGAGAGACACTGTAGAGGAGAGACACGGGAGAGGAGAGACACTGTAGAGGAGAGACACTGTAGAGGAGAGACACGGGAGAGGAGAGACACGGGAGAGGAGAGACACGGGAGAGGAGAGACACGGGAGTGGAGAGACACGGGAGTGGAGAGACACGGGAGTGGAGAGACACGGGAGTGGAGAGACACGGTAGATGAGAGACACGGTAGATGAGAGACACGGTAGATGAGAGACACGGTAGATGAGAGACACGGTAGATGAGAGACACGGTAGATGAGAGACACGGTAGAGGAGAGACACGGTAGAGGAGACGGGAGTGGAGAGACACGGTAGAGGAGAGACACGGTAGAGGAGACGGGAGTGGAGAGACACGGTAGAGGAGAGACACGGTAGAGGAGACGGGAGTGGAGAGACACGGTAGAGGAGAGACACGGTAGAGGAGAGACACGGTAGAGGAGAGACACGGTAGAGGAGACGGGAGTGGAGAGACACGGTAGAGGAGAGACACGGTAGAGGAGACGGGAGTGGAGAGACACGGTAGAGGAGAGACACGGTAGAGGAGACGGGAGTGGAGAGACACGGTAGAGGAGACGGGAGTGGAGAGACACGGTAGAGGAGACGGGAGTGGAGAGACACGGTAGAGGAGACGGAGTGGAGAGACACGGTAGAGAGACGGTAGAGGAGAGACACGGTAGAGGAGAGACACGGTGGAGGAGAGGAGAGACACGGTAGAGGAGACGGGAGTGGATAGACACGGTAGAGGAGAGACACGGTAGAGGAGACGGGAGTGGAGAGACACGGTAGAGGAGAGACACGGTAGAGGAGAGACACGGTAGAGGAGACGGGAGTGGAGAGACACGGTAGAGGAGAGACACGGTAGAGGAGATGGGAGTGGAGAGACACGGTAGAGAGGAGACGGGAGTGGAGAGACACGGTAGAGGAGAGACACGGTAGGGGAGAGACACGGGAGTGGAGAGACACGGGAGTGGAGAGACACGGGAGTGGAGAGACACGGGAGTGGAGAGGAGACGGGAGAGGAGAGACACGGTAGAGGAGAGACACGGTAGAGGAGATGGGAGTGGAGAGACACGGTAGAGGAGAGACACGGGAGTGGAGAGACACGGGAGAGGAGAGACACGGGAGTGGAGAGACACGGGAGAGGAGAGACACGGGAGAGGAGAGACACGGGAGAGGAGAGACACGGGAGTGGAGAGACACGGGAGTGGAGAGACACGGTAGAGGAGATGGGAGTGGAGAGACACGGTAGAGGAGAGACACGGGAGAGGAGAGACACGGGAGTGGAGAGACACGGTAGTGGAGAGACACGGTAGAGGAGAGACACGGGAGTGGAGAGACACGGTAGAGGAGAGACACGGTAGAGGAGAGACACGGGAGTGGAGAGACACGGTAGAGGAGAGACACGGTAGAGGAGACGGGAGTGGAGAGACACGGTAGATGAGAGACACGGTAGATGAGAGACACGGTAGATGAGAGACACGGTAGATGAGAGACACGGTAGAGGAGAGACACGGTAGATGAGAGACACGGTAGAGGAGAGACACGGTAGAGGAGACAGGGTAGATGAGAGACAGGGTAGATGAGAGACAGGGTAGATGAGAGACAGGGTAGATGAGAGACAGGGTAGATGAGAGACAGGGTAGATGAGAGACACGGTAGATGAGAGACACGGTAGATGAGAGACACGGTAGATGAGAGATGGGAGAGGAGAGACACGGTAGATGAGAGACACGGTAGATGAGAGACACGGTAGATGAGAGACACGGGAGTGGAGCGACACGGGAGTGGAGCGACACGGTAGAGGAGAGACACGGGAGTGGAGCGACACGGTAGAGGAGACGGGAGTGGAGAGACGGGAGTGGAGAGACACGGTAGAGGAGACGGGAGTGGAGAGACACGGTAGAGGAGAGACACGGTAGAGGAGATGGGAGTGGAGAGACACGGTAGAGGAGAGACACGGGAGAGGAGAGACACGGGAGTGGAGAGACACGGGAGAGGAGACGGGAGAGGAGAGACACGGGAGAGGAGAGACACGGGAGTGGAGAGACACGGTAGAGGAGAGACACGGTAGAGGAGAGACACGGTAGAGGAGAGACACGGTAGAGGAGAGACACGGTAGAGGAGAGACACGGGAGTGGAGAGACACGGTAGAGGAGACGGGAGTGGAGAGACACGGTAGATGAGAGACACGGTAGATGAGAGACACGGTAGATGAGAGACACGGTAGATGAGAGACACGGTAGATGAGAGACACGGTAGATGAGAGACACGGTAGATGAGAGACACGGTAGATGAGAGACACGGTAGATGAGAGACACGGGAGAGGAGAGACACGGTAGATGAGAGACACGGTAGATGAGAGACACGGTAGATGAGAGACACGGGAGTGGAGCGACACGGGAGTGGAGCGACACGGTAGAGGAGAGACACGGGAGTGGAGCGACACGGTAGAGGAGACGGGAGTGGAGAGACGGGAGTGGAGAGACACGGTAGAGGAGACGGGAGTGGAGAGACACGGTAGAGGAGAGACACGGTAGAGGAGATGGGAGTGGAGAGACACGGTAGAGGAGAGACACGGGAGAGGAGAGACACGGGAGTGGAGAGACACGGGAGTGGAGAGGAGACGGGAGAGGAGAGACACGGGAGAGGAGAGACACGGGAGTGGAGAGACACGGTAGAGGAGAGACACGGTAGAGGAGAGACACGGTAGAGGAGAGACACGGGAGTGGAGAAACACGGTAGAGGAGACGGGAGTGGAGAGACACGGTAGATGAGAGACACGGTAGATGAGAGACACGGTAGATGAGAGACACGGTAGATGAGAGAGACACACGGTAGATGAGAGAGACACACGGTAGATGAGAGAGACACACGGTAGATGAGAGAGACACACGGTAGATGAGAGAGACACACGGTAGATGAGAGAGACACACGGTAGATGAGAGAGACACACGGTAGATGAGAGAGACACACGGTAGATGAGAGAGACACACGGTAGATGAGAGAGACACACGGGAGAGGAGAGAGACGGGAGAGGAGAGACACGGGAGAGGAGAGACACGGGAGAGGAGAGACACGGGAGAGGAGAGACACGGGAGAGGAGAGACACGGGAGAGGAGAGACACGGGAGAGGAGAGACACGGGAGAGGAGAGACACGGGAGTGGAGAGATGGGAGAGGAGAGACACGGGAGAGGAGAGACACGGTAGATGAGAGACACGGTAGATGAGAGACACGGTAGATGAGAGACACGGTAGATGAGAGACACGGTAGATGAGAGACACGGTAGATGAGAGACACACGGTAGATGAGAGAGACACACGGTAGATGAGAGAGACACACGGTAGATGAGAGAGACACACGGTAGATGAGAGAGACACACGGTAGATGAGAGAGACGGGAGAGGAGAGACACGGGAGAGGAGAGACACGGGAGAGGAGAGACACGGGAGAGGAGAGACACGGGAGAGGAGAGACACGGGAGTGGAGAGACACGGGAGTGGAGAGACACGGGAGTGGAGAGATGGGAGAGGAGAGACACGGGAGAGGAGAGACACGGGAGAGGAGAGACACGGGAGAGGAGAGACACGGGAGTGGAGAGACACGGGAGTGGAGAGACACGGTAGAGGAGAGACACGGTAGAGGAGAGACACGGTAGAGGAGAGACACGGTAGAGGAGAGACACGGTAGAGGAGAGACACGGGAGTGGAGAGACACGGTAGAGGAGAGACACGGTAGAGGAGAGACACGGTAGAGGAGAGACACGGTAGAGGAGAGACACGGTAGAGGAGAGACACGGGAGTGGAGAGACACGGTAGAGGAGACGGGAGTGGAGAGACACGGTAGATGAGAGACACGGTAGATGAGAGACACGGTAGATGAGAGACACGGTAGATGAGAGACACGGTAGATGAGAGACACGGTAGATGAGAGACACGGGAGAGGAGAGACACGGTAGATGAGAGACACGGTAGATGAGAGACACGGTAGATGAGAGACACGGGAGTGGAGCGACACGGGAGTGGAGCGACACGGTAGAGGAGAGACACGGGAGTGGAGCGACACGGTAGAGGAGACGGGAGTGGAGAGACGGGAGTGGAGAGACACGGTAGAGGAGACGGGAGTGGAGAGACACGGTAGAGGAGAGACACGGTAGAGGAGATGGGAGTGGAGAGACACGGTAGAGGAGAGACACGGGAGAGGAGAGACACGGGAGTGGAGAGACACGGGAGTGGAGAGGAGACGGGAGAGGAGAGACACGGGAGAGGAGAGACACGGGAGTGGAGAGACACGGTAGAGGAGAGACACGGTAGAGGAGAGACACGGTAGAGGAGAGACACGGTAGAGGAGAGACACGGTAGAGGAGAGACACGGGAGTGGAGAGACACGGTAGAGGAGACGGGAGTGGAGAGACACGGTAGATGAGAGACACGGTAGATGAGAGACACGGTAGATGAGAGACACGGTAGATGAGAGACACGGTAGATGAGAGAGACACACGGTAGATGAGAGAGACACACGGTAGATGAGAGAGACACACGGTAGATGAGAGAGACACACGGTAGATGAGAGAGACACACGGTAGATGAGAGAGACACACGGTAGATGAGAGAGACACACGGTAGATGAGAGAGACACACGGTAGATGAGAGAGACACACGGTAGATGAGAGAGACACACGGTAGATGAGAGAGACGGGAGAGGAGAGACACGGGAGAGGAGAGACACGGGAGAGGAGAGACACGGGAGAGGAGAGACACGGGAGAGGAGAGACACGGGAGAGGAGAGACACGGGAGAGGAGAGACACGGGAGTGGAGAGACACGGGAGTGGAGAGATGGGAGAGGAGAGACACGGGAGAGGAGAGACACGGGAGAGGAGAGACACGGTAGATGAGAGACACGGTAGATGAGAGACACGGTAGATGAGAGACACGGTAGATGAGAGACACACGGTAGATGAGAGAGACACACGGTAGATGAGAGAGACACACGGTAGATGAGAGAGACACACGGTAGATGAGAGAGACACACGGTAGATGAGAGAGACACACGGTAGATGAGAGAGACACACGGTAGATGAGAGACACGGGAGAGGAGAGACACGGGAGAGGAGAGACACGGGAGAGGAGAGACACGGGAGAGGAGAGACACGGGAGTGGAGAGACACGGGAGTGGAGAGACACGGGAGTGGAGAGATGGGAGAGGAGAGACACGGGAGAGGAGAGACACGGGAGAGGAGAGACACGGGAGTGGAGAGACACGGGAGTGGAGAGACACGGGAGTGGAGAGACGCGGTAGAGGAGAGACGCGGTAGAGGAGAGACGCGGTAGAGGAGAGACGCGGTAGAGGAGAGACGCGGTAGAGGAGAGACGCGGTAGAGGAGAGACGCGGTAGAGGAGAGACACGGTAGAGGAGAGACGCGGTAGAGGAGAGACGCGGTAGAGGAGAGACACGGTAGAGGAGAGACACGGTAGAGGAGAGACACTGTAGAGGAGAGACACTGTAGAGGAGAGACACGGTAGAGGAGAGACACGGTAGAGGAGAGACACGGTAGAGGAGAGACACGGTAGAGGAGAGACACGGTAGATGAGAGACACGGTAGAGGAGAGACACGGTAGAGGAGACGGGAGTGGAGAGACGCGGTAGAGGAGAGACGCGGTAGAGGAGAGACGCGGTAGATGAGAGACACGGTAGATGAGAGACACGGTAGATGAGAGATGGGAGAGGAGAGACACGGTAGATGAGAGATGGGAGAGGAGAGACACGGTAGATGAGAGACAGGGTAGATGAGAGACAGGGTAGATGAGAGACAGGGTAGATGAGAGACAGGGTAGATGAGAGACACGGTAGATGAGAGACACGGTAGATGAGAGACACGGTAGATGAGAGACACGGTAGATGAGAGATGGGAGAGGAGAGACACGGTAGAGGAGAGACACGGTAGATGAGAGACACGGTAGATGAGAGACACGGGAGTGGAGCGACACGGGAGTGGAGCGACACGGTAGAGGAGAGACACGGGAGTGGAGCGACACGGTAGAGGAGACGGGAGTGGAGAGACGGGAGTGGAGAGACACGGTAGAGGAGACGGGAGTGGAGAGACACGGTAGAGGAGAGACACGGTAGAGGAGACGGGAGTGGAGAGACACGGTAGAGGAGAGACACGGGAGAGGAGAGACACGGGAGTGGAGAGACACGGGAGTGGAGAGGAGACGGGAGAGGAGAGACACGGGAGAGGAGAGACACGGGAGTGGAGAGACACGGTAGAGGAGAGACACGGTAGAGGAGAGACACGGTAGAGGAGAGACACGGTAGAGGAGAGACACGGTAGAGGAGAGACACGGGAGTGGAGAGACACGGTAGAGGAGACGGGAGTGGAGAGACACGGTAGATGAGAGACACGGTAGATGAGAGACACGGTAGATGAGAGACACGGTAGATGAGAGACACGGTAGATGAGAGACACGGTAGATGAGAGACACGGTAGATGAGAGACACGGTAGATGAGAGACACGGTAGATGAGAGACACGGTAGATGAGAGACACGGTAGATGAGAGAGACACGGTAGATGAGAGAGACACGGTAGATGAGAGAGACACGGTAGATGAGAGAGACACGGTAGATGAGAGAGACGGGAGAGGAGAGACACGGGAGAGGAGAGACACGGGAGTGGAGAGACACGGGAGAGGAGAGACACGGGAGAGGAGAGACACGGGAGAGGAGAGACACGGGAGAGGAGAGACACGGGAGTGGAGAGACACGGGAGTGGAGAGACACGGGAGGAGAGACACGGGAGAGGAGAGACACGGGAGAGGAGAGACACGGGAGTGGAGAGACACGGGAGTGGAGAGACACGGTAGAGGAGACGGGAGTGGAGAGACGCGGTAGAGGAGAGACGCGGTAGAGGAGAGACGCGGTAGAGGAGAGACGCGGTAGAGGAGAGACGCGGTAGAGGAGAGACGCGGTAGAGGAGAGACGCGGTAGAGGAGAGACGCGGTAGAGGAGAGACGCGGTAGAGGAGAGACGCGGTAGAGGAGAGACGCGGTAGAGGAGAGACGCGGTAGAGGAGAGACACGGTAGAGGAGAGACACGGTAGAGGAGAGACACGGTAGAGGAGAGACACGGTAGAGGAGAGACACTGTAGAGGAGAGACACTGTAGAGGAGAGACACGGGAGAGGAGAGACACGGGAGAGGAGAGACACGGGAGTGGAGAGACACGGGAGTGGAGAGACACGGGAGTGGAGAGACACGGGAGTGGAGAGACACGGTAGATGAGAGACACGGTAGATGAGAGACACGGTAGATGAGAGACACGGTAGATGAGAGACACGGTAGATGAGAGACACGGTAGATGAGAGACACGGTAGATGAGAGACACGGTAGAGGAGAGACACGGTAGAGGAGACGGGAGTGGAGAGACACGGTAGAGGAGAGACACGGTAGAGGAGACGGGAGTGGAGAGACACGGTAGAGGAGACGGGAGTGGAGAGACACGGTAGAGGAGACGGGAGTGGAGAGACACGGTAGAGGAGAGACACGGTAGAGGAGAGACACGGTAGAGGAGAGACACGGTAGAGGAGACGGGAGTGGAGAGACACGGTAGAGGAGAGACACGGTAGAGGAGACGGGAGTGGAGAGACACGGTAGAGGAGAGACACGGTAGAGGAGACGGGAGTGGAGAGACACGGTAGAGGAGACGGGAGTGGAGAGACACGGTAGAGGAGACGGGAGTGGAGAGACACGGTAGAGGAGACGGGAGTGGAGAGACACGGTAGAGGAGACGGTAGAGGAGAGACACGGTAGAGGAGAGACACGGTAGAGGAGAGACACGGTAGAGGAGACGGGAGTGGATAGACACGGTAGAGGAGAGACACGGTAGAGGAGACGGGAGTGGAGAGACACGGTAGAGGAGAGACACGGTAGAGGAGAGACACGGTAGAGGAGACGGGAGTGGAGAGACACGGTAGAGGAGAGACACGGTAGAGGAGATGGGAGTGGAGAGACACGGTAGAGAGGAGACGGGAGTGGAGAGACACGGTAGAGGAGAGACACGGTAGGGGAGAGACACGGGAGTGGAGAGACACGGGAGTGGAGAGACACGGGGAGTGGAGAGACACGGGGAGTGGAGAGAGACGGGAGAGGAGAGACACGGTAGAGGAGAGACACGGTAGAGGAGATGGGAGTGGAGAGACACGGTAGAGGAGAGACACGGGAGTGGAGAGACACGGGAGTGGAGAGACACGGGAGTGGAGAGACACGGGAGAGGAGAGACACGGGAGAGGAGAGACACGGGAGAGGAGAGACACGGGAGTGGAGAGACACGGTAGAGGAGATGGGAGTGGAGAGACACGGTAGAGGAGAGACACGGGAGAGGAGAGACACGGGAGTGGAGAGACACGGTAGTGGAGAGACACGGTAGAGGAGAGACACGGGAGTGGAGAGACACGGTAGAGGAGAGACACGGTAGAGGAGAGACACGGGAGTGGAGAGACACGGTAGAGGAGAGACACGGTAGAGGAGACGGGAGTGGAGAGACACGGTAGATGAGAGACACGGTAGATGAGAGACACGGTAGATGAGAGACACGGTAGAGGAGAGACACGGTAGATGAGAGATGGTAGATGAGAGACAGGGTAGATGAGAGACAGGGTAGATGAGAGACAGGGTAGATGAGAGACAGGGTAGATGAGAGACAGGGTAGATGAGAGACACGGTAGATGAGAGACACGGTAGATGAGAGACACGGTAGATGAGAGATGGGAGAGGAGAGACACGGTAGATGAGAGACACGGTAGATGAGAGACACGGTAGATGAGAGACACGGGAGTGGAGCGACACGGGAGTGGAGCGACACGGTAGAGGAGAGACACGGGAGTGGAGCGACACGGTAGAGGAGACGGGAGTGGAGAGACGGGAGTGGAGAGACACGGTAGAGGAGACGGGAGTGGAGAGACACGGTAGAGGAGAGACACGGTAGAGGAGATGGGAGTGGAGAGACACGGTAGAGGAGAGACACGGGAGAGGAGAGACACGGGAGAGGAGAGACACGGGAGTGGAGAGACACGGGAGAGGAGACGGGAGAGGAGAGACACGGGAGAGGAGAGACACGGGAGTGGAGAGACACGGTAGAGGAGAGACACGGTAGAGGAGAGACACGGTAGAGGAGAGACACGGTAGAGGAGAGACACGGGAGTGGAGAGACACGGTAGAGGAGACGGGAGTGGAGAGACACGGTAGATGAGAGACACGGTAGATGAGAGACACGGTAGATGAGAGACACGGTAGATGAGAGACACGGTAGATGAGAGACACGGTAGATGAGAGACACGGGAGAGGAGAGACACGGTAGATGAGAGACACGGTAGATGAGAGACACGGTAGATGAGAGACACGGGAGTGGAGCGACACGGGAGTGGAGCGACACGGTAGAGGAGAGACACGGGAGTGGAGCGACACGGTAGAGGAGACGGGAGTGGAGAGACGGGAGTGGAGAGACACGGTAGAGGAGACGGGAGAGAGACACGGTAGAGGGAGAGACACGGTAGAGGAGATGGGAGTGAGAGACACGGTAGAGGAGAGACACGGGAGAGGAGAGACACGGGAGTGGAGAGACACGGGAGTGGAGAGGAGACGGGAGAGGAGAGACACGGGAGAGGAGAGACACGGGAGTGGAGAGACACGGTAGAGGAGAGACACGGTAGAGGAGAGACACGGTAGAGGAGAGACACGGTAGAGGAGAGACACGGTAGAGGAGAGACACGGGAGTGGAGAGACACGGTAGAGGAGACGGGAGTGGAGAGACACGGTAGATGAGAGACACGGTAGATGAGAGACACGGTAGATGAGAGACACGGTAGATGAGAGACACGGTAGATGAGAGACACGGTAGATGAGAGACACACACGGTAGATGAGAGACACACACGGTAGATGAGAGAGACACACGGTAGATGAGAGAGACACACGGTAGATGAGAGAGACACACGGTAGATGAGAGAGACACACGGTAGATGAGAGAGACACACGGTAGATGAGAGAGACACACGGTAGATGAGAGAGACACACGGTAGATGAGAGAGACACACGGTAGATGAGAGAGACACACGGTAGATGAGAGAGACGGGAGAGGAGAGACACGGGAGAGGAGAGACACGGGAGTGGAGAGACACGGGAGTGGAGAGACACGGGAGTGGAGAGATGGGAGAGGAGAGACACGGGAGAGGAGAGACACGGGAGAGGAGAGACACGGTAGATGAGAGACACGGTAGATGAGAGACACGGTAGATGAGAGACACGGTAGATGAGAGACACGGTAGATGAGAGACACACGGTAGATGAGAGAGACACACGGTAGATGAGAGAGACACACGGTAGATGAGAGACACACGGTAGATGAGAGAGACACACGGTAGATGAGAGAGACACACGGTAGATGAGAGAGACACACGGTAGATGAGAGACACGGGAGAGGAGAGACACGGGAGAGGAGAGACACGGGAGAGGAGAGACACGGGAGAGGAGAGACACGGGAGTGGAGAGACACGGGAGTGGAGAGACACGGGAGTGGAGAGATGGGAGAGGAGAGACACGGGAGAGGAGAGACACGGGAGTGGAGAGACGCGGGAGTGGAGAGACGCGGTAGAGGAGAGACGCGGTAGAGGAGAGACGCGGTAGAGGAGAGACGCGGTAGAGGAGAGACGCGGTAGAGGAGAGACGCGGTAGAGGAGAGACGCGGTAGAGGAGAGACGCGGTAGAGGAGAGACGCACGAGGAGAGACGCGGTAGAGGAGAGACGCGGAGAGGAGAGACACGGTAGAGGAGAGACGCGGTAGAGGAGAGACGCGGTAGAGGAGAGACACGGTAGAGGAGAGACACGGTAGAGGAGAGACACTGTAGAGGAGAGACACTGTAGAGGAGAGACACGGTAGAGGAGAGACACGGTAGAGGAGAGACACGGTAGAGGAGAGACACGGTAGAGGAGAGACACGGTAGAGGAGACGGGAGTGGAGAGACGCGGTAGAGGAGAGACGCGGTAGAGGAGAGACGCGGTAGAGGAGAGACACGGGAGTGGAGAGACACGGGAGTGGAGAGACACGGTAGATGAGAGACACGGTAGATGAGAGACACGGTAGATGAGAGACACGGTAGATGAGAGACACGGTAGATGAGAGACACGGTAGATGAGAGACACGGTAGAGGAGAGACACGGTAGAGGAGACGGGAGTGGAGAGACGCGGTAGAGGAGAGACGCGGTAGAGGAGAGACGCGGTAGAGGAGAGACGCGGTAGAGGAGAGACGCGGTAGAGGAGAGACGCGGTAGAGGAGAGGCGCGGTAGAGGAGAGACGCGGTAGAGGAGAGACGCGGTAGAGGAGAGACGCGGTAGAGGAGAGACACGGTAGAGGAGAGACACGGTAGAGGAGAGACACGGGAGGAGAGACACGGTAGAGGAGAGACACGGTAGAGGAGAGACACGGTAGAGGAGAGACACGGTAGAGGAGAGACACGGTAGAGGAGAGACACGGTAGAGGAGAGACACGGTAGAGGAGAGACACGGTAGAGGAGAGACACTGTAGAGGAGAGACACTGTAGAGGAGAGACACGGTAGAGGAGAGACACGGTAGAGGAGAGACACGGTAGAGGAGAGACACTGTAGAGGAGAGACACGGGAGAGGAGAGACACGGGAGAGGAGAGACACGGGAGAGGAGAGACACGGGAGAGGAGAGACACGGGAGAGGAGAGACACGGGAGAGGAGAGACACGGGAGAGGAGAGACACGGGAGTGGAGAGACACGGGAGTGGAGAGACACGGGAGTGGAGAGACACGGTAGATGAGAGACACGGTAGATGAGAGACACGGTAGATGAGAGACACGGTAGATGAGAGACACGGTAGATGAGAGACACGGTAGATGAGAGACACGGTAGATGAGAGACACGGTAGAGGAGAGACACGGTAGATGAGAGACACGGTAGATGAGAGACACGGTAGATGAGAGACACGGTAGATGAGAGACACGGTAGATGAGAGACACGGTAGATGAGAGACACGGTAGATGAGAGACACGGTAGATGAGAGAGACGGGAGAGGAGAGACACGGGAGTGGAGAGACACGGGAGTGGAGAGACACGGGAGTGGAGAGACACGGGAGTGGAGAGACACGGTAGATGAGAGAGACGGTAGATGAGAGAGACGGGAGAGGAGAGACACGGGAGTGGAGAGACACGGGAGTGGAGAGACAGGGTAGATGAGAGACACGGTAGATGAGAGAGACGGGAGAGGAGAGACACGGGAGTGGAGAGACACGGGAGTGGAGAGACACGGTAGATGAGAGACACGGTAGATGAGAGACACGGTAGATGAGAGACACGGTAGATGAGAGACACGGTAGATGAGAGACACGGGAGTGGAGAGAGAGACACGGTAGATGAGAGAGACGGGAGAGGAGAGACACGGGAGTGGAGAGACACGGGAGTGGAGAGACAGGGTAGATGAGAGACACGGTAGATGAGAGAGACGGGAGAGGAGAGACACGGGAGTGGAGAGACACGGGAGTGGAGAGACACGGGAGTGGAGAGACACGGTAGATGAGAGACAGGGTAGATGAGAGACACGGTAGATGAGAGACACGGTAGATGAGAGACACGGTAGATGAGAGACACGGTAGATGAGAGACACGGGAGTGGAGAGAGAGACACGGGAGTGGAGAGAGAGACACGGGAGTGGAGAGAGAGACACGGGAGTGGAGAGAGAGACACGGGAGTGGAGAGAGAGACACGGGAGTGGAGAGAGAGACACGGGAGTGGAGAGAGAGACACGGGAGTGGAGAGAGAGACACGGGAGTGGAGAGAGAGACACGGGAGTGGAGAGAGAGACACGGGAGTGGAGAGACACGGGAGTGGAGAGACGGGAGTGGAGAGACACGGGAGTGGAGAGACACGGGAGAGGAGAGACACGGGAGAGGAGAGACACGGGAGAGGAGAGACACGGGAGAGGAGAGACACGGGAGAGGAGAGACACGGGAGAGGAGAGACACGGGAGAGGAGAGACACGGGAGAGGAGAGACACGGGAGAGGAGAGACACGGGAGAGGAGCGACACGGGAGAGGAGAGACACGGGAGAGGAGCGACACGGGAGAGGAGAGACACGGGAGTGGAGAGACACGGGAGTGGAGAGACACGGGAGTGGAGAGACACGGGAGTGGAGAGACACGGGAGAGGAGAGACACGGGAGAGGAGAGACACGGGAGAGGAGAGACACGGGAGTGGAGAGACACGGGAGTGGAGAGACACGGGAGTGGAGAGACACGGGAGTGGAGAGACACGGTAGAGGAGACGGGAGTGGAGAGACACGGTAGAGGAGAGACGCGGTAGAGGAGAGACGCGGTAGAGGAGAGACGCGGTAGAGGAGAGACGCGGTAGAGGAGAGACGCGGTAGAGGAGAGACGCGGTAGAGGAGAGACGCGGTAGAGGAGAGACGCGGTAGAGGAGAGACGCGGTAGAGGAGAGACGCGGTAGATGAGAGACAGGGTAGATGAGAGACAGGGTAGATGAGAGACACGGTAGATGAGAGACACGGTAGATGAGAGACACGGTAGATGAGAGACGGGAGAGGAGAGACACGGTAGATGAGAGACACGGTAGATGAGAGACACGGTAGATGAGAGACACGGGAGTGGAGCGACACGGGAGTGGAGCGACACGGTAGAGGAGAGACACGGGAGTGGAGCGACACGGTAGAGGAGACTGGAGTGGAGAGACGGGAGTGGAGAGACACGGTAGAGGAGACGGGAGTGGAGAGACACGGTAGAGGAGAGACACGGTAGAGGAGACGGGAGTGGAGAGACACGGTAGAGGAGAGACACGGGAGAGGAGAGACACGGTGGAGAGGGGAGAGGAGAGACACGGAGAGACACGGGAGTGGAGAGACACGGTAGAGGAGAGACACGGTAGAGGAGAGACACGGTAGAGGAGAGACACGGTAGAGGAGAGACACGGTAGAGGAGAGACACGGGAGTGGAGAGACACGGTAGAGGAGAGACACGGGAGTGGAGAGACACGGTAGATGAGAGACACGGTAGATGAGAGACACGGTAGATGAGAGACACGGTAGATGAGAGACACGGTAGATGAGAGACACGGTAGATGAGAGACACGGTAGATGAGAGACACGGTAGATGAGAGACACGGTAGATGAGAGACACGGTAGATGAGAGACACGGTAGATGAGAGACACGGTAGATGAGAGACACGGTAGATGAGAGAGACACGGTAGATGAGAGAGACGGGAGAGGAGAGACACTGGAGAGGAGAGACACGGGAGTGGAGAGACACGGGAGAGGAGAGACACGGGAGTGGAGAGACACGGGAGTGGAGAGACACGGGAGTGGAGAGATGGGAGAGGAGAGACACGGGAGAGGAGAGACACGGGAGAGGAGAGACACGGGAGAGGAGAGACACGGGAGTGGAGAGACACGGGAGTGGAGAGACGCGGTAGAGGAGAGACACGGTAGAGGAGAGACGCGGTAGAGGAGAGACACGGTAGAGGAGAGACACGGTAGAGGAGAGACACGGTAGAGGAGAGACACGGTAGAGGAGAGACACGGTAGAGGAGAGACACGGTAGAGGAGAGACACGGTAGAGGAGAGACACGGTAGAGGAGAGACACTGTAGAGGAGAGACACGGGAGAGGAGAGACACGGGAGAGGAGAGACACGGGAGTGGAGAGACACGGGAGTGGAGAGACACGGGAGTGGAGAGACACGGTAGATGAGAGACACGGTAGATGAGAGACACGGTAGATGAGAGACACGGTAGATGAGAGACACGGTAGAGGAGAGACACGGTAGAGGAGACGGGAGTGGAGAGACGCGGTAGAGGAGAGACGCGGTAGAGGAGAGACGCGGTAGAGGAGAGACGCGGTAGAGGAGAGACGCGGTAGAGGAGAGACGCACGGGAGAGACGCGGTAGAGGAGAGACGCGGTAGAGGAGAGACGCGGTAGAGGAGAGACGCGGTAGAGGAGAGACGCGGTAGAGGAGAGACGCGGTAGAGGAGAGACGCGGTAGAGGAGAGACGCGGTAGAGGAGAGACGCGGTAGAGGAGAGACGCGGTAGAGGAGAGACGCGGTAGAGGAGAGACGCGGTAGAGGAGAGACGCGGTAGAGGAGACGGGAGTGGAGAGACACGGTAGAGGAGAGACACGGTAGAGGAGAGACACGGTAGAGGAGAGACACGGTAGAGGAGAGACGCGGTAGAGGAGAGACACGGTAGAGGAGAGACACTGTAGAGGAGAGACACTGTAGAGGAGAGACACTGTAGAGGAGAGACACTGTAGAGGAGAGACACGGTAGAGGAGAGACACTGTAGAGGAGAGACACTGTAGAGGAGAGACACGGGAGAGGAGAGACACGGGAGAGGAGAGACACGGGAGAGGAGAGACACGGGAGAGGAGAGACACGGGAGTGGAGAGACACGGGAGTGGAGAGACACGGGAGTGGAGAGACACGGGAGTGGAGAGACACGGTAGATGAGAGACACGGTAGATGAGAGACACGGTAGATGAGAGACACGGTAGATGAGAGACACGGTAGAGGAGAGACACGGTAGATGAGAGACAGGGTAGATGAGAGACACGGTAGATGAGAGACACGGTAGATGAGAGACACGGTAGATGAGAGACACGGTAGATGAGAGAGACGGTAGATGAGAGAGACGGGAGAGGAGAGACACGGGAGTGGAGAGACACGGGAGTGGAGAGACACGGGAGTGGAGAGACACGGTAGATGAGAGACACGGTAGATGAGAGAGACGGTAGATGAGAGACACGGTAGATGAGAGACACGGTAGAGGAGAGACACGGTAGAGGAGAGACACGGTAGATGAGAGACACGGTAGATGAGAGACACGGTAGATGAGAGACACGGTAGATGAGAGACACGGTAGATGAGAGACACGGTAGATGAGAGACACGGTAGATGAGAGACACGGTAGATGAGAGACACGGTAGAGGAGAGACACGGTAGATGAGAGACACGGTAGATGAGAGACACGGTAGATGAGAGACACGGTAGATGAGAGACACGGTAGATGAGAGACACGGTAGATGAGAGAGACGGTAGATGAGAGAGACGGTAGATGAGAGAGACGGGAGAGGAGAGACACGGGAGTGGAGAGACACGGGAGTGGAGAGACACGGGAGTGGAGAGACACGGTAGATGAGAGACACGGTAGATGAGAGAGACGGGAGAGGAGAGACACGGGAGAGGAGAGACACGGGAGTGGAGAGACACGGGAGTGGAGAGACAGGGTAGATGAGAGACACGGTAGATGAGAGAGACGGGAGAGGAGAGACACGGGAGTGGAGAGACACGGGAGTGGAGAGACACGGGAGTGGAGAGACAGGGTAGATGAGAGACAGGGTAGATGAGAGACACGGTAGATGAGAGACACGGTAGATGAGAGACACGGTAGATGAGAGACACGGGAGTGGAGAGAGAGACACGGTAGATGAGAGAGACGGGAGAGGAGAGACACGGGAGTGGAGAGACACGGGAGTGGAGAGACAGGGTAGATGAGAGACAGGGTAGATGAGAGACAGGGTAGATGAGAGACACGGTAGATGAGAGACACGGTAGATGAGAGACACGGTAGATGAGAGACACGGTAGATGAGAGACACGGGAGTGGAGAGACACGGGAGTGGAGAGACACGGGAGTGGAGAGAGAGACACGGTAGATGAGAGAGACGGGAGAGGAGAGACACGGGAGTGGAGAGACACGGGAGTGGAGAGACAGGGTAGATGAGAGACACGGTAGATGAGAGAGACTGGAGAGGAGAGACACGGGAGTGGAGAGACACGGGAGTGGAGAGACACGGGAGTGGAGAGACAGGGTAGATGAGAGACACGGTAGATGAGAGACACGGTAGATGAGAGACAAGGTAGATGAGAGACACGGGAGTGGAGAGAGAGACACGGGAGTGGAGAGAGAGACACGGGAGTGGAGAGAGAGACACGGGAGTGGAGAGGGTAGAGGAGAGACACGGTAGAGGAGAGGGTAGAGGAGAGACACGGTAGAGGAGAGGGTAGAGGAGAGACACGGTAGAGGAGAGACACGGTAGAGGAGAGACACGGTAGAGGAGAGACACGGTAGAGGAGAGACACGGTAGAGGAGAGACACGGTAGAGGAGAGACACTGTAGAGGAGAGACACGGTAGAGGAGACACGGTAGAGGAGAGACACGGTAGAGGAGAGACACTGTAGAGGAGAGACACTGTAGAGGAGAGACACTGTAGAGGAGAGACACGGTAGAGGAGAGACACGGTAGAGGAGAGACACGGTAGAGGAGAGACACGGTAGAGGAGAGACACGGTAGAGGAGAGACACGGGAGTGGAGAGACACGGGAGTGGAGAGACACGGGAGTGGAGAGACACGGTAGAGGAGAGACACGGGAGTGGAGACACGGTAGAGGAGACGGGAGTGGAGAGACACGGTAGAGGAGAGACGCGGTAGAGGAGACGGGAGTGGAGAGACACGGTAGAGGAGAGACACGGTAGAGGAGAGACACGGTAGAGGAGACGGGAGTGGAGAGACACGGTAGAGGAGAGGGTAGAGGAGAGACACGGGAGTGGAGAGACACGGTAGAGGAGAGGGTAGAGGAGAGACACGGTAGAGGAGAGACACGGTAGAGGAGAGACACGGTAGAGGAGAGACACGGTAGAGGAGAGACACGGTAGAGGAGAGACACGGTAGAGGAGAGACACTGTAGAGGAGAGACACTGTAGAGGAGAGACACGGTAGAGGAGAGACACGGGAGTGGAGAGACACGGGAGTGGAGAGACACGGGAGTGGAGAGACACGGTAGAGGAGAGACACGGGAGTGGAGACACGGTAGAGGAGACGGGAGTGGAGAGACACGGTAGAGGAGAGACGCGGTAGAGGAGACGGGAGTGGAGAGACACGGTAGAGGAGAGACACGGTAGAGGAGAGACACGGTAGAGGAGAGACACGGGAGTGGAGAGACACGGGAGAGGAGAGACACGGGAGTGGAGAGGAGAGACACGGTAGAGGAGAGACACGGTAGAGGAGATGGGAGTGGAGAGACACGGGAGTGGAGAGACACGGGAGTGGAGAGACACGGGAGTGGAGAGACACGGGAGAGGATAGACACGGTAGAGGAGAGACACGGTAGGGGAGAGACACGGTAGAGGAGAGACACGGTAGAGCAGAGACACGGTAGATGAGAGACACGGTAGAGGAGAGACACGGGAGTGGAGCGACACGGTAGAGGAGACGGGAGTGGAGAGACGGGAGTGGAGAGACACGGTAGAGGAGACGGGAGTGGAGAGACACGGTAGAGGAGAGACACGGTAGAGGAGACGGGAGTGGAGAGACACGGTACAGGAGAGACACGGGAGTGGAGAGACACGGGAGTGGAGAGACACGGGAGTGGAGAGACACGGTAGAGGAGAGACACGGTAGAGGAGAGACACGGTAGAGGAGAGACACGGTAGAGGAGAGACACGGTAGAGGAGACGGGAGTGGAGAGACACGGTAGAGGAGACGGGAGTGGAGAGACACGGTAGAGGAGACGGGAGTGGAGAGACACGGTAGATGAGAGATGGGAGAGGAGAGACACGGTAGATGAGAGACACGGTAGAGGAGAGACACGGGAGTGGAGCGACACGGTAGAGGAGACGGGAGTGGAGAGACGGGAGTGGAGAGACACGGGAGTGGAGAGACACGGTAGAGGAGAGACACGGTAGAGGAGACGGGAGTGGAGAGACACGGTAGAGGAGAGACACGGTAGAGGAGACGGGAGTGGAGAGACACGGGAGTGGAGAGACACGGGAGTGGAGAGACACGGGAGTGGAGACGGGAGCGGAGAGACACGGTAGATGAGAGACACGGTAGATGAGAGATGGGAGAGGAGAGACACGGTAGATGAGAGACAGGGTAGATGAGAGACAGGGTAGATGAGAGACACGGTAGATGAGAGACACGGTAGATGAGAGACACGGGAGAGGAGAGACACGGGAGAGGAGAGACACGGGAGAGGAGAGACACGGTAGATGAGAGACACGGGAGTGGAGAGACACGGGAGTGGAGAGACACGGGAGTGGAGAGACACGGGAGTGGAGAGACACGGGAGTGGAGGTGGAGAGACACGGGAGTGGAGAGACACGGGAGTGGAGAGACACGGGAGTGGAGAGACACGGTAGATGAGAGATGGGAGTGGAGCGACACGGGAGAGGAGAGACACGGGAGTGGAGAGACACGGGAGTGGAGAGACACGGGAGTGGAGAGACACGGGAGTGGAGAGACACGGGAGTGGAGAGACACGGGAGTGGAGAGACACGGTAGTGGAGAGACACGGTAGTGGAGAGACACGGGAGAGGAGAGACACGGGAGAGGAGAGACACGGGAGAGGAGAGATGGGAAAGGAGAGACACGGGAAAGGAGAGACACGGTAGAGGAGAGACACGGGAGAGGAGAGACACGGGAGAGGAGAGACACGGGAGAGGAGAGACACGGTAGAGGAGAGACACAGGAGTGGAGAGACACGGGAGTGGAGAGACACTGGAGTGGAGAGACACGGGAGAGGAGAGACACGGGAGAGGAGAGACACGGTAGAGGAGAGACACGGTAGAGGAGACAGGAGTGGAGAGACACGGTAGAGGAGACGGGAGTGGAGAGACACGGTAGAGGAGACGGGAGTGGAGAGACACGGTAGAGGAGACGGGAGTGGAGAGACACGGGAGAGGAGAGACACGGGAGAGGAGAGACACGGGAGAGGAGACGGGAGTGGAGAGACACGGTAGATGAGAGATGGGAGTGGAGAGACACGGTAGATGAGAGATGGGAGTGGAGAGACATGGTAGAGGAGAGACATGGTAGAGGAGCGACATGGGAGTGGAGAGACATGGTAGAGGAGAGACATGGTAGAGGAGACGGGAGTGGAGAGACATGGTAGAGGAGACGGGAGTGGAGAGACATGGTAGAAGAGAGACATGGTAGAGGAGACGGGAGTGGAGAGACATGGTAGAGGAGACGGGAGTGGAGAGACATGGTAGAGGAGACGGGAGTGGAGAGACATGGTAGAGGAGACGGGAGTGGAGAGACATGGTAGAGGAGAGACATGGTAGAGGAGAGACATGGTAGAGGAGACGGGAGTGGAGAGACATGGTAGAGGAGACAGGAGTGGAGAGACATGGTAGAGGAGACAGGAGTGGAGAGACATGGTAGAGGAGACAGGAGTGGAGAGACATGGTAGAGGAGACAGGAGTGGAGAGACATGGTAGAGGAGACTGGAGTGGAGAGACATGGTAGAGGAGATGCGAGTTGAGAGACATGGTAGAGGAGATGCGAGTGGAGAGACATGGTAGAGGAGATGCGAGTGGAGAGACATGGTAGAGGAGATGCGAGTGGAGAGACATGGTAGAGGAGAGACATGGTAGAGGAGATGCGAGTGGAGAGACATGGTAGAGGAGAGACACGGTAGAGGAGAGGTCAAAGTAACACAGGATCAGAGGGGTGTGTGGAATCAAAGTATGACAGCGAGAATGAATGAATGAATGAATGAATGCATGCCAAAACGTCTTTCCTTTGATGGCGCTGTAAGAAGCAAAAAGGGTACTTATTAATCACGTTTGTGGACATGGATTTAGGAATCAGTAATCAACACAATTTCAGAAAGTTAACAGATTTATACATCTCATGCCTAGCTTGTTTCTGTTTGGGACTAGTGAACCAGATCCATGAAATCAATATATTGATCCGCATGAGCTTGCAGCAAAAAAATATCTAACATTATTGAAATCAGATTGTCCCCCCCTACTTTAAACACTGCGGATAAATGAAATACATACACTGAACAAAAATATAAAACGCAATATGTAAAGTGTTGGTCCCATGTTTCATGATCAGGAACATTTTCCGGGATTTTATTTCAGATGTACAAAAAGCTTATTCCTCTCAAATTCTGTGATTTTTTTTTATTTTTTACATCCCTGTTATTGAGCATTTCTCCTTTGCCTAGAAGATCCACCCACCTGACAGGTGTGGCCTATCAAGAAGTTGATTAAACAGCATGATCATTACACATGTGCACCTTGTGCTGGGGGCAATAAAAGGCCACTAAAAAAAATGTACAGTTTTGGCACACAACACAATGCCACAGATGTCTCAAGTTGAAGGAGCGTGCAATTGGCAAGCTGACTGCAGGAATGTCCACCAGAGATGTAGCCAGAGATTTTAATGTTAATTTCTCTACCATAAGCCACCAACGTAGTTTGAGAGAATTTGGCAGTACGTCTAACTGGCCTCACAACTGTAACCACGTCAACCCAGGACCTCCACACCGGGCTTCTTCGCCTGCGGGATCGTCAGACCAGCCACCCAGACTGCTGATGAAAAACTGTCAGAAACGCTCTCAGGGAAGCTCATCTGTGTTCTTGTCGTCCTCACCAGGGTGTTGACCTGACTGCAGTTTGGCGTTGTAACCCGACGTCAGTGGGCAAACGCTGACCTTCGATGGCCACTGGCATGCTGGAGAAGTATACTCTTCAAGGATGAATCCCAGCTTCAACCGATGGTGTTACGTGGGTAAGAGGTTTGCCGATGTCAACGTTGTGAACAGAGTGCCCCATGGCGGCGGTGGGGTCATGGTATGGGTATTAAGCTACGAACAACAAACACAATTGCATTTTATTGATGGTGATTTGAATGCAGAGAGATACCGTGATGAGATCTTGAGGCCCATATTGTCGTGCCATTCATCCACCACCATCACCTCATGTTTCAGCATGATAATGCACAGCCCCATGTTGCAAGGATCTGTGTACAATTCCTGGAAGCTGAAAATGTCCCAGTTCTTCCATGGCCTGCATACTCGCTAGACATTTCACCCATTGAGCATGTTTGGGATGCTCTGGAATGACATGTATGAGAGCATCATCCAGTTCCCGCCAATATCTAGCATCTTCTCACAGCCATTGAAGAGGAGTAGGACAACATTCCAAAATCAACAGCCTGATCAACTTTATGCGAAGGTAGATGTGTCACCCTGCACGAGGCAAATGGTGGTCACACCAGACACTGACTGGTTTTCTGATCCATGCCCCTACCTTTTTACTAAGGTATCTGTGAACAACAGATGTATATCTATATTCCCAGTCATGTGAAATCCTTAGTTCATGGCCCAATTCATTTAATTACTTCCTTACATGAACTAACTCATTAAAAATCGTTGAAATTATTGCGTTTCTATTTCTGTTCCTTGTAGCTAGATCCCTTTGGACAAGATTTTACTTGACATCAAAAGAAGACATTAGCATTCCCACATCCAAATCATGGTAATAATAATAATAATAAAGTAATGAGTGAAATGTTTATTAACATTAATACATTTGTTGTTGATCGTTTGTCTGATTGTATGCATTGCTTTTTTTCCCCGAGTACGTGTGTATGTAACACATGGGGTGGATGGGTGTGAATTAATTAATTGTATTATGCATTGTGATGAAATTGTACTTACATATGCTATACAATACATTTACAGTGTATTCACATAGTATTCAGACCCCTGGACCCCCATTTTGTTACGTTGCAGTCTGTTTCCAAAATGCATTTTAAAAAATCCTCAATCTACACACAATACCCCATAATGACAAAGCGAAAACATGTTTAGAATTTTTTTGCAAATGTATTAAAATACATAACAGAAATACCTTATTTACATAAGTATTCAGACTCTTTGCAATGAGACTCAAAATTGAGCTCAGGTGCATCCTGCTTCCATTCATCATCCTTGAGATGTTTCTACAACTTCATTGGAGTCCACCTGTGGTAAATTCAACTGATTGGACATGATTTGGAAAGGCTGTCTATGTAGGGTCCCACAGTTGACAGTGCATGTCAGAGCAAAAACCAAGCTGAGGTCAAAGGAATTGTCCATAGAGCCCCGAGACAGGATTGTGTCGAGGCACAGATCTGAGGAGCAGTACAAAAACATTTCTGCAGCATTGAAGATTCAAGAACACAGTGGCCTCCATCATTCTGAAATGGAAGTTTGGAACCACCATGAATCGTCCTGTAACTGGTCGCCCAATTGCCAAATTGAGTAATCGTGGGAGAAGGGCCTTGGTCAGGGAGGTGACCAAGAACCCGATGGTCACTCTGACAGAGCTCCAGAGTTTCTCTATGGAGATGGGAGAACCTCCCAGAAGGACAACCAACTCTGCAGCACTCCACCAATCACCAATCAGACCTTTATGGTAGAGTGTACAGACAGTGGCTGCTCCTCAGGAAAAGGCACGACAGCCCTCTTCGAGTTTGCCAAAAGGCACCTAAAGGATTCAGACCATGAGAAACACGATTGTCTTGTTTGACGAAACCAAGATTGAACTCTTTGGCCTGAATGCCAAGCGTCACGTCTGGAAGAAACCTGGCACCATCCCTACGGGGAAGCATGGTGGTGGCAGCATCATGCTGTGGGGATGTTTTCAGCGGCAGGGACTGGGAGACTCGTCAGGATCGAGGCAAAGATTAACAGAGCATAGTACAGAGATCCTTGATGAAAACCTGCTCCAAAGCGCTCAGGGCCTCAGACTGGGGTGAAGGTTTACCTTCCAACAGGACAACGACCCTAAGCACACAGCCAAGACAACACAGGAGTGGCTTTGGGACAAGACTCAATGTCCTTGAGTGGCCCAGGCATAGCCCGGACTTGAACCCAATCTAACATCTCTGGAGAGACCTGAAAATAGCTGTGCAGGGACACTCCCCATCCAACCTGACAGAGCTTGAGAGGATCTGCAGAGAAGAATGGGAGAAACTCCCCAAATACAGGTGTGCCAAGCTGGTAGCGTCATACACAAAAATACTCTAGGCTGTAATTGTTGAAGCACCTTTGGCAGCAAAGTACTGAGTAAAGGGTCTGAATACTGATGTGGACTTGATATAACGTTTACCTGGTCGTGCTGCTGCTCCGGTTTCAACTATTCTGCCTGCAGCTATGGAACCCTGACCTGTTCACCGGATCTGCTACCTTGTCCCGGAGCTGCTGTTTTCGACTCGCTCTCTACCGCACCTGCCGTCTAACTGAATGCTCGGCTATGAAAAGCTAACTGACATTTACTCCTGAGGTGCTGACCTGTTGCACCCTCGACAACCACTGTGATTATTATTATCTGACCCTGCTGGTCATCTATGAACGTTTGAACATCTTGGCCATGTTCTGTTATAATCTCTACCCGGCACAGCCAGAAGAGGACTGGCCACCCCACATAGCCTGGTTCCTCTCTAGGTTTCTTCCTAGGTTTTGGCCTTTCTAGGGAGTTTTTCCTAGCCACCGTGCTTCTACACCTGCATTGCTTGCTGTTTGGGGTTTTAGGCTGGGTTTCTGTACAGCACTTTGAGATATCAGCTGATGTAAGAAGGACTTTATAAATACATTTGATTGATATTTCCGTTTGACATTTTTTATACATTTGAAAAAAATCTGTTTTTGCTTTGTCATTATGGGTTAAGTGTGTAGATTGATGAGGGGGAAAAACTATTTCATAAATTTTTTAATACGGCTGTAATGTAACGAAATGTAGAAAAAGTCTAGAGGTCTGAATACTTTGAATGCACTGCATATAAAAAATATATATAGTTACCATGGAGACATTGGAGATATAGCAGATAACAATCATTTAAATAAACCACCATCCTGGGTCACAGTCTCAACAGGACCATAGACTTTCTGGGAAATGTGTAAATGAGATGAAAATTAGAGAGATAGAAAGAGAGGCAAAAGAAAACAGAGGGTATTTTGTGGGCTTTTTGTTTGAGGAAAACAAAATGGAGGCCGATACACAACAGTTAACATAACAAGGATGGTTATGCTGAGAATGGAGAGAAAGAAAATAAAGAACAGAGAATGACAGAAAGATTAAAAAAAGTCTTCAACTCGTCCGATCAGACCAGATAAACCAGGGGAACTGGATGACAACGAACACACACCTCTGAATCGCTCTCTGGTGTGCGCTGGGAGAAGTACATTGTGTCTGGACAACGAGAGCTCTCAGCAGTCTCACTCCCTAAGGTTTACACAGTGAACTCTGGTTACCTAGCAATATGTCGTGGCTGCAGTAGCTTCACTGAATAACGTCAGACTCGCTTTATGCTCAACACCCTCGTCTCAGGGGGTACTGAAACTTTGATGAATCTTGTGATTACTGTAATCAATCATATTTATTTATATAGCCCTTCTTACATCAGCTGATATCTCAAAGTGCTGTACAGAAACCCAGCTTAAAACCCGAAAACAGCAAGCAATGCAGGTGTAGAAGCACGGTGGCTAGGAAAAACTCCCTAGAAAGGCCAAAACCTAGGAAGAAACCTAGAGAGGAACCAGGCTATGAGGGGTGGCCAGTCCTCTTCTGGCTGTGCCGGGTGCTATATTAACGTACCTCTTCTGAATAGCTCCTGGAGGCTCTCAGCACTCTGACTGAGGACAGCCCAGACCTCCTCCTCTTGAAGGGGACCTCCTCGCACCTCCAGAGCTTCAGCCAGAGAGACATGCATCGTCCCTGGGAGGAGAAAATATAAACACACATTATTAGTAAAACGTGCTAAGTGGGGACAGTGGTTTACAGTATATTGCAATTATAACAAAACCAAAAAATGATGGACATGCATCATCCCGGAGGGACCGAAATAACGAATACATTTAAAACATACTTTAGCTTAGTGGTTTGTTGTAATTGGGGAGGGGGGTGTTAATTCCAGGGAGTGGGGATCTCCTGTAAACAGATCTTCTGTTACGTGATTCATTCTTCCACGTGAGTTTTAAAACAGGAGAGGAGAGAAAGAGGATAAAGAATGCGATGTCACTACAACACCAGCACTGTAATACGGGCTAGGTCTCCGATCACATATTTCTCTCCTCCAGCTGACTCGACGCACCGGCCCCCTGACTCGACGCACCGGCCCCCTGACTCGACGCACCGGCCCCCTGACTCGACGCACCGGCCCCTGACTCGATGCACCGGCCCGCTGACGTACTTATAAAAGCCAGGGAGTGTGAGGAATAACAACTCCCTCTATGAACACAGGAGACTATTATATATGAGAAACACCCCCCCCAAAAAAATACCAAAGACTCCAACGACCCGAAACGTGGACTGTTCTCCATGCTACAGTCCGGCAGGCGGTACCGGTGCATCAAGGCTCGGACCAACAGACTCACACAGCTTCTAGACGGTTAAATAGATAACTACTGTTCTACTACAGACTATCCACACTGACTGTGCCCATCGACAGGTCTCTCTCTACACACTCTGACAACCTACGCTGCTGCTAAAATGATTATTGAATAAATAACCCCATTACCCTGCTGTCCATTGATTATTGAGTGTCATTACATTAGTTGTTGTTTATTCTGCTACTAGTCACTATTACTCCTGTTTACAAGTATACATTATCTATTTATCCTGCTACTGGTCACTATTACTCCTGTTTACAGGTAAACTCAAAAAAAATAAAAGAAACGTCCTCTCACTGTCAAGTTTGCTGAAAATAAACGCAATTGACATATAAGATTCAACAGACAAACTGAACAAGTTCCACAGACATGTGACTAGAAGAAATTGAATAATGTGTCCCTGAACAAAGGGGGGGGGGGGAAATCAATATCAAAAGTAACAGTCAATGCTTCTACACCCGTTTGGGGTTTTAGGATGGGTACAGCACTTTGTGACATCAGCTGATGTAAGAAGGGCTTTATAAATACATTTGATTGATTATCTGGAGTGGCCGCCACCGGCATTAAGTACTGCAGTGCATCAGGTTTGCCAGTTCTTGCTGTGAGATGTTACCCCACTCTTCCACCAAGGCACCTGCACGTTCCCAGACATTTCTGGTGGGGGAATGGCCCTAGCCCTCACCCTCCGATCTAGCAGGTCCCAGACGTGCTCAATGGGATTGTGATCCGGGCTCTTCACTGGCCATGGCAAAACACTGACATTCCTGTCTTGCAGGAAATCACACACAGAACAACCAGTATGGCAGGTGGCATTGTCATGCTGGAGGGTCATGTCAGGATGAGCCTGCAGGAAGTGTACCACATGAGGGTGGAGGATGTCTTCCCTGTAACGCACAGCATTGAGTTTGCCTGCAATGACAACAGGCTCAGTCCGATGATGCTGTGACACACTGCCCCAGACCATGATGGACCCTCCACCTCCATATGGATCCCGCTCCAGTGTATAGGCCTCAGTGTAACGCTCATTCCGTCGACGATAAACGTGAATCCGACCATCCCCCCTGGTGAGACAAAACCGCGACTCGTCAGTGAAGAGCGCTTTTTGCCAGTCCTGTCTGGTCCAGCGACGATGGGTTTGTGCCCATAGGCGACGTTGTTGCCGGTGATGTCTGGTGAGGACCTGCCTTACAACAGGCCTACAAGCACAGAGTCCAGCCTCTCTCAGCCTATTGCGGACAGTCTGAGCATTGGAGGGATTGTGCGTTCTTGGTGTAACTTGGACAGTTGTTGCCAATCCCGTACCTGTCCCGCAGGTGTGATGTTCGGATGTACCAATCCTGTGCAGGTGTGGTTACACTCTCTGCCACTGCGAGGACAATCAGCTGTCCGTCCCGTTTCCTTGTAGCGCTGTCTTAGGCGTCTCACAGTACGGACATTGCAATTTATTGCCCTGGTCAGATCTGCAATCCTCATGCCTCCTTGTAAATCAAATCAAAGTTTATTTGTCACGTGCACCGAATACAACATGCCTAAGGCACATTCATGCAGATGAGCAGGGACCTTGGGCATCTTTCTTTTGGCGTTTTTCAGAGTCAGTAGTAAGGCCTCTTTAGTGTCCTAAGTTTTCATAACTGTGACCTTAATTGTCTACCATCTGTCGATTCCACAGGTGCATGTTCATTAACTTTAGGGATAGGGGGCAGCATTTTCACTTTGGATGAATTGCGTGCCCATAGTGAACTGCCTCCTACTCTGTCCCAGATGCTAATATATGCATATTATTATTATTACTATTGGATAAAAAAAACACTGGAGTTTCTAAAACTGTTTGAATTATGTCTGTGAGTATAACAGAACTGATAGGGCAGGCAAACTTCCAAACAGGAAGTGGAAATTCTGGGGCTGGTTGATTTTCAACTCCTCGCCTATTCACATCCCAGTAAGATATGGATCTGTTCGCACTTCCTATGCCTTCCACTAGATGTCAACAGTCAGTAGAACGTGGAATGAAGCCTCTAGTGTGATGTGGGACCGGATGGCAGCTATTTGAGTCAGTGGTCTGGCAGAATGCCAGTTCCTGGTTATGCGCATTACTCTTGAGATCGCCATGCGTTCCATTACTCTGTAGACAAAAACGAATGCACCGGTTGGAAGGTTATTGGATATGATAATAACATCCTGAAGATTGATTCTCTACTTCGTTTGACCAGTTTATTCGACCTGGAATATAACCTTTTGAAGTTTGTCCGAGTTCGCTTGGACCAGCGCCAGCTTTTGGACATGTGAACTAAACGTACTAGCATAAGTAGCTAATTGGACACTATCGAACAAAATTATTTATTGCGGAACTAGGATTCCTGGCACTGCATTCTGATGAAAGATCATCAAAGGTAAGGGAATATTTATGATATAATTTTGTATTTCTGTTGACTCAACATGGCGGAACGTGTGTCCTAGACATGTTATTTGATTATGGTTCATTGAACAAGCGTCAGAAACAGTGTTAAAACCCTTTACAATGAAGATATATTTGGATATTTACGAATTATCTTTGAAAGACAGGTTCCTAAAAAAGGGACATCTTTTTTTTCTGAGTTTATATATTACCATTAGTACATTACTGTCAGTATTTATTATATTCCTTCTACTAGGAACTTTATATGCATACAGGGCTGAAACCTGAGTTCACAAAACATTAGGAACAGGCTCTTAATATTAAGTTGCACTCCATTTTGCCCTCAGAACAACCTCAATTCGTCAGGGCATGGACTCTACAAGGTGTCAAAACCGTTCCACAGGGATGCTGGCCCCTGTTGACTCCAATGCTTCCCACTGTTGGTGTCAAGTTGGCTCGATGTTCTTTGGATGGTGGACCATTCTTGATACACAAACTGTTGAGCGTGAAAATCTCAACAGCGTGGCACTTGACACAAACTAGCTCGCCTGGCACTTGACACAAACCAGCTCGCCTGGCACCTACTACCATCATTCAAAGGCACTTAAATATTTTGTCTTGCCCATTTTAATGGAACACATACAAAATTCATGTTTCAAGGCTTATATTATTATTATTTTTTTTTATCCTTTAATTGAAGTGGATTTAACAAGTGACATCAATAAGAGATCATAGCTTTAATCTGGTCAGTCTCATGTTCCTAATGTTTTGTCCACTCCGTGTATATCCTACTACCAGTCACTTTATATGTATAAACCCACATCAACCACTAATACCCCCGCACGAGTGGTGTAGCGTTTGGCTGGAGCAAGGAGTTTGAGTGGCAAGGGAAAGAGCTTTCAAGGTAAGAATGTCGCTGTACCCGTTTTACACCGGGTTGTATCCTGTCCATGTGGCAAATACATTCTGAATCTATTAAAACATTAGCAGGGGTTAAAACAACAAAAATCCCATGACTGAAACTGAAGTCGATCTCAGATCTATTGTCTGGGGCAATATGCAAAACTATTTGTAAACAAGCGCAATTGAGTAGAGAAATAAAAACGTGGCAGCAAGCTGAGCGAGACCTTAGGTTCTATTTTTTATTTGTAAAGTAGTTTCCTTACAAAAGTTTGATTTATATACATTTTTAGATTTTAGAACCTGCGACCGCTACCATCTGTCCCGGGATACTGCCTGACCAAAAAGCCTGAAGTTGTTTGCCGTAGCTAGCTATTAGCCTCGCTGGTAGCTATCAGTATCAAGCTAGCAGGGTTTCCCACGAACAGCTTGAACACAGTCCGCGACGTGGTTAGCCCTTGTGGATGGGACCGCGAAGGTGTCCCATGCTAATTGAGGCTGTATTCCCTGCTAGCTGTTGCTTTTTCCCCTGTAATCTGACCTGGCTGAGACATTGCTTTCGTGTTCACCACTATGAGGACGTAAAAGGGCACATTTTGGCTTTTGCAATGTGTGTAAGCTCTTTTGTTCACTTAGTTGAGAATTCCCTGTAAGGCGAGAGACACTGAAGACCAGCTAGCCGGCTGTCTCAAATGGAGGTTGCTATTAAAGACCAGCTAGCCTAGCTGTCCGGCAGTCTCTGATGGAGGTTGCTATTGAAGACCAGCTAGCCTAGCTGTCCGGTAGTCTCTGATGGAGGTTGCTATTAAAGACCAGCTAGCCTAGCTGTCCGGCAGTCTCTAATGGAGGTCGCTATTGAAGACCAGCTAGCCTAGCTGTCCGGCAGTCTCTGATGGAGGTTGCTATTAAAGACCAGCTAGCCTAGCTGTCCGGCAGTCTCTAATGGAGGTCGCTATTGAACGTTTTCAACGCTGCAGGAGCTGTGTTCATTTTGCTTTATACCTGGAGAATGTGGACCGCCCAGCCTTTCAATGTAGCAACTGTTGCTCGCAGAGGACTACAGGGGAGAAGTGGCTATTCTTCACAAACAAGTAGTGAACCTAGAGCTCCCACCCTCAGACTCTGAGGCTGTCAGACTCTGGTCCGTTCATTATCCACGATGGATACTACTGCTGGCGGGGGTCCATTGGGCCCCACAGCCATTCGGTCCTCGAGGGGTTTCAAAAATCACTCAAGGCGAAAGAATGGCTGGACTTCCTCAGCCACTGCACCAACTGTCGTCATCTGCAGTCCTATTGTAAGACACATATTGGTTCCCAGGGCAAAAACCTTGTGCTATCCTGGAGCACGAGTACGGGAGATTACAAGGCTGCTTCCGACTGTTTTATGACAGATGCCGGGAACTGACGCTGTCGTAATCCATGTAATCCGGGTTTCCATGATGGCGCAGCAGTAAGACGTGTTTGTTTTTGTCCCATGTAAATATTTTTATTTTTTGGACAATCACGGTATTCTTATCGGCAGACTTAACAGCCTTGGTTTCTCTAATGACTGCCTCGCCTGGTTCACCAACTACTTCTCAGATTGAGTTCAGTGTGTCAAATCGCAGGGCCTGTTGTCCAGACCTCTGGCAGTCTATGGGGGTGCCACAGGGTTCAATTCTCGGACCGACTTTCTTCTCTGTATACATCAATGATGTCGCTCTTGCTGCGGGTGATTCTTTGATCCACGTCTACGCAGACAACACCATTCTGTATACACCTGGCCCTTTTTGGACACTTAACTAACCTCCAAAACAAGCTTCAACCCCATACAACACTCCTTCCGTGGCCTCCAACTGCTCTTAAATGCTAGTAAATCTAAATGCATGCTCTTCAACCGATCGCTGCCTGCACCCGCCCGCCTAGCATCACTAATCTGGATGGTTCGGACTTAGAACATGTGGACAACTATAAATATCTAGGTGTCTGGCAAATGATGACACTGCATTCCATTTCAAATTTACAACAATTTAGAAATGCCATTCTATATTATTAATGACAGATGTTTTATTAAAAATGGTCCCTCCTGAGGCCTCCCGGGTGGCGCAGTACTGCAGCGCCAGCTGTGCCACCAGAGAACCTGGGTTCGCGCCCAGGCTCTGTCGTAACCGGGAGGTCCGTGGGGCAACGCACAATTGGCCTAGCGTCGTCCGGGTTCGGGAGGGCTTGGCCGGTAGGGATATCCTTGTCTCGTCGCGCACCAGCGACTCGTGTGGCGGGCAGTGCGCGCTAACCAAGGTTGCCAGGTGCACGGTGTTTCCTCCGACACATTGGTGCGGCTGGCTTCCGGGTTGGATGCGCGCTGTGTTAAAGAAGCAGTGCAGCTTGGTTGGGTTTGGGTGTATCGGAGGATGCATGACTTTCAACCTTCGTCTCTCCTGAGCCCGTACGGGAGTTGTAGCGATGAGACAAGACAGTAGCTACTGAAACAATTGGATACCACGAAATTGGGGAGAAAAAGGGGTCAAATTCAAAAATAAAATTCAAAAGTCCCTCCTCTTCCTGTTGTCCACAAAAAGGACACAGACTGAACAACTTGACCTGCAGCCACCCAGGCCTGGTCGTCATTGGCTGGCGAGATGTACACAAATCTTGTGTGGTCGTTTCTTATCAAGAACTGCATCTCAACAGCATCAGAGTCCGTCTTAAAATGGGTTACCAGTCACACAAACTGCCTGTGTATATACACCGAGTATACCACGGAAAATACACGATCCATGTCTCAAGGCATAAAAGTCCTTCTTTAACCCGTCTCCTCCCCTTCATTTACACTGATTTGAAGTGGATTTAACAAGTGACATCAATAAGGGATCATAGCTTTCACCTGGATTCCCCTGGTCAGTCATTCTATAAAACATTAGGCTCTTTCCATGAAAAAGTGTATGCCTCTAACCCTAGACTCAGGGACTGATACTCATTTCATTCCCTTGTTTATTTGAGCTAGATGGACTCATTTTTCACTCATCCCTGCTATATATTGACATGTATCATTATGTTGATGTCTTTCCAAAGAAGGGCTAAACTTCCCTTTCATCATGTGATATGGTAAAAAGAAACATCAAATTATAACCTACCAGTGGCACAGGATTTACATTTTAGTATACATTTGTTGTCAGATTGTAAATCACCTAAGGCTTGCCAGTTGCAGTTAACAAGCATGCACAGGGCAGACTACACAGACCAATATTGTCACTGGGGGGTACCCGTAGTTACTCAGGAAGTTAAACTGGATCCAAATAAATAGACCTTTTTATTATGCCATGTGATCACATGCAATGCAGCAGTTAGCAGAACAACGCATGATTACAGTTCATATGAGAACGGGAGAAAGAAACACACACACACACACACACACACACCCTGATGAAAGTAAACTTTGCACAGAATGTTTGCATTCAATCACACTCTAAAATGAGTCAACAATAACAACCTCTCCTCATCCGTTACAGATGTGACACTGCCTGCCCAAATCAGGGTTCATTCTATAACAGCACTGAATGGATAAACATTTCTTTATTGTTTCATTAACCTTCCGACTTGGTCAGAAACACAGGGGGACCGATGGGGGGGTACCAAAACAAGCTATGTGAGCCCATGGTCAAAAGCTGTGAATTCTGGTTGACTGAAAATAGAGCCTTTCTATCCTACCTTGTACTAAAAAATAAAATAACGTTTTTTTTTTTAAAGGCCAAATGTAAATACACACATTCAAGGTAAATCTTTAAAATAGTTCAATAAAGAATTAAGGGATTTTGGTTTTTCCATGCGCAGGTTGACCTTTCTATTGGAATTGCTCATAAGTAATGTACTAAATAGGGTGGCAGTTAGGACTATCATAGACATGCCTCATTTACAGTAGTTTAACTGCAGAACTAACACGTGTTCCACTAGAGACGTGTCTTAACAAATCTCTGCTTGGGAAAAACCTTTGAATTCATTTCATACAGTCAAATGAGGCAAGACCTGAGAACAAGTCTAAACAATGTAGGGTCTACATTCAATCAGCTTCATATCGTCGGGGTATGGACTCTATGATGTGCCAAGCGTCAAGTCTGGAGGAAACCTGGCACCATCCCTATGGTGGGGGCAGCATTATGCTGTGGGGATGTTTTTTAGCAGCAGGGACTGGGAGACTAGTCAGGATCGAGATAAAGATGAACAGAGAAAAGTACAGAGATCCTTGATGAAAACCTGCTCCAGAGCACTCAGGACCTCAGACTGGGGTGAAGGTTCATCTTCCAACAGCACAACGACCCTAAGCACACAGCCAAGACAACGCAGGAGTAGCGTCAGGACAAGTCTGCAGAGAGAAATGGGAGAACCCCCCCCCCCCCAATACAGGTGTGCCAAGCTTATAGCTTCATACCCAAGAAGACTCAAGGCTGTAATTGCTGCCAAAGGTGCTTCAACAAAAGTACTGGGTAAAGGGTCTGAATAGTTATCTACAGTTGAAGTCAGAAGTTTACATACTCTTATGTTGGAGTCAATAAAACTTGTTTTTCAACCACTCCACAAATTTCTTGTTAACATTCTATAGGTTTTGGCAAGTCGGTTAGGACGTCTACTTTGTGCATGACAAGTAACTTTCCCAACTACTGTTTACAGGCAGATTATTTCACTGTTTCACAATTCCAGTGGGTCAGAAGTTTACATACACTAGGTTGACTGAATTTAAACAGCTTGGAAAATTCCAGAAAATGATGTCATGGCTTTAGAAGCTCCTGATAGGCTAACTGACATCATTTGATCAAGGCCTACAGGAAACGAATGATCTCTGAAATTGCAAACAAAGGTTTCTGTACCAAATATTAAGTTCTGCTTTTCTGATGTATTAAATACTTATGTCATGCAATAAAATGCAAATTAATTACTTAAAAATCATACAATGTGATTTTCTGGATTTTTGTTTTAGATTCCGTCTCTCACAGTGGAAGTGTACCTATGATTTTTAAAAATACAGACCTCTACATGCTTTGTAAGTAGGAAAACATGCAAATTCGGCAGTGTATCAAATACTTGTTCTCCCCACTGTATATAGGATTTGATACTGTGATTTTATCGCTCACCATATGTCTGCTGCAGAGAGACAAGACAGAGCCATGACAAAACTAGTTTTGATCGGTCATGGAAATAAAAGTGCTGAAAACAAATGTATTCCCAAAATGGAGAACAGTTTGTGCTGAGTTTGCAGTGCGGGGGGATTCAGAGTGTCTATGATTAACGGGCAAGGTGAAGCACATCATAGAGGACACCACACAAAATGTTGCCCAATGTTAAGAATAGGAGCAGGGTAAGTTGTTCCATCAGCCATCGAGCTGCTGGACCAGTGGGACAGTAGGCTGTAGGCCGTGAATACAGTACGTGAACATGTCAAATCTGTGACTTTCACGTTTTCAGTACTGCATGTAATAGTGTTGTGTATTTGTATGCCGACGCCACACAAAAAAATGGTTTTATGTAAATGGACAATAAAAGTATTTCTTACAGTAGTTTGTAAGTCGCTCTGGATAAGAGCGTCTGCTAAATGACTTAAATGTAATGTAAATGTAAATTACACAGTAGAGAACTCTACAGTTGAGTACACTAGAATATATTGTACTTTACTGTGCTGTACAAACTTGTGAAACAGACATCTTTGATTGGTTTAGACTTTATCCAGACCAATCAAATTTGGTCTTTTTTTTAGGGCAGAGCTCATTAAAAATAGCAGCATATACTAGTGTGTAAAAATAACACCCAAATAAGCAAAAGGAAGATATTTCATATGTATACCTTGTGTACCTATTTAGGATACATCACCATGAAGAGAATGATATTAATTTCCATAATTATTAATTTCTTATGCATCAGGATCCCATGATAAAATTCCGTTACAGAAAGGTAGTTAGTTACCAGGGTAGTTAGTTACCAGGGTAGTTAGTTAGTTACCAGGTTAGTTAGTTACCAGGTTAGTTAGTTACCAGGTAGTTAGTTACCAGGGTAGTTAGTTACCAGGGTAGTTAGTTACCAGGTGTAAATCCATTTCACTTACTGTAGTCCAATAACCAAAGTAGATTTGTGTCACGTCATAAACGTAGACGTAACATAACATAGCTGACACCCCATTCTTTCTGCATACATCGTTGAATCTTAAGTCGGAGCAGATATTTAAGAGGTTTTTTTGGGGGGGGGGGGGAAACGTGGATATAAAAACAGAGGGAGGTTTTACCGAAATTCTAGTTACCAAACTTTGCATATGCCCAGTTCTTCCAGTAAATGTTATTGTAAAATGTCCAGCGTACATTGTTAAAAGTAGTCCTTGTGCATAGAGAGTTATTGATTAGACAGTTGTTGATAAGACAGCCGCTGGTTCACCCAACCTGTCGAATGGCAATTTAAAATATGTTCATGTCCATTCCATTATCTATATTTCAATGGGTTTTCTATGGAGGATTGACAGTATGATTTAAAACTGATATGTTTTGGCTGAGAAATGTAATAAAATTTACATTTTAACTTTTCAAAAATGGTACCATAAAGATGGTTGGAGGGCCACACATCAGAGATTAACTTGAATGGGAATACCTATCACCCACCCTGTATTCCTGAGAATGTTATGACTGAACCAACAGCACAACAAACATCTCAGATGTAAAGTAGGGTTTCGCTACAACATAATAAACATGTATTTGGTGAGGAATTTACTAGACTAAAAATTGGTAGCATTTTTCTTGTTGTGAAATTTTTTAAACATTTTAAAACGTAAGAAATTATTCTAAAAAAATAGTTTGACAACCTTGTGTGTAAGCTTTTAAAAATGTTAGCAATCTCACACCGTTTATCTTTTCCAGTGATTGAGGTTTCTAATGTCTCACGGTATGGTGGCAGGGCCTCAACTTTCAGCACCTTTACCTCTTATAGTCACTTCCTACAAATGATACATCCAGCTCAATGGAAGTCCCACTAATAAAGAAATAGTTGTTTGATGCCTTCTTTCCACTAAACTTTTTTCATCGTTGTCACTCTCTCCAATGGCACCCTATCCCCATAGTGCCATATGGGCCCTAGTCAAAAGTAGTGCACTATATAGGGAATAGGGTTCCATAGGGCTCTGGTCTAAAGTAGTGCACTATATAGGGAAAAGGGTTTCATTTGGGATGCATGCAGTGTGATAAACCCCAGCTGCTAGGCTGGGGCGATAAAGTACGTTTAAATCCTCTGAATCCCATTGCGATGTGATGCAAGTGAAGTATAGGAAGCGTCAGGTTTAAAAGGGATTACATTTAACTAAGCAAAAACCATTAGTACCTAAATAGGTGTGCGTCACATTTCAATTGAAATGTGGAGTCAGACCGTCTGTGGGGTTTACTGCCTGTTGCTGTAATGCTGATGTAACAGGGCTACATCAGTTATGGGTTGTAGTGTTTCCCCTATATCTGTTTGGATGAATGCCCCAGGAAGAAACCAGTTGCTGCTCACCACCACCACCAAATAAAGCTCTAAAAACAGATTCTGTCGTGAATATTACACGCTGGGATAGATCGGTTTTGCAGAAACCCCTGCTAAATCCTGAAGCTTATCTAACGCAATCCACACTGGTCAAAATGCAGAAGAAGACAAAAATAGCTAAGAATCAGCATCACAATCTACAAAATCAGCCAAATGGGTGCAAATGAGGACACAATTATTCTAATGGATGGTAAGTGGATCAGTACAGTAGAGTTGATGAATAGGCATGCAGGGATAGGAATACATATTTATGCAAGAATGCAAGTTAAAATACTTTAGTCAATGGGATGGATCCAGGACCAAAGGGAAAGTGGGTTACAACCCATAACGATACTCATTAAAAAAAAAAACAGAATGGGTGAGAGTGAGTAGCGTGGAGAGGACGTTGGCCCATTTGTTTAGCGTTCTTGTTATTTCAACAGAGACCTAACAGTGGAATGTTTTTATCCTGACAGAGGCTGCTATGGAGGGCAGGCCCTATTCTGAGAGAGAGAGACAGAGAGAGAGACAGAGAGAGAGACAGAGAGAGAGACAGAGAGAGAGACAGAGAGAGAGACAGAGAGAGAGACAGAGAGAGAGACAGAGAGAGAGACAGAGAGAGAGACAGAGAGAGACACAGAGAAAGAGCTGGCATGCGAGAGAGAGAGAGAGCTGGCGGGCGAGAGATAAAAAGAAAGGGCGTGAGAGAGAAATTAAAAAGAGAGAAGGCAAGAAAGAAACTGCACGAGAGTGAAAAAGAGCAAGAGAGCGAAAGGGTGTGAGTGAGAGTCATTTTCTCTTTCCAAAAGGGGGTTGGTTTATTTTATTCCAAGTTATTTCTCACACTACATTTAGAGAGGAACAAACTAAGACCACTATGTCACAGTCACAAGAAGGTGCTATACATGGTCACAAGCTAGGTTGTATATTCTAACATCCACAAAGAAAAAGAAATGCACCTTTTCCCACCAGTGGTGCGTTTCCACCAAACTGTTGCAGATCAAAATGAGTGTGTGATGACGTGATGACGTACTGCACACAAAACACACTTTTTGATTAGAAAGTGCAACGGACAGTTTTTAGAAACATGAAAATGTATTCAAATCTGTTCAGATACACCCCCAGGATGAACTACACTTTTCTTTTTGTTACATTTGTGACAAGCGTGCACTCAGTAATTTTCATAAATTCATATAGAGTGTTTGGGAATGACATACAATACTGGACAAAGCTGCCAAGGCAAAGGGTGGCTACTTGGAAGATTCAAAAATATATTTTGATTTGTTTAACTTTTTTAGACTACTACATGATTCCATATGTGTTATTTCATAGTTTTGATGTCTTCACTAATTATTCTACAATGTAGAAAAGAGTAAAAAATAAAGAGAAACCCTTGAATGAGTATGTGTGTCCAAACCTTTAAACTGGTCTTGTATACTAAGGAATTTGTGAAAATTCTGTAGCAATATCGAGTGGGAAAACAGCTGTGCGTTTGGACAATGAGTAGACACTGCAGTAAATAAAACATCTGTCCTGTCCAGGACCGGCGTCTACACAGACCGGTGGGCTATGTATAGCCCAGCAGAGCTTCATTAGGCCTTTATCATTAGGCCGCACGGGCCTGCCATCATTCACTTGCCAAAAGCCACACCTGAATGGATTTCTGCAAATACCACAGGAGTCCTTACATTTGGGAACTTTACAGTCTATTGATAAAACACCATGAAAAGATGGGCAACTGGTGGAGAGAGCGTATGCACATCAACAACAAGAGCAACAACTAATGCTAGCCAGAGTGAGATGCACTCAAATCTAAAGAGGCAACCAACACTAGATAAATGTTATCAAACTTTTTCAGCTAGTTGGCCCGTCAACTGCACTGATAAACGATGGGGAACAGTAGCCTGCTGGTCCTTCTGCAGCTTGCCCTGCTAATGCACGCTTAATGCACGCTCGGCTTGCCAATGCACGCTCGGCCTGCCAATGCACGCTCGGCCTGCCAATGCACGCTCGGCCTGCCAATGCGGCCTGCCAATGCACGCTTGTCCCAACCCACGTTTTGACAACAGAAAGGGAACTTGCCTGCCTCACAAATACATTTGACTGACAACAGATATGCTAATTTTGGACAACAGTCATTCATGTTCAGAATAGCTAGCAAAGCAATTCACATGTTTTGCTAGCTAACCTGCATGTCTATCTGTAGGCAGTGAAAAGCAATGAGGGGATTAAATCAGTGGAGGAAAAAACATGTTTTTTATTTTATTTTACACGAGCAACTGCGACCCACACTGGCCATGGTTTTATAAGAAAAAAACATGTCCCTTTATAAATGTCTACAGGATGCTGTATATAGCATTTTAAAATTAAAACAAAACATAATATTTATCCAGCCTTTGCTGCTATGCTTGCAGATGTGCATAATATGCTGCGACTAATCAAAAGGTATTTAATAACTTTTTTTTTTTTTTATTAAAAAGCAGCTATAAGTTTAAACATGTTTTTCGTGTTTTTGCACAGCATGGATCACCAGTGCAGTTGAATGCAGCATTGCTGTATGGTCCTGTAGTTAAGTAGCCAGCCTAGACTACTGCTCTAATGTTGTTGTAACAGGCCTACTACATGTTCTACTGCTCTAATGTTGCTGTAACAGGCCTTCTACATGTTATACTGCTCTAATGTTGTTGTAACAGGCCTACTACATGTTATACTGCTCTGTTGAAACAGGCCTGTTGAAAACAGGCCTACTACATGTTATACTGCTCTAATGTTGTAACAGGCCTACTACATGTTATACTGCTCTAATGTTGTTGTAACAGGCCTACTACATGTTCTACTGCTCTAATGTTGCTGTAACAGGCCTTCTACATGTTATACTGCTCTAATGTTGTTGTAACAGGCCTACTACATGTTATACTGCTCTAATGTTGAAACAGGCCTACTACATGTTATACTGCTCTAATGTTGTAACAGGCCTACTACATGTTATACTGCTCTAATGTTGTTGTAACAGGCCTACTACATGTTCTACTGCTCTAATGTTGCTGTAACAGGCCTACTACATGTTATACTGCTCTAATGTTGTAACAGGCCTACTACATGTTATACTGCTCTAATGTTGTAACAGGCCTACTACATGTTATACTGCTCTAATGTTGTAACAGGCCTACTACATGTTCTACTGCTCTAATGTTGTTGTAACAGGCCTACTACATGTTCTACTGCTCTAATGTTGTAACAGGCCTATTACATGTTATACAATGTTAACAGGCCTACTGCTCTAATGTTGTAACAGTAACAGTTCTACTGCCTAATGTTGTTGTAACAGGCCTACTACATGTTCTACTGCTCTAATGTTGTAACAGGCCTATTACATGTTATACTGCTCTAATGTTGTTGTAACAGGCCTACTACATGTTATACTGCTCTAATGTAACAGGCCTATTACATGTTATACTGCTCTAATGTTGTTGTAACAGGCCTACTACATGTTATACTGCTCTAATGTAACAGGCCTACTACATGTTATACTGCTCTAATGTTGTTGTAACAGGCCTACTACATGTTCTACTGCTCTAATGTTGTTGTAACAGGCCTACTACATGTTATACTGCTCTAATGTTGTTGTAACAGGCCTACTACATGTTCTACTCCTCTAATGTTGCTGTAACAGGCCTACTACATGTTCTACTGCTCTAATGTTGCTGTAACAGGCCTACTACATGTTCTACTGCTCTAATGTTGTTGTAACAGGCCTACTACATGTTCTACTCCTCTAATGTTGCTGTAACAGGCCTACTACATGTTATACTGCTCTAACATTGCTGTAATAGGCCTCTACTTGCTTGTCCTCTGCATATGGTGTTTTGTTGCAGGTTTAGTTTTTTTGGTTATTCATTATGAAGCTTTAAAAACCAAAGCCAGACTGCAACATTTTAGTAGCTTAGCTAGGGCTGTGTGTCTGTAGAACTACACGTTCCCTCCACTGTGCGTTGTAGAACGGGACAAACACATTTCAGAGCAATTGAAGTTAAAGCCTGATGTGCTGGCATTGGTAAATGTAATTTCATAAAGTAGATGGCTCAACTGTTGACTCGCTTGGTTGTCCTAGTTGGCCCACAGGCTTTGTGTTCGACAGGCACGCTAGCCTATTTCCCCCCCTTATGACAGACTTGTGATCATTGCCCTTGCAGGTTTGATTATATTGACATTTCCAGCCTTAGTCGCCCATAAAACAGTGCATCCTGAATGGGTGGAGGCAGCAAACAATGATAGCAATATTTTTTTGACTACAAAGAAAATGTATTGGTGAATTATATTAAATCAAGCATTGAACTGCATCCATCTATCCTGCAAAAAAAATGCCTTAGTGAACGTCGCCTCGGCGTACGTCACGACATTTATAAAATTGTTCCGAAACGTTTCCATCATATATAAAAACTGTGGATGGAAACATGGTTAGTGTCACATGAAGGATATTAACTAATACTACTATGGTATACAGGGTAACAGTCATGAAGGATATTAACTAAGACTACTATGGTATACAGGGTAACAGTCATGAAGGATATTAACTAAGACTACTATGGTATACAGGGTAACAGTCATGAAGGATATTAACTAAGACTACTATGGTATACAGGGTAACAGTCATGAAGGATATTAACTAAGACTACTATGGTATACAGGGTAACAGTCATGAAGGATATTAACTAAGACTACTATGGTATACAGGGTAACAGTCATGAAGGATATTAACTAAGACTACTATGGTATACAGGGTAACAGTCATGAAGGATATTAACTAAGACTACTATGGTATACAGGGTAACAGTCATGAAGGATATTAACTAAGACTACTATGGGATATAACAGGGTAACAGTCATTAAGGATATTAACTAAGACTACTATGGTATACAGGGTAACAGTCATGAAGGATATTAACTAAGACTACTATGGTATACAGGGTAACAGTCATGAAGGATATTAACTAAGACTACTATGGTATAGGGTAACAGGGGATAACAGTCATGAAGGATATTAACTAAGACTACTATGGTATAGAGGGTAACAGTCATGAAGGATATTAACTAAGACTACTATGGTATACAGGGTAACAGTCATGAAGGATATTAACTAAGACTACTATGGTATAGAGGGTAACAGTCATGAAGGATATTAACTAAGACTACTATGGTATACAGGGTAACAGTCATGAAGGATATTAACTAAGACTACTATGGTATAGAGGGTAACAGTCAAGAAGGATATTAACTAAGACTACTATGGTATACAGGGTAACAGTCATGAAGGATATTAACTAAGACTACTATGGTATACAGGGTAACAGTCACATGAAGGATATTAACTTAAGAGTCCCTAGTCTTAGGTTGTCCCAAATGGCACCCTATATCAACATTTTATTTGTCACATTCGCAAAATACAACAGGTGTAAACCTTACAGTGAAATGCTTACTAACAAGCGCTTAAACAACAATGCAGTTTTACGAAGTGTTAAAGTATTTACTAAAATATACTGAAAAAATATAAACAGACAACAGAAAAAGCAGTAATAATTAAAGAGCAACAGTGACGAGGCATTATACAGGGGGTACAGGTACAGAGTCAATGTGGAGGCTATATACAGGGGGTACAGGTACAGAGTCAATGTGGAGGCTATATACAGGGGGTACAGGTACAGAGTCAATGTGGAGGCTATATACAGGGGGTACAGGTACAGAGTCAATGTGGAGGCTTTATACAGGGGTACAGGTACAGAGTCAATGTGGAGGCTATATACAGGGGGTACAGGTACAGAGTCAATGTGGAGGCTATATACAGGGGTACAGGTACAGAGTCAATGTGGAGGCTATATACAGGGGTACAGGTACAGAGTCAATGTGGAGGCTTTAGGGGTACAGGTACAGAGTCAATGTGGAGGCTATATACAGGGGGTACAGGTACAGAGTCAATGTGGAGGCTTTATACAGGGGGTACAGGTACAGAGTCAATGTGGAGGCTTTATACAGGGGGTACAGGTACAGAGTCAATGTGGAGGCTTTATACAGGGGGTACAGGTACAGAGTCAATGTGGAGGCTTTATACAGGGGGTACAGGTACAGAGTCAATGTGGAGGCTTTATACAGGGGTACAGGTACAGAGTCAATGTGGAGGCTTTATACAGGGGTACAGGTACAGAGTCAATGTGGAGGCTTTATACAGGGGGTACAGGTACAGAGTCAATGTGGAGGCTTTATACAGGGGGTACGGGTACAGAGTCGATGTGGAGGCTTTATACAGGGGGTACGGGTACAGAGTCGATGTGGAGGCTTTATACAGGGGGTACAGGTACAGAGTCGATGTGGAGGGTTTATACAGGGGGTACAGGTACAGAGTCGATGTGGAGGCTATATACAGGGGGTACGGGTACAGAGTCAATGTGGAGGCTTTATACAGGGGGTACCGGTACAGAGTCGATGTGGAGGCTTTATACAGGGGGTACAGGTACAGAGTCGATGTGCTGGGGGCACAGGTTAGTCAAGGTAATATGTACATGTAGGTAAGAGTGACTAGTGCACTATTTTTGAGAAGAGCACTATGGACCCTGGTCCATAGTGGGTGGCATGTGGGACGTAGCCCTACTCTGTGGTGCTGTAGTGTTTTTCCCTCTCGCTGGTCTGACTGATGCAGTTACTCACCATGAAAAACAACCCACTCTGTAAAATTACATTGAATCAGACAGATAACATAAATTACCTCAGATTTACTGCCATTTTTCTCTGCCTTTTAGGCCTAACAGAGATTTTTTTTTTTTTTAAAGGAGACTGCAAAAAAACACACACACACCTTCCTTTCCGAACTTCACAGAAATCCCTCAAAAAGTCACAAGTAATAATGGACAACTTTTGGAAGCAATCAAAAAGAAAAGCTGAAACTGTTACACATGCAGGCTTAGTTTCCAACAGCATAATGATTCAGAGATCTGAAAACAAGCGGTTGGTTCATTTTCTCCATACGTTGGAGCAGAGGTTGGGTCAGAGATGGTAAAACCATTTGGATCAGAAGGGGGGGGGGGGGGGGCAACTGTAATAGTGATAGGGGGAGAAGGAAAAATATATATTATCGACAGCTGCATATCACAATATTATTTTTGAATGATATGGATATTTGACTAAGTATGAATGTGTATTTATTTGAGTTTTTGCTTTGTAGCACCTAACAGATGAAACATTATGGCGTCTTAAAAAGGAAGCAGGCTAAAGGCAAAATGTCACAAATATTCCACAACTTTAATTTATTATCTCAGTTATGATTTAAAATACAATACATGTCAACATTCCTTCCTCCAAAGGACCCTTCTATAGAGTCAATTGTGAAAATTCATGGTCCTGTTTTGTTCTAGTTTCGTGAGGAAAGAGCTTTCCTGGTCAGGTGAAAGAGCAACGCCTTTCCTGGTCAGGTGACAGAGTAACGCCTTTCCTGGTCAGGTGACAGAGCAACGCCTTTCCTGGTCAGGTGAAAGAGCAACGCCTTTCCTGGTCAGGTGAAAGAGCAACGCCTTTCCTGGTCAGGTGAAAGAGCAACGCCTTTCCTGGTCAGGTGAAAGAGCAACGCCTTTCCTGGTCAGGTGAAAGAGCAACGCCTTTCCTGGTCAGGTGAAAGAGCAACGCCTTTCCTGGTCAGGTGACAGAGCAACGCCTTTCCTGGTCAGGTGACAGAGCAACGCCTTTCCTGGTCAGGTGACAGAGCAACGCCTTTCCTGGTCAGGTGACAGAGCAACGCCTTTCCTGGTCAGGTGACAGAGCAACGCCTTTCCTGGTCAGGTGACAGAGAAACGCCTTCCCTGGTCAGGTGACAGAGCAACGCCTTTCCTGGTCAGGTGAAAGAGCAACGCCTTTCCTGGTCAGGTGACAGAGCAACGCCTTTCCTGGTCAGGTGACAGAGCAACGCCTTCCCTGGTCAGGTGACAGAGCAACGCCTTCCCTGGTCAGGTGACAGAGCAACGCCTTTCCTGGTCAGGTGACAGAGCAACGCCTTCCTGGTCAGGTGACAGAGCAACGCCTTCCCTGGTCAGGTGACAGAGCAACGCCTTCCCTGGTCAGGTGACAGAGCAACGCCTTCCCTGGTCAGGTGACAGAGCAACGCCTTCCCTGGTCAGGTGACAGAGCAACGCCTTTCCTGGTCAGGTGACAGAGCAACGCCTTTCCTGCTTTCGTTCTGTCACTCATTCTCCTTTAAATGCGAGGGAAAACATCCTGTTGTTGATGTTTTGATGACAGGCAGCTAGACATAAAGCAGGTCCATCATTACTAAGCCCTTCAGTCATCTCTCTCTCCCCCTTTCGCCCCCACTCCCTCTCCATCTCCATCTCTCGCAGCACTCTATTGGTCTTCACCTCATCCGCCCATTCCTGCTCATCACAGCATTACCATGGAGACACTGACATGCAGCTCATGGTTTTTTACTAAACCACCCCCCCAGTTCACTCCTGATTCCGGGATTTCTGACATCCCTGACTTCAACCGGGAATTCAGAAAAATCTGGGTAAAGTTCCCAGAAAGTTTCTGAAATGTTGCAACCTAAGACTCAACGTTCCTATTCTTATGTTTTCCTATTTCTTATTGTTGTTGCATTGTCAAGAAAGGAGCCTGAAAGTAAACATTTAGTTGGATGAGAGATAGAGAAGATACATAAGATACATATCTACACACATCTTATCTACACACAATGTGCACCATGTACATACAACTAGTGAAACATGTTGGTTTTCCCCATAGCATTATAACTAACATAAATACTGCCTTTTAGCCTACCAGTGATAAAGGAGCAATGGAACACCTTCCTAATCAAACTTTTCCTTGTTAAAACTGGGACTTTGCTCATTAGTTGCTGAATGGCCAAACCCCCCAAAATAACTTTTGTTATATGGGACAAATTGTTCATTCATCTTCTGCCGATCTACCATTCCAGTGTTTAATTGCTATATTGTAATTACGTGGCCACCATGGCCTATTTATTTCCTTAATTTACCTAATTTGCACTCACTGTATATAGACTTTTTGTTTTCTTTTGTTCTACTGTATTATTGACTGTATGTTTTGTTTATTCCATGTGTAACTCTGTGTTGTTGTATTTGTCGAACTGCTTTGCTTTATCTTGGCCAGGTCGCAGTTGCAAATGAGAACTTGTTCTCAACTAGCCTACCTGGTTAAATAAAGGGGAAATAAAAATACATTAAAAAGTCCTAAACCTGAGTGTTGACTTTACAAACATCTTATAGTTATGGATTGGGGGAGGGGAGAACTGCATTGGGCTTTATACAATGTTGTCAACCAAGGAACCAAGACTAGATAGGTGGATGCTTCTCTATTTAAAATCTGAAAGTTAAGTGACATTCAAGGAACAGCTGAAATTCTATATTGAGTCATGATGCATGAATCTAATTGAACACGAGTTAGATTATCTAGCTGTAGTCCCCATGAGGATTCCACAGGTTTCAGATGATACAGGCCTATATGTAACCTACAATCTGACAGAACCGACAAAATGACCCTTGGTGGATTTCAACACTGGCTTCTAATGCAACTGTGAGCCTTTTATTTGGAATGATGATTAATATTATGCATTAGACCTTTTAGATTGAAGTTTAAACATCGTAACAAATGTACACAGGGCAATGTTGCAGTTGATTCAGCTGGCTACTTCAGAGCGCTGATACTGGTTTTTTTTGTTGTTCCATCCTGTGGCATCTCGTGCTACAGCATTTTTTCCTCGAGCGATACCTTCCTTTACAACATTGTTGCAACACACATTCCATACTACGTTCAAACCACATAGGTCAAGTTTCTACTAAAACGCAGCAACTATGTAACCATTAAAAGACAAGTAACGAAAAGTAAGACTATTTTTTTAATGGGTGTTTCCGCACATTCCGGTCTGAAAAAAGGTTGGCTTTAACCCCATGATAACAAAGCTATAACACTAGCACCGTGTCGGTTGTGAACAGCGAGTGATAGGCTGAGTAGTGCTAGCCGCTTTGCACGTCCATAAACTTTTATGCTAAATAAACTTTAAAGAAAGCTCAACCTCTGGAAAAATAGATACAAAATAGTCAACTTACCGAGCGATGTATGACACTAAAGAGCTTGAAGGAAAAATGTTCGCAGTCCGACTATCCTACAGAAGCGTAAACAGACGAAACAAAACGTCATCGCATCCACAATAGAACATCTTAAAGTTGACCGCTGCCGCGAGACTGTCGGAAAGGATGCAACAGGTTAATGTCCTCACGACAACGTATTCGATCAAAAAATATATATATATCCGTTAAAGATCATGTGGTTAAAAGCAACAAAATCCTGCGTTGAAAAATAATAATAATTTTAAACAGTCGTGGCGGGTTTGCCTGTCAATCCCCAGTTTGTTCGGCGAAGCCCAGTAACCATTACTGCTTATGAGCGTTTTCCTTCTCCAGTCCCCTCCCTTCTCCCGTCTAGCTGTGGCGGACTGGGAGGAACCAGACGCCATATTCACACTGTTCATTGGCTCTTTGCAGGGGGACCGTCTTCGTCATATAAGCATCTGAGACGTCTCTATAGTTACCCTCAACTGGGAGGAAGATACTGTACAGTAGGCTAAGGCTACTAATGTTGATATAGGTGTACCAGTACTCTTTTGGTCAAGTATAAAATCTGTCCAATGTTTTCCATATGTGGTTTTCTAGGGATAGGGGGTAGCCATTCATTGTGGGTATTATTGAACAGTGGTATACAGTATATTTGTACAAAGGTCTGAGTAATTAACAATAGCTGGACCCTTGAATCCAAGCATTTTGGCAGGTCAACAAATAGAAACAACTAAATAACAAACGTAAAGTAATAGTGCATTTAAACTCTCTCTCGCTCCACTCCAATGTCTGGCGTGGATATTCTTCAGTGAGCCTACCACAGAGGCTGCTAGGAATGGGCTACCGTATACTTACAGTATCTCTCCCCACTCCTCCACACAAACGCACGATGTTCTCACTTCTTTCTTTCTCTCTTGTTCTCTGTCTCACGCTCACTCTCATACACTTTCTCTCACTCGTTTTCTCACTTTTTAACAAACAACTATCAATCGTTGTAGTCCTATTGACACAATACGAGTGCTTTTGGGGGTCTATTTCGGCCATAGTTACTCGTGAGGAAAGTAGCACGTCATTTCACCACTTTCAGTGACTAACAAGAGAAGAATGAGGTTTCACACCACAAATGGCGGGGTATGAAGGGAAGAAATAGGCTCAACTCTGGTTCTGTTGTTTTTCTTAAGCCTCTACATTTCTCTTTCAGAAACATTATCCAGAGCAGCAGAAAGTGAGCTATTTCCAAGCAGACCACAAAATGTTTGTTTCAAGACATTTTTTTCCCACAAAATTTAAATCAGAGCACAGCAAATAGGCTAAGTGATTAAATACTGTACTGTACTGTGTTATGCTGTAATCCAACATAATCCACTTGTCCTTTAACTTCTTCTTTATCTGCACTGTAAACTATTTGTAACTTTTGACCACAATATAGATGATGATTCAAGTTTTGTATTTTAATGAGAGAACATCATACCCACAAGGGATGGGGGCAGGCTAGGCTATTTTAAACCATACGTTGTTAGAACCTGTGGACCGAAGGAAAGCATTTGCCAGCAGTGCCTGTAGACCAAAGCTCATTAAACCTCTAATGACATGGATGATGGTAAATACAGGAGTAGGAGTGGAAGGAGAGAATATATCGTGGTACAGTCTATTGGTAATTTTTTATATTTTTAGTTATTTAACCTTTATTTAACTGGGCAAGTCAGTTAAGAACATATTCTTAATTACAATGACGGCCTACCCCGACGTCGCTAGGCCAATTGTGCGCCGCCCTATGGGAATCCCAATCACGGCCGGCTGTGATAAAGCCTGGATAATTGGTCATCTGGGATTCACAGATGTATCCTTTGACGAAACCATACATTTCAATAAGTAGCACAAAACTTTTACGAACTTAAATGTAAACTTTCAAAATATTATCAGAAGCATAAACCATATTGTATTGTATATGTACTCTATATGCCCTATATGTCAATCAAAATATCGACAAACAACAAAAACATTTTTAACATTTCAGTTAAAAATAGCAGCTATGAGCACTGCCACATCAACTGTTTTGTTTGGAAATGTGATGCCATCTATCCATCCAGTCAGTCAGGAAGTAATTCAGCATCAAGCACTTCCTCAGTTTGCACTGGGCTGACCGTTTCAAACTCATTATTTGCCATCTAGTGGTTTTTTAAATCATTGCAAGCAGGATGTGTTAACAGACTTAGTGCATATTCTGCTCAATGAGGCCAACTTCATTCACGCATTGGGGAGGGGTATCTTTCAGGAATGTGTCAATTGTACAGATACAAACTCATATTAACTTATTACTATCGGATTTGTAACTGTGTGTGTGTTTGTTTATTTGTTATTCTCAGGTTAGCTCTGCCTTCCTGAGAATTTGGTCATGTCCTTTTGTGTTAATGACATTATTTCTTGTTTGTTTTTTAATGTATTTCAGATTCAGATCTACTTTATTATCCCATCACGGGGAAATTAATTTGGTCATGTGCTTATTAAAAATACGGTACATAAAACACGAAAACACAGAAACGACAAAATATAATGAATTGAAAGTGCCATGGCTACACGTTTAAAGTGAAAGTGCCATATGTGCTGTGTACTGGAGGGACCAACACACTATATTTATTAAACAGCCTAATGGCTGTTGGAGTAAAAGAGTCCCCATATCTGTCTGTTTTCTTTTTCTTTTGAAGAACTCTCTTTCCTCTTGTCCAGCTGCTGCTGTGACTGAGTTTTGAGTGAAGGGAGGTGAGTACTGTCCTGTAAAATGCTTTCATGTTTTAGAAGGATGAGTTTTGAGTGAAAGGGAGGTGAGTACTGTCCTGTAAAATGCTTTCACGTTTTAGAAGGATGAGTTTTGAGTGAAGGGAGGTGAGTACTGTCCTGTAAAATGCTTTCATGTTTTAGAAGGATGAGTTTTGAGTGAAGGGAGGTGAGTACTGTCCTGTAAAATGCTTTCACGTTTTAGAAGGATGAGTTTTGAGTGAAGGGAGGTGAGTACTGTCCTGTAAAATGCTTTCACGTTTTAGAAGGATGAGTTTTGAGTGAAGGGAGGTGAGTACTGTCCTGTAAAATGCTTTCACGTTTTTAGAAGGATGAGTTTTGAGTGAAAGGGAGGTGAGTACTGTCCTGTAAAATGCTTTCACGTTTCAGAAGGATGAGTTTTGAGTGAAGGAGGTGAGTACTGTCCTGTAAAATGCTTTCACGTTTTAGAAGGATGAGTTTTGAGTGAAAGGGAGGTGAGTACTGTCCTGTAAAATGCTTTCACGTTTTAGAAGGATGAGTTTTGAGTGAAAGGGAGGTGAGTACTGTCCTGTAAAATGCTTTCATGTTTTAGAAGGATGAGTTTTGAGTGAAGGGAGGTGAGTACTGTCCTGTAAAATGCTTTCATGTTTTAGAAGGATGAGTTTTGAGTGAAGGGAGGTGAGTACTGTCCTGTAAAATGCTTTCATGTTTTAGAAGGATGAGTTTTGAGTGAAGGAGGTGAGTACTGTCCTGTAAAATGCTTTCACGTTTTAGAAGGATGAGTTTTGAGTGAAGGGAGGTGAGTACTGTCCTGTAAAATGCTTTCATGTTTTAGAAGGATGAGTTTTGAGTGAAGGAGGTGAGTACTGTCCTGTAAAATGCTTTCACGTTTTAGAAGGATGAGTTTTGAGTGAAGGGAGGTGAGTACTGTCCTGTAAAATGCTTTCACGTTTTTAGAAGGATGAGTTTTGAGTGAAGGAGGTGAGTACTGTCCTGTAAAATGCTTTCACGTTTTTAGAAGGATGAGTTTTGAGTGAAAGGGAGGTGAGTACTGTCCTGTAAAATGCTTTCACGTTTCAGAAGGATGAGTTTTGAGTGAAGGAGGTGAGTACTGTCCTGTAAAATGCTTTCACGTTTTAGAAGGATGAGTTTTGAGTGAAAGGGAGGTGAGTACTGTCCTGTAAAATGCTTTCACGTTTTAGAAGGATGAGTTTTGAGTGAAAGGGAGGTGAGTACTGTCCTGTAAAATGCTTTCATGTTTTAGAAGGATGAGTTTTGAGTGAAGGGAGGTGAGTACTGTCCTGTAAAATGCTTTCATGTTTTAGAAGGATGAGTTTTGAGTGAAGGGAGGTGAGTACTGTCCTGTAAAATGCTTTCATGTTTTAGAAGGATGAGTTTTGAGTGAAGGAGGTGAGTACTGTCCTGTAAAATGCTTTCACGTTTTAGAAGGATGAGTTTTGAGTGAAGGGAGGTGAGTACTGTCCTGTAAAATGCTTTCATGTTTTAGAAGGATGAGTTTTGAGTGAAGGAGGTGAGTACTGTCCTGTAAAATGCTTTCACGTTTTAGAAGGATGAGTTTTGAGTGAAGGGAGGTGAGTACTGTCCTGTAAAATGCTTTCACGTTTTTAGAAGGATGAGTTTTGAGTGAAGGAGGTGAGTACTGTCCTGTAAAATGCTTTCACGTTTTTAGAAGGATGAGTTTTGAGTGAAAGGGAGGTGAGTACTGTCCTGTAAAATGCTTTCACGTTTCAGAAGGATGAGTTTTGAGTGAAGGAGGTGAGTACTGTCCTGTAAAATGCTTTCACGTTTTAGAAGGATGAGTTTTGAGTGAAAGGGAGGTGAGTACTGTCCTGTAAAATGCTTTCACGTTTTAGAAGGATGAGTTTTGAGTGAAAGGGAGGTGAGTACTGTCCTGTAAAATGCTTTCATGTTTTAGAAGGATGAGTTTTGAGTGAAGGGAGGTGAGTACTGTCCTGTAAAATGCTTTCATGTTTTAGAAGGATGAGTTTTGAGTGAAGGGAGGTGAGTACTGTCCTGTAAAATGCTTTCATGTTTTAGAAGGATGAGTTTTGAGTGAAGGAGGTGAGTACTGTCCTGTAAAATGCTTTCACGTTTTAGAAGGATGAGTTTTGAGTGAAGGGAGGTGAGTACTGTCCTGTAAAATGCTTTCATGTTTTAGAAGGATGAGTTTTGAGTGAAGGAGGTGAGTACTGTCCTGTAAAATGCTTTCACGTTTTAGAAGGATGAGTTTTGAGTGAAGGGAGGTGAGTACTGTCCTGTAAAATGCTTTCACGTTTTTAGAAGGATGAGTTTTGAGTGAAGGAGGTGAGTACTGTCCTGTAAAATGCTTTCACGTTTCAGAAGGATGAGTTTTGAGTGAAAGGGAGGTGAGTACTGTCCTGTAAAATGCTTTCACGTTTTAGAAGGATGAGTTTTGAGTGAAGGAGGTGAGTACTGTCCTGTAAAATGCTTTCACGTTTCAGAAGGATGAGTTTTGAGTGAAGGGAGGTGAGTACTGTCCTGTAAAATGCTTTCACGTTTCAGAAGGATGAGTTTTGAGTGAAGGAGGTGAGTACTGTCCTGTAAAATGCTTTCACGTTTTTAGAAGGATGAGTTTTGAGTGAAGGAGGTGAGTACTGTCCTGTAAAATGCTTTCACGTTTTTAGAAGGATGAGTTTTGAAATGCTGAAAGGATGAGTTTTGTGAAGGGAGGTACTGTCCTGTAAAATGCTTTCACGTTTTTAGAAGGATGAGTTTTGAGTGAAGGAGGTGAGTACTGTCCTGTAAAATGCTTTCACGTTTTTAGAAGGATGAGTTTTGAGTGAAGGAGGTGAGTACTGTCCTGTAAAATGCTTTCACGTTTTTAGAAGGATGAGTTTTGAGTGAAAGGGAGGTGAGTACTGTCCTGTAAAATGCTTTCACGTTTTTAGAAGGATGAGTTTTGAGTGAGGGAGGTGAGTACTGTCCTGTAAAATGCTTTCACGTTTTAGAAGGATGAGTTTTGAGTGAAAGGGAGGTGAGTACTGTCCTGTAAAATGCTTTCACGTTTCAGAAGGATGAGTTTTGAGTGAAGGAGGTGAGTACTGTCCTGTAAAATGCTTTCACGTTTTTAGAAGGATGAGTTTTGAGTGAAGGAGGTGAGTACTGTCCTGTAAAATGCTTTCACGTTTTTAGAAGGATGAGTTTTGAGTGAAGGAGGTGAGTACTGTCCTGTAAAATGCTTTCAGAAGGATGAGTTTTTAGAAGGATGAGTTTTGTAAAATGCTTTCAGTGAAGGAGGTGAGTACTGTCCTGTAAAATGCTTTCACGTTTCAGAAGGATGAGTTTTGAGTGAAGGAGGTGAGTACTGTCCTGTAAAATGCTTTCACGTTTTAGAAGGATGAGTTTTGAGTGAAGGGAGGTGAGTACTGTCCTGTAAAATGCTTTCACGTTTTAGAAGGATGAGTTTTGAGTGAAGGGAGGTGAGTACTGTCCTGTAAAATGCTTTCACGTTTTAGAAGGATGAGTTTTGAGTGAAGGGAGGTGAGTACTGTCCTGTAAAATGCTTTCACGTTTTAGAAGGATGAGTTTTGAGTGAAGGGAGGTGAGTACTGTCCTGTAAAATGCTTTCACGTTTTTAGAAGGATGAGTTTTGAGTGAAAGGGAGGTGAGTACTGTCCTGTAAAATGCTTTCACGTTTCAGAAGGATGAGTTTTGAGTGAAAGGGAGGTGAGTACTGTCCTGTAAAATGCTTTCACGTTTTTAGAAGGATGAGTTTTGAGTGAAAGGGAGGTGAGTACTGTCCTGTAAAATGCTTTCAGTACTGTCCTGTAAAATGCTTTCACGTTTTTAGAAGGATGAGTTTTGAGTGAAGGAGGTGAGTAATGTCCTGTAAAATGCTTTCACGTTTCAGAAGGATGAGTTTTGAGTGAAAGGGAGGTGAGTACTGTCCTGTAAAATGCTTTCACGTTTTAGAAGGATGAGTTTTGAGTGAAAGGGAGGTGAGTACTGTCCTGTAAAATGCTTTCACGTTTCAGAAGGATGAGTTTTGAGTGAAGGAGGTGAGTACTGTCCTGTAAAATGCTTTCACGTTTCAGAAGGATGAGTTTTGAGTGAAATACTGTCCTGTAAAATGCTTTCACGTTTTAGAAGGATGAGTTTTGAGTGAAGGAGGTGAGTACTGTCCTGTAAAATGCTTTCACGTTTTAGAAGGATGAGTTTTGTCCTGTAAAATGAAGGATGAGTTTTGTGAGGTACTGTCCTGTAAAATGCTTTCACGTTTTTAGAAGGATGAGTTTTGAGTGAAAGGGAGGTGAGTACTGTCCTGTAAAATGCTTTCACGTTTCAGAAGGATGAGTTTTGAGTGAAGGAGGTGAGTACTGTCCTGTAAAATGCTTTCACGTTTTTAGAAGGATGAGTTTTGAGTGAAGGAGGTGAGTACTGTCCTGTAAAATGCTTTCACGTTTTTAGAAGGATGAGTTTTGAGTGAAAGGGAGGTGAGTACTGTCCTGTAAAATGCTTTCACGTTTTTAGAAGGATGAGTTTTGAGTGAGGGAGGTGAGTACTGTCCTGTAAAATGCTTTCACGTTTTAGAAGGATGAGTTTTGAGTGAAAGGGAGGTGAGTACTGTCCTGTAAAATGCTTTCACGTTTCAGAAGGATGAGTTTTGAGTGAAGGGAGGTGAGTACTGTCCTGTAAAATGCTTTCACGTTTCAGAAGGATGAGTTTTGAGTGAAGGAGGTGAGTAATGTCCTGTAAAATGCTTTCACGTTTTTAGAAGGATGAGTTTTGAGTGAAGGAGGTGAGTACTGTCCTGTAAAATGCTTTCACGTTTTAGAAGGATGAGTTTTGAGTGAAGGAGGTGAGTACTGTCCTGTAAAATGCTTTCACGTTTTAGAAGGATGAGTTTTGAGTGAAGGAGGTGAGTACTGTCCTGTAAAATGCTTTCACGTTTTAGAAGGATGAGTTTTGAGTGAAGGGAGGTGAGTACTGTCCTGTAAAATGCTTTCACGTTTTAGAAGGATGAGTTTTGAGTGAAAGGGAGGTGAGTACTGTCCTGTAAAATGCTTTCACGTTTCAGAAGGATGAGTTTTGAGTGAAAGGGAGGTGAGTACTGTCCTGTAAAATGCTTTCACGTTTTTAGAAGGATGAGTTTTGAGTGAAAGGGAGGTGAGTACTGTCCTGTAAAATGCTTTCACGTTTTTAGAAGGATGAGTTTTGAGTGAAGGAGGTGAGTAATGTCCTGTAAAATGCTTTCACGTTTCAGAAGGATGAGTTTTGAGTGAAAGGGAGGTGAGTACTGTCCTGTAAAATGCTTTCACAGGAAGGATGAGTTTTGAGAAGGATGAGTTTTGAGTGAAAGGGAGGTGAGTACTGTCCTGTAAAATGCTTTCAAAATGCTTTCACGTTTCAGAAGGATGAGTTTTGAGTGAAGGAGGTGAGTACTGTCCTGTAAAATGCTTTCACGTTTTAGAAGGATGAGTTTTGAGTGAAAGGGAGGTGAGTACTGTCCTGTAAAATGCTTTCACGTTTTAGAAGGATGAGTTTTGAGTGAAGGAGGTGAGTACTGTCCTGTAAAATGCTTTCACGTTTCAGAAGGATGAGTTTTGAGTGAAGGGAGGTGAGTACTGTCCTGTAAAATGCTTTCACGTTTCAGAAGGATGAGTTTTGAGTGAAGGAGGTGAGTACTGTCCTGTAAAATGCTTTCACGTTTTTAGAAGGATGAGTTTTGAGTGAAGGAGGTGAGTACTGTCCTGTAAAATGCTTTCACGTTTTTAGAAGGATGAGTTTTGAGTGAAAGGGAGGTGAGTACTGTCCTGTAAAATGCTTTCACGTTTCAGAAGGATGAGTTTTGAGTGAAGGAGGTGAGTACTGTCCTGTAAAATGCTTTCACGTTTTTAGAAGGATGAGTTTTGAGTGAAGGAGGTGAGTACTGTCCTGTAAAATGCTTTCACGTTTTTAGAAGGATGAGTTTTGAGTGAAAGGGAGGTGAGTACTGTCCTGTAAAATGCTTTCACGTTTTTAGAAGGATGAGTTTTGTAAAATGTGAGGGAGGTTTTGAGTACTGTCCTGTAAAATGCTTTCACGTTTTAGAAGGATGAGTTTTGAGTGAAAGGGAGGTGAGTACTGTCCTGTAAAATGCTTTCACGTTTCAGAAGGATGAGTTTTGAGTGAAGGGAGGTGAGTACTGTCCTGTAAAATGCTTTCACGTTTCAGAAGGATGAGTTTTGAGTGAAGGAGGTGAGTACTGTCCTGTAAAATGCTTTCAAAATGTTTTTTTTAGAAGGATGAGTTTTGAGTGAAGGAGGTGAGTACTGTCCTGTAAAATGCTTTCACGTTTTTAGAAGGATGAGTTTTGAGTGAAGGAGGTGAGTACTGTCCTGTAAAATGCTTTCACGTTTTTAGAAGGATGAGTTTTGAGTGAAGGAGGTGAGTACTGTCCTGTAAAATGCTTTCACGTTTCAGAAGGATGAGTTTTGAGTGAAGGGAGGTGAGTACTGTCCTGTAAAATGCTTTCACGTTTCAGGAGGATGAGTTTTGAGTGAAAGGGAGGTGAGTACTGTCCTGTAAAATGCTTTCACGTTTAGAAGGATGAGTTTTGAGTGAAAGGGAGGTGAGTACTGTCCTGTAAAATGCTTTCACGTTTTAGAAGGATGAGTTTACAGGCTGGAGGATGATTCTTGATCTATACCAATTATCCTTCCCGCAGTCTTAATCACGCGCTGAAGCTTGACTTGGTCTTGCACTCGTATGTTTCCAAACACGCATATTAAATCTAATCAAATCAAATTTGATTTGTCACATACATGTGTTTTGAAGATGTTATTGTAAGTGTAGCAAAATGCTTGTGGTTCTTGTTCCAACAATGCAGCAATATCTAACAATTTCACAACAAATACCTAATACACACAGATCTAAGTAATGGAAGGGAATTAAGAATATACAGTTGAAGTCGGAAGTTCACATAAACCTTAGCCAAATACATTTAAACTCAGTTTTTAAACATTCCTGACATTTAATCCAAGTAAAAACTCCCTGCTTTAGGTCAGTTAGGATCACCACTATATTTTAAGAATGTGAAATGTCAGAATTTCATCACATACACTCAATTAGCATTTGATAGCATTGCCTTGAACAATTTAACCTTGGGTCAAACATTTCGGGTGGCCTTCCACAAGCATCCCTCAATACGTTGGGTGAATTTTGGCCCATTCCTCCTGACAGAGCTGGTGTAGCTGAGTCAGGTTTGTAGGCCTCCTTGCTCACACACGCTTTTTCAATTCTGCCCACAAATTTTCCACAGGATTGAGGTCAGGGCTTTGTGATGGCCACTCCAATACCTTGACTTTGTTGTCCTTAAGCCATTTTTCCACAACTTTGGAAGTATGCTTGGGGTCATTGGACATCAGACTTGAGGACATTTCTCCAAAAAGTACAATCTTTGTCCCCATGTGCAGTTGCAAACCGTAGTCTGGATTTTTTATGGCGGTTTTTTAGCAGTGGCTTCTTCCTTGCTGAGCCAATTTACAGTTTATGTACCTGTTTCCTCCAGCATCTTCACAAGGTCCTTTGCTGTTGTTCTGGGATTGATTTTCACTTTTCGCACCAAAGTACGTTCATCTCTAGGAGACAGAACGCATCTCCTTCCTGAGGGCTGCGTGGTCCCATGGTGTTTATACCTGTGTACTATTGTTTGTACAGATGAACATGGTACCTTCAGGCGTTTGGAAATTGCTTCCAAAGATGAACCAGACTTGTGGAAGTCTACCATTTTTTTCTGAGGTCTTGGCTGATTTCTTTTGTTTTTCCCATGATGTCAAGCAAAAAGGCACTGAGTTTGAAGGTAGGTCTTGATATACATCCACACGTACACCTCCAATTGACTCAAATTATGTCAATTAGCCTATCAGAAGCTTCTAAAACTATGACATCATTTTCTGGAATATTCCAAGCTGTTTAAAGGCACAGTCAATTTAGTGTATGTAAACGTCTGACCCACTGGAATTGTGATATAGTGAATTATAAGTGAAATAATCTGTCTGTAAACAATTATTGGAAAAAGTACTTGTGTCATTCACAAAATAGATGTCCTAACCGACTTGCCAAAAACTATAGTTTGTTAACAAGAATTTTATGGAGTGGTTGAAAGACGAGTTTTAACGACTCCAAACTAAGTATATGTAAACATCCGACTTCAACTGTATAAATATATGGACGAGCATATCAGACCAATAGACAGCACGCTCGGCAGAGGTCTTGGCTGATTTTCTTTTGATTTTCCCAAGATGTCAAGCAAAGAGGCACTGAGTTTGAAGGTAGGCCTTGAAATACATCCACAGGTACACCTCAAATTGACTCAAATGACTATTTGCCTCATGACTCCTGCATGCTTTGTTGTACAACAAACTTTCTTTACCCAACCATGGGACAGACTATATTTGTTCCCACACTCGGGACTCTGACTCGCTATTGGTTACACAGACATTTGGCCTCCTATCGAATTGTAACCATGACCAATCCAGATGTGTTGGTCATTACTGAGATGTGGTTAAAGAAGAGTATTTTGAATACTGATGTTAACCTTTCTGGTTATAACCTTTTTCGGCAAAACAGATCTTCCAAAGGTGGTGGAGTGGCAATCTTTACCAAGGATCACCTTCAGTGCTCGGTTGTCTCCACCAAGTCTCTCCCTAAACAATTTTGATTTGCTGGTTTTAAGCATTCAACTTTCAAATAGCTCTTTGTTGACTGTTGCTGTGTGCTATCGTCCTCCATCCGCACCGGCCTGTACCCTACTTGCCTTAATTTTAAGCTCTCTCCTGGCCCCGTACACGGCATCTGAATTTGTCTTGCTAGGTGACCTAAACTGGGACATGCTTAAACCACCTGACCAAGTCCTAAAGCAATGGGACTCCCTAAATCTTTCTCAGATTATCACCAATCCCACAAGGCGTGACTCCAAACACCCAGAAAAGGCTACTCTCCTTCATGTTATCCTCACAAATAATCTTGATAGGTATCAGTCTGGTGTTTTCTGTAATGACCTTAAGTATTCCCTGTTTTGCAGCCTGTGTTCCTAATGGCTGCTCAGTGAAACGCCCTGTCCTGATTGGTTATAGACGCTTGATAAAAAGCAAGCCTTCATGAACTGGCCTCTATAAAATGATATAGAATCAGTTTGATGCCCTATGTTGGACTTTCTTCTTTGACATTTTCAGTGGAGTGAAAGGCTCAGCACACGCACACTCAGGCTGACTGGCTCTCATTCAGGCAAATGAGAAATAAGTGCACTCAGGCTATCCGGAAGACCAAAGTTAGTTACTAAAAGAAGAAAGGGTCTAAACCACCTGACCCAGATGTTTTTTGGGGGTAAAGTTTTAGGAGCTCATTCAGCACCTCGGACTCAGTGACTGCCTGCAGGGAGAAACTTTGTAGCGGGGCAGGGGGAAAAGAGGGAGAAGCATCGGGGACAGTCGCATTAGAAGGGATGGGAGATGAGGAAATGTTGGACTGGCAAGGAGGCATGGCTGAGTCAAATAGGAATCCTGACTTAATGAAGTGGTGATTAAAGAGCTCAGCCAACGTTCTTCTTGTCAGTAACAACCACATCATCAACATTAAGGGACATTGGCAGCTGTGAGGAGGAGGGTTTATTCTTCAGGTCTTTAATGATGTTTTCCAGAACTTCTTGGGGTTAGACCCACAGAGAGAGAATTGCTTCTTTAAGGTTACTGCCCCTATTATCGCCATGCATATCTCTGACCTTTTTAACCAGTCTCTCCTCTCTGGGGAGGTTCCCATTGCTTGGAAGGCAGCCACGGTTAGACCTTTATTTAAAGGGGAAGATCAAGCTGATCCTAACTGTTACAGGTCTATTTCTATTTTGCCCTGTTTATCAAAAGTGTTGGAAAAACTTGTCAATAATCAACTAATTGGTTTTCTTGATGTCTATAGTTTTCTCTCTGGTGTGCAATCTGGTTTCGGCTCAGGTTATGGATGTGTCACTGCAACCTTAAAGGTCCTCAATGATGTCACCATTGCCCTTGATTCTAAGCAATGTTGTGCTGCTATTTTTATTGACTTGGCCAAAGCTTTTGGCACGGTAGACCATTCCATTCTTGTGGGCCGGCTAAGGAGTATTGATGTCTCAGAGGGGTCTTTGGCCTGGTTTGCTAACTACCTCTCAAAGAGTGCAGGGTATAAAATCAGAACATCTGCTGTCTCAGCCACTGCCTGCCACCAAGGGAGTACCCCAAGGGTCAATCCTAGGCCCCACGCTCTTCTCAAATAACATCAACAACATAGCTCAGGCAGTAGGAAGCTCTCTCATCCATGTATATGCAGATGATACAGTCTTATACTCAGCTGGCCCCTCCCCGGAATTTGTGTTCAATGCTTTAAACAAAGCTTTCTTAGTGCCCAACAAGCTTTCTCTACCCTAAACCTTGTTCTGAACACCTCCAAAACAAAGGTTGTGGTTTGGTAAGAAGAATTCCCCTCTCCCCCAGGTGTGATTACTACCTCGGAGGGTTAAGATCTTGAGGTAGTCACCTCATACAAGTATTTGAGAGTATGGCTAGACGGTACACTGTCCTTCTCTTAACACATATCAAAGCTGCAGGCTAAAGTTAAATCTAGACTTGGTTTCCTCTATTGTAATCGCTCCTCTTTCACCACAGCTGTCAAACTAACCCTGATTCAGATGACCATCCTACCCATGGTAGATTACGGAGACATAATTTATAGATCGGCAGGTAAGGGTGCTCTCAAAAAACTAGATGTTCTTTACGACCAATGCTCCTTATAGGACACATCACTGCACTCTATACTCCTCTGTAAACTGGTCATCTCTGTATACCTGTCGCAAGAATCCCTGGTTGATACTTATTTTTAAAACCCTCATAGGCCTCTAAGGCCTCACTCCCCCCTATCTGAGATATCTACTGCAGCCCGCATCCTCCACATACAACACCCGTTCTGCCAGTCACATTCTGTTAAAGGTCCCCAAAGCACCAGGGTGACTCCTCTTTTCAGTTTGCTGCAGCTAGCGACGGGAACAAGCTGCAACAAACACTCAAACTGGACAGTTTTATCTCAATCTCTTCAATCATGGACACTCTTACTGACAGTTGTGGCTGCTTTGCGTGATGTATTGTTGTCTCTACCTTCTTGCCCTTTGTGCTGTTGTCTGTGCCCAATAATAGTTGTACCATGTATTGTGCTACTACCATGTTGTGTTGCTACCATGTTGTTGTCCTGTTGTGTTGCTACCATGTTGCTACCATGTTGTTGTCATGTTGTGTTGCTACCATGTTGTGTTGCTACCATGTTGTTGTCATGTTGTGTTGCTACCATGTTGTTGTCATGTTGTGTTGCTACCATGTTGTTGTCCTGTTGTGTTGCTACCATGTTGTTGTCATGTTGTGTTGCTACCATGTTGTTGTCATGTTGTGTTGCTACCATGTTGTTGTCCTATTGTGTTGCTATCATGTTGTTGTCATGTTGTGTTGCCACCATGTTGTTGTCATGTTGTGTTGCTACCATGCTGTGTTGTCATGTGTTGCTGCCTTGCAATGTTGTTGTCTTAGGTCTCTCTTTATGTAGTGTTGTCTCTCATGTCGTGATGTGTTTTGTCCTATATTTATATATTATTATTATTTTTTATCCCAGCCCGGTCCCCGCAGGAGGCCTTTTGCCTTTTGGTAGGCAGTCATTGTAAATAAGAATTTGTTCTTAACTGACTTGCCTAGTTAAATAAAGGTTAAAAAAAAATCTATACAAAAATACATTAAAACGGTTCAGTTTGCGTAAAAAAATAAAAACACATCTTTAGCTTTGCACAGGCACAGTCATTGAATTTGAGCTGTGGCGTGTCGCCTACACTATGTTTGCATTCTTAAATGTTTATAGAATCAAAAAAGGAAAGCTGTGTGTGTGTGTGTGGGCTGATGAGTGAGGCCTACTGATATGGCCATACTCAGAGGGAGGAAGGTGCAGGATCAGAGAGAAAGGAAGAGAGAGAGAGAGGGGGTAGCTTGAGCCTTCTCTCCTCCATACCCACCCCTCCCATCCAGGCCCTCCTATGTGCTCCGGGCATTGACGTCACATTTGCTCCTTTCGGTTGCCATAGCAACTTATTTCCCTAAACCCCTTGTGTTTTTTTCTTCTCCCTCCTCTTCTCTGGTAGGTCCACAATGGTTGTACAGCCAGCATCTTGCAACACAATGGTTGCAATACGGTGAACGGGGAGTGATTCAGCATTGCAATCTCGATTTCTAGGGTATTCTTCATCCATCGCTGGGTTTTTCTTTCTTTCTTTCTCCATCTTCACGTGTATTATTCTGTGCGTGTAAAAGTCGTTAAATGTCTCCCGTCGGAATGTTTTGAACAGAACTGTCACCGGACTAGGATCGTCGTCAGCTGGCACGGAATGGTAGGTCTGAGCGGTGTGGTGCGGGAACGATGCGGTGGAACTGTGATATTAATGCAGCGGGAACTGCTGAAGGGTGGGGTGATGAATATTGATCTGCTACGAAGGTTAACTAAATGCTTTCCGCTTTGGAACGCGACAGCGACAATAACAAACTTTTTGATTTGACTCTGTTGTCCTGTGTAGCTATATTATACATCGGTGGGTAGTAGTGTGATATGGAAGTGATAAAAATGCGTTGATTTGATAGGATACCGTTTTGATGCAGGACAAAAGGTTGTTTTCCGTTAGTGCACAAATGCTTGATGTGTTTTCTTTATGTATCAGCAGTCGATTATATAATGGCAACAATGTTGCAACATCAATGAATATGGCCACACAGGAATGAATGGCAGTCTATTATTTAGAGTTTATAAGGCTATTTCAGCCATATTTTCTATGTGGTTTGATCATATTCAATATTATTTTGACAATCTTGTTGGATAATACACCGTGCCTGAATGAAGTCACTTCACCTGTCCTCGTAACGTGGCCATTAATTACAGTACACTGATAGAATGCGTCATATTCAACTGTCATGCATTGACATGACAGAGGAACACTAGGTGCAAATAATTCGACTTATTTGACATTGCTTCTTTAGATCGTATCAAGACCTACAATGAAGTTGAATTAGATGTTATCAACTTGAACGGTGGACCGTTCACCCGGAGCTTTGTACATGGCCCTGTATTCCAACCCATTCTCTGACGTCATTTGCACCTTGTGCACATAGCCTATGTGTGTGTGGACAATGGACTCCCATTTCCTATAGAATGCCTTTGCATCAAAACCATCTCAATTATAAAGTGCACATTGACTCATTTCTATTGAAGAGTAAATTGATTCATCTAGAAAGATCGTGAATGAATGGCATATTATTGCACAGTGATGATGAGATGTGTCGGAGGCTGTGCTTTACTGTATATGATATGCCCATAGAAAGATTGGAGACTGTGGAAAAACAAAAATGCCTCTATTTGGGAGAAGAGCTGTAGTAATCCTAATGCAGCAAAGACATGGAATACAATGCATTATTGATACAGGACAACTGTAGTAGGTCGCTAATGGAATGGTGCAATATGCTCACTCAGTGACGAAAATAAGAACATATTTTTTAACATTTTATTTAAACAATGTGTTGTTTTTGTAAATTTGACACCTCAAGAGGCCTGAGAGATGGCTGGTACAGACTGCAAATATTTATTTGATAAGTTGTTTGGAAACATAATCAGAAAAGGCATGGGTTTGAAACAATGACTTCAAGGCGATATATATAATGTAGTTTGGGGAATATCATAGCTTCCTGTACTGGGATCAATGTCTGGTCCACATCCTTCAGTCATGTTCTGGAAATATAAGAGGATGCTGAGATGTGAAGGAAGCCTCAGGATTACCAGTACAGATAGCAGCCCGAAGAATATGAAACTTGAAGAAGATCATAGAATATCAGGAATACAAGTGAGAACCAGAACCAAATAATCGATAGTTCTCCCACCAGTGTTACATATCTGAATGATAGACACATTTATCAAAGCATCGCCATTCACCCAATCATCTATTATTCATTATTCCTACAGTTTGTAGGTGCCTGTCTGTCTGTCTCTGTCTCTGTCTGTGTCTCTGTCTGTCTGTCTGTCTGTCTGTCTGTCTGTCTGTCTGTCTCTGTCTGTCTCTCGCTCGGTCTCTGTCTGTCTGTCTGTCTGTCTCTCGCTCTGTCTCTCGCTCTGTCTGTCTCGCACTCGCTCTGTCTGTCTGTCTGTCTGTCTGTCTGTCTGTCTGTCTGTCTGTCTGTCTGTCTGTCTGTCTGTCTGTCTGTCTGCCTGTCTGTCTGTCTGTCTGTCTGTCTGTCTCTCTCGCTGTCTGTCTGTCTTTCTGTCACTGTCTCTGTCTGTCTGTCTGTCTGTCTGTCTGTCTGTCTGTCTGTCTGTCTGTCTGTCTGTCTGTCTGTCTGTCTGTCTGTCTGTCTGTCTGTCTGTCTGTCTGTCTGTCTGTCTGTCTGTCTCTGTCTCTGTCTCTGTCTCTGTCTGTCTCTCTGCCTGTCTGTTTGTCTCTCTGCCCCACCATATGATGGATGATGCCATTTGTCCTTCATTAGGGCGACTAGGTACATCATGATATCCCTGGTAATGAGCATCTTGGGAGTAGTGGCATAGTGAAGGCTTCAGGCAGGAAGCCCAATGCCTGAACTATGTATGGCTGGCCTGGCAGGCTGGCATCGTAGTGAAGCCTGAGGCAGGAAGCCCAATGTCTAAACTAAGTATGGCTGGCCTGGCAGGCTGGCATCCTCCACTGAGTTCCAGTGAGTTAGATCGCATCATCAGAGATAATACTATTCACGGTCACCTCACTGAGGAATTAGAGATGGAGGGCAAACTCTTCAGCCAACGATGGTCCCATTCCAACAGAGATAGAGAGGGAGAGAGAGAGGTTTCCTGCTAAACGTTATGTCTGAATCGATTCTGATTAGACATGTCTTTGCATTGATCATCAATACTTGAATATCATGTCACATCATAGAGGAAGGAAGTGTATATCAAGGTGACAGGGAGTAATGAAAAACAATTATTTGCTGCGACAATTCAGCCAGTCAAATGTACCAGCATCAAGTAAACAAGGCTAAACAGCAGAGGGATTTCACAGTTTGTGACATTTTTTCATTATGAAATAGGCCAGGTTGACCACCTGCTAGGTAACATCCAAGCTGTTGTTACTAGACAGGATGCCATCTTAGCTCTCAACACTATACTGGAGAGGGACTTTTCAGTGATGTGTTTTCATTATGAAATAGGCCAGGTTGACACCCTGCTAGGTAACATCACAAGCTGTTGTTAGACAGGATGCCATCCCATCCATCCCAGCCCTACATCTAGCTCTCTGGATCTGGTCTGAATACTACAGCTAGCTCTCTGGATCTGGTCTGAATACTGCAGCTAGTTCTCTGGATCTGGTCTGAATACTGCAGCTAGCTCTCTGGATCTGGTCTGAATACTACAGCTAGCTCTCTGGATCTGGTCTGAATACTACAGCTAGCTCTCTGGATCTGGTCTGAATACTGCAGCTAGTTCTCTGGATCTGGTCTGAATACTGCAGCTAGCTCTCTGGATCTGGTCTGAATACTACAGCTAGCTCTCTGGATCTGGTCTGAATACTACAGCTAGCTCTCTGGATCTGGTCTGAATACTGCAGCTAGCTCTCTGGATCTGGTCTGAATACTGCAGCTAGCTCTCTGGATCTGGTCTGAATACTGCAGCTAGCTCTCTGGATCTGGTCTGAATACTGCAGCTAGCTCTCTGGACCTGGTCTGAAGCTAGCTCTCTGGATCTGGTCTGAGTACTGCAGCTAGCTCTCTGGATCTGGTCTGAATACTGCAGCTAGCTCTCTGGATCTGGTCTGAATACTGCAGCTAGCTCTCTGGATCTGGTCTGAATACTGCAGCTAGCTCTCTGGATCTGGTCTGAATACTGCAGCTAGCTCTCTGGATCTGGTCTGAATAATACAGCTAGCTCTCTGGATCTGGTCTGAATACTGCAGCTAGCTCTCTGGATCTGGTCTGAATACTACAGCTAGCTCTCTGGATCTGGTCTGAATACTACAGCTAGCTCTCTGGATCTGGTCTGAATACTACAGCTAGCTCTCTGGATCTGGTCTGAATACTACAGCTAGCTCTCTGGATCTGGTCTGTATACTGCAGCTTGCATAACACTGGCTCCTGATGTGGATGATGCCATACCACTGGATCCTGATGTGGGTGAGGCTGGCACACTACTTTCATCTGTGTTATTGTGGCTATTTAATAAGAACAAATTCTTATTTACAATGACAGCCTACTCTGGCCAAACCCGAACGACGCTGGGCCAATTGTACGCCGCCCTATGGGACTCCCAATCACGTCCAGATGTGATGCAGCCTGGATTCGAACCAGGGACCGCAGTGACGCCTCTGCCTCTGCATTAGCCCGCTGCGCCACTTGGGAGTCTATGAGATCGCAGTTCTCTCTTCTTCCGGCTGCGTTATCACCACTAAAGTTTGAGTTTAACGCCTAAACCTTGGTAATAACATTGTAATTACAGTAACAACATTGCTGTTACAATATCATTTGGTAATAGCATTTGGTAAGAGTTCAGCGACAAGAGTTCAGCGACAAGAGTTCAGCGACAACTTGTGCAATACCATGTCCTCGCCACATTACACAAAGGATAGACACGGTATGTCGACAACCCTAGCAGTACGCCCTGGCCAGTAGACAGCTACAGTTAGTCAGTTACATAAATGAATTTGATGGAAATACTGCATGGGTTTTTTTCAGTTGTCTCTATGCACCCTCCCTCCCAGCTGACTAAGGCTAATCCAGTCAGCCATACGGTAGTAGCCTGCGTGCCAAATGATGCCATATTTCCTATATAGTGCACTACTTTTGACAAGGGCCTATAGCGCGCTATGTAGGGAATAGAATGCCATTCGAGATGCAGATGTCGTCTCTGCCCAGTCACTCCTATGATAAGCAGCATCATACAGTAGTATCTGTAATGGGAGCAATCTACTTCAGGGGTCAAACAGCAAAACTAATCTAAGGGTCAAACAGCAAGGCAGGGGCCATCAAAGGATTTAGCCGACAGCATTAATCCAGACTGAAAGCTACAAAGACCTGATCTTAATGTGCACCACCACGGGCATAATATAATGACATTATAACAAGTTGCACATTAAGAACAGAATGATCAGCGGAGAAAAGATGTTGTTATTGCTATGGCTGTTTGATCACAGACTGTGTACAGAACTGTGTCGGGAGGGGGGATCTGCTTGTCAACATCCAGGGTTAAGGCCTCGGCGTCCAGCTTGATTATGTTTCAGGCTGATTAAGAACGTGCTAAAGGAGGGAAGAGAAAGAGCGGTTGGGAGAAAGAAATGGGAGAGAGAGAGAGAGAGAGAGAGACGGCGGTAGAGAGAGAGAGTGAAGGAAGGAGGGAGAGAGGGAGAAAGAGAGGGGCGAGAGAGAGAGAGAGAGACGGCGGTAGAGAGAGTGAAGGAAGGAGGGAGAGAGGGAGGGAGAGATGGAAGACAGAGAGAGAGAGACGGCGGTAGAGAGAGTGAGGGAAGAGGGAGAGAACAGGAAAGAGAGCTGGAAGACAGAGAGAGAGAGAGAGACGGCGGTAGAGAGAGTGAGGGAAGGAGGGAAGAGGGAGAGACCGGGAGAGACAGCTGGAAGACAGAGAGAGAGTGAAGTGCATGTGTCTGAATAAAATAACAGTTCTTTAAGCTGTGTTTTTGCCATGTTTACCTCTTCAAGGCTTTTGAATTGTGTCGTGCCTTTTTTTTCAAACAATGGAGGATATTTGGCGAGCAGGGACAGCTGAAATGTACAGTAGAGTTCAGAACAGTAGCAGCAATATAATAGATCTCAACTGATTGTTTCCTGTGTTTGAATTAGGGTTTCATATTTTCCTTGAGAATGCACCAATTTTCCTTCCCAAGAAAATAGCAAGAAATGCTTCCTGGTAATTCCCATTCAAACCAGAAGTGGTTTTTAAAATAATATAATACCAGCCAATAGTGCTGAGCGATTAGTACGTTTTGCATCTGGTTCAGTTTCGGTTTAGATTATTACAAAATAATCACCGTTTTTTTTCTTTTTTCGGTTTCAAATATTTTTTAAACATTAAATGCACTATGCATTATGGGGTTGAATGCTGTCACAACACAGAATAAAACAGTTAATACAAGACCCATGGTGGTAGTGACTGTCCATTACTGCTCATCTCTTATCAACCCTCATTTATATACTTTACTTTAATACAATATTTGAGTTGTTGTGTATATTACATCTGTTTTATTTGATGACTTTATTATTTCATTCCATCATCTCATCTTTTATAGAGCGGCTGTCTGACAAAATCACTATTTTAGTAGTTCTTCAAAGTAAATAAGGCATACCAACTATCGATCACTTAGATGATGTATTTTCAGGTAGAGATACCTTTCGGGAGCAACAGCTGATCTCCCCTTACGATCGCGCTCCTTAACAACCACCTGCTTAACCCGGAAGCCAGCTGCACCAATGTGTCGGAGGAAACACCGCTCAACAGACGACTGAAGCCTGTAGGTTGGAACAAGGCGCCCGGTTCGCCATAGCGCGATGAGCCAAGTATAGCCCCCTCGGCCAAACCCTTCCCTAACCCAGCCGACGCTGGGCCAAACCCTTCCCTAACCCAGCCGATGCTGGACCAAACCCTTCCCTAACCCAGCCGATGCTGGGCCAAACCCTTCCCTAACCCAGCCGACGCTGGGCCAATTGTGCGCCGCCCTATGGGACTTCCGATCACGGACAGTTTTGACGCAGGCTGGGATCGAGCCCAGGTCTGAAGTGACCCCTCAAGCACTGCGATGCAGTGCCTTAGACCGCTGTGCCACTCGAGAGGCCCAGAATAACATGTTATACACAAACTTAGGCTATAGGCTACGTAAAACAACCTAGTAGGCTTATCCTGTAGCAAATGAACAAACAAAATCATTTGACCTGATAAGGCTGATCTGTTTAACTTTTTTTTAATTCTGCTGAAGTGGGCTCTCAAAAAGCACAGTGCGTCAATGCTTCCCAGACTCAGGCGGTTTCTGATCTTCGTCATACATTGGCCACAGACTGAGAAGGATCTATCGTCCTTCACAGAGGTGGCCTGGATTGTGGCGAGCGCCTCAAACAGGTGCTGCAGGTATTTTTACCTTTTTGTTTGTGGCTTCAAACAGGCTGAATTCCTTAGACATGATTTTGAGCAGGTTTGTTTTGCGTTCGGCCTTGTTGGAATTCATTTTAGTAAAGCTTTGCCACGCAGACAACATTTTTGGAATTAATAAAAGCAGGTACAGTTGAAGTCGGAAGTTTTCATACACCTTAGCCAACTACATTTAAACTCAGTTTTTCACAATTCCTGACATTTAATCCTGTTCTCTGTTTTAGGTCAGTTAGGATAACAACTTTATTTTAAGAATGTGAAATGTCAGAATAATAGTAGAGAGAATGATTTATTTCAGATTTGATTTATTTCATCACATTCCCAGTGGGTCAGAAATGTACATACACTCAATTAGTATTTGGTAGCATTGCCTTTAAATTGTTTAACTTGGGTCAAATGTTTCGGATAGCCTTCCACAAGCTTCCCACAATAAGTTGGGTGAATTTTGGCCCATTCCTCCTGACAGAGCTGGTGTAACTGAGTCAGGTTTGTAGGCCTCCTTGCTCGCATACGCTTTTACAATTCTTCCCAAAAATGTTCTATAGGATTGAGGTCAGGGCTTTATGATGGCCACTCCAATACCTTGACTTTGTTGTCCTTAAGCCATTTTCCACAACTTTGGAAGTATGCTTGGGGTCATTGTTCATTTGGAAGACCTATTTGCGACCAAGCTTTGACTGATGTCTTGAGATGTTGCTTCAATATATCCACATAATTTTCCTACCTCATGATACCATCTACTTTATGAAGTGCACTAGTCCCTCCTGCAGAAAAGCACCCCCACAACAAGATGCTGCCATCCCCTTGCTTCACGGTTGGGATGGTGTGCTTCACGGTTGGGATGGTGTTCTTCGGCTTGCAAGCCTCCCACTTTTTCCTCTTAACATAACGATATTATTATGACCAAACAATTCTATTTTAGTTTCATCAGACCAGAGGACATTTCTCCAAAAAGTATGATCTTTGTCCCCATGTGCAGTTGCAAACTGTAGTCTGGCTTTTTTATGGCGGTTTTGGAGCAGTGGCTTCTTCCTTGCTGAGCGGCCTTTCAGGTTATGACGATATAGGACTTGTTTTACTGTGGATATAGATACATTTGTACCTGTTTCCTCCAGCATCTTCACAAGGTCCTTTGCTGTTGTTCTGGGATTGATTTGCACTTTTCGCACCAAAGTACGTTAATCTCTAGGAGACAGAATGCGTCTCCTTCCTGAGCGGTATGACGGCTGCGTGGTCCCATGGTGTTTATACTTGCGTACTATAGTTTGTACAGATGAACCTGGTACCTTCAGGCATTTGGAAATTGCTCCCAAGGATGAACCAGACTTGTGGAGGTCTACAATTGTTTTTCTGAGGTCTTGGCTGATTTATTTAGATTTTCCCATGATGTCAAGCAAAGAGACTCTGAGTTTGAAGGTAGGCCTTGAAATACATCCCCAGGTACACCTCCAATTAACTCAAATTATGTCAATTAGCCTATCAGAAGCTTCTAAAGCCATGACATCATTTTCTGGAATTTTCCAAGTTGTTTAAAGGCACAGTCAACTTGGTATATGTAAACTGCAGACCCACTGGAATTGTGATACATTGTATTATAGGTGAAATAATCTGTCTGTACACAATTGTTGGAAAAATTACTTGTGTCATGCACAAAGTAGATGTCCTAACAGACTTGCCAAAACTATAGTTTGTTAACAAAAAATTTGTGGAGTGGTTGAAAAAACGAGTTTGAATGACTCCAACCTAAATGCATGTAAACTTCTGACTTCAACTGTACATATTGTATTGTGGCAAGGGGACAGTTGTGTTCCTTTTTCTCTTTGTTTAGTGGGGAATGAAGTATCTTATGTGGCTACCCTTTCTGAAACATGGAGGGATGAGAGCCCTTCTTTCCCACAATGTACACTATGCTCAACGGCAGTGTGTTTTTCTGGCCGGGCCTGCAAACCTCCCCAGAGTCCAGATGGAGGGAGAGGAGGCTGCGTTACACAGGGATGGAGAGAAGGAGGGATGGAGGGATGGGTGAATGCAGCAGGAGGAGCTGCTGAATGAAGCTGTCGCAATGGAACACAGAGGGAGGGGTGGGGAAAGGAGGGAAGACTCAGAGGGAGGAGAGGAAAGGAGTGAGGACTCAGAGGGAGGAGAGGAAAGGAGTGAGGACTCAGAGGGAGGAGGGGAAAGGAGTGAGGACTCAGAGAGAGGAGGGGAAAGGAGTGAGGACTCAGAGAGAGGAGAGGAAAGGAGTGAGGACTCCGAGGGAGGAGAGGAAAGGAGTGAGGACTCAGAGGGAGGAGAGGAAAGGAGTGAGGACTCAGAGGGAGGAGAGGAAAGAGGGATAAGGGAGGGTAGAAATGAGGAATCAAAGGCTTTCTGCTGCAGTATTGTAGATGGAGAGAGAGTGAAAGAGACAGAAAGGAAGAGAGAGAGGGAGCAAGGATGGAGGGAGGGTAGAAATGAGGAATCAAAGGCTTTCTGCTGCAGTATTGTAGATGGAGAGAGAGTGAAAGAGACAGAAAGGAAGAGAGAGAGGGAGCAAATCACTGACACATTCATGTGATGTGTGTAAGCTGCCTTAAAGGCTGTCTCCTGTGAGAAGTAGGAGAATATCAGGAGAATCTGTGACAGGATGTGAACAACATGTTATGTTACAGATCATGCTGATTGTTTTTAATTGTTGTGTACCAGGTTGTCATTTGTGGGGAAACAGACTGGTACATTAGGGCAATGGATTTACAATTACACTACAATAGTATCAACAGCGTCTAAGAGCTGAATTACATTTATAATAGTATCAACAGCGTCTAAGACCTGAATTACATTATAATAGTATCAACAGTGTCTAAGAGCTGAATTACATTTATAATAGTATCAACAGTGTCTAAGACCTGAATTACATTATAATAGTATCAACAGTGTCTAAGAGCTGAATTACATTATAATAGTATCAACAGTGTCTAAGAGCTGAATTACATTATAATAGTATCAACAGTGTCTAAGAGCTGAATTACATTATAATAGTATCTAAGAGCTGAATTACATTATAATAGTATCAACAGTCTCTAAGACCTGAATTACATTTATAATAGTATCAACAGTGTCTAAGAGCTGAATTACATTTATAATAGTATCAACAGTGTCTAAGAGCTGAATTACATTTATAATAGTATCAACAGTCTCTAAGACCTGAATTACATTTATAATAGTATCAACAGTGTCTAAGAGCTGAATTACATTTATAATAGTATCAACAGTCTCTAAGACCTGAATTACATTATAATAGTATCAACAGTCTCTAAGACCTGAATTACATTATAATAGTATCAATAATAGTATCAACAGTGTCTAAGAGCTGAATTACATTATAATAGTATCAACAGTGTCTAAGAGCTGAATTACATTATAATAGTATCAACAGTCTCTAAGACCTGAATTACATTATAATAGTATCAACAGTCTCTAAGAGCTGAATTACATTTATAATAGTATCAACAGTCTCTAAGACCTGAATTACATTATAATAGTATCAACAGTCTCTAAGAGCTGAATTACATTATAATAGTATCAACAGTGTCTAAGAGCTGAATTACATTATAATAGTATCAACAGTCTCTAAGAGCTGAATTACATTATACAATATAAAGGAGAAGTTAGTAAAATATAATCAACAACATTCACATTCACATTCACATTCATTCACATTCACATTCACATTCAGAAGTAGCCTACTGCACCCACTTTCTGCTCAAATAGAACAGGGAGTCAAAGAGGAAGAATCTAAGCAGAGCTGGTCAGATCAGGGAGTCAAAGAGGAAGAATCTAAGCAGAGCTGGTCAGGTCAGGGAGTCCAAGAGGAAGAATCTAAGCAGAGCTGGTCAGATCAGGGAGTCCAAGAGGAAGAATCTAAGCAGAGCTGGTCAGATCAGGGAGTCCAAGAGGAAGAATCTAAGCAGAGCTGGTCAGATCAGGGAGTCCAAGAGGAAGAATCTAAGCAGAGCTGGTCAGATCAGGGAGTCCAAGAGGAAGAATCTAAGCAGAGCTGGTCAGATCAGGGAGTCCAAGAGGAAGAATCTAAGCAGAGCTGGTCAGCAGGGAGTGAGGAAGAATCTAAGCAGAGCTGGTCAGATCAGGGAGTCCAAGAGGAAGAATCTAAGCAGAGCTGGTCAGATCAGGGAGTCCAAGAGGAAGAATCTAAGCAGAGCTGGTCAGATCAGGGAGTCCAAGAGGAAGAATCTAAGCAGAGCTGGTCAGATCAGGGAGTCCAAGAGGAAGAATCTAAGCAGAGCTGGTCAGATCAGGGAGTCCAAGAGGAAGAATCTAAGCAGAGCTGGTCAGATCAGGGAGTCCAAGAGGAAGAATCTAAGCAGAGCTGGTCAGATCAGGGAGTCCAAGAGGAAGAATCTAAGCAGAGCTGGTCAGGAAGTCCAAGAGGAAGAATCTAAGCAGAGCTGGTCAGATCAGGGAGTCCAAGAGGAAGAATCTAAGCAGAGCTGGTCAGATCAGGGAGTCCAAGAGGAAGAATCTAAGCAGAGCTGGTCAGATCAGGTTTTGGGATGTCCAGGATAGGACTCTTTAATGGGATGTCCAGGATAGGACTCTTGAATGGAATGTCCAGGATAGGACTCTTGAATGGGATGTCCAGGATAGGACTCTTTAATGGGATGTCCAGGATAGGACTCTTGAATGGGATGTCCAGGATAGGACAAGAAAGAAAATGGAACACTCAGTATCTCATCCGATCTGATCTCATCCGATCTCATCGAATCTGAGAATGTATTTTCGGGACACACAAACAGGCTTAGGTTTCGTCGCAGGATACCCTTCATAGGAGCCTTGGGTAGGAAACGTTGGTTTCTGCTCATTTTCAGCAAAGGTGCTCATTATAAAATCCCTTTGTGGCCATAGGCGAGCTGCGGGGGTGTGTGCGAGCGTGACTCCAAGATCAAATAAGAAGCATATGAGTCACTCATAGAGGCAGTTGATGTAGACATTTCTACCGGTCGAGGAGGATCTGTTAAGAGACACATTGGTTCGAGTACCAAATGGCACCCTATTCACTTTACAGTGCACTACTTTTGACCAGGGCCCTGGTTGAAAGTAGTGCACTATGTAGGGAACAGGGTGCTATTTGAGACTCGAACATTGAGTCAGAGCCTGTGGAGGCATGATTATGAATTCACTGTTCTCTTTATGACTGGGGACCCTAATTATCGCTCACAGCAACACCACAGTCATTTAGCTCATATGTCTTCTCACGTATCTGGGATGTGCTACGGTCACTGCTTCTGTTCGTCTTATCACTCACACTCCTATCCTTCTTTTGACGGTTGGATTTCATGGCAAGGATGAGATGGGATGGACATAGAATTATCTCGAGTTGATTCAGGCCTTATAAAGAAGCCCTACAGCCATAGCTGTTTTGCCCAGTGCCCAGCCACTGTGGGAATGGACAGAGAAATATCTTGAGTTGATTCAGGTCAATGAAAGAGCACAACTTAAGCCGCTGTGAGTTGTGTCCAGAGGGGTGTAACAAAGCGTCCGCGTTCCAAGTCGCTCCCCACCTGGTCCCGGTCTTTACTTCCTCTACCAGACCTGTTCAACCAGGACTTCCTCTACCAGGACCTGTTCTACCAGGACTTGTTCTCCAGGACTTCCTCTACCAGGACCTGTTCTACCAGGACTTCCTCTACCAGGACCTGCTAAACCAGGACTTACTCTACCAGGACCTGTTCTACCAGGACTTCCTCTACCAGGACCTGTTCTACCAGGACTTCCTCTACCAGGACCTGTTCTACCAGGACCTGTTCTAACAGGACTTCCTCTACCAGGACCTGCTAAACCAGGACTTACTCTACCAGGACCTGTTCTACCAGGACTTCCTCTACCAGGACCTGTTCTACCAGGAATTCCTCTACCAGGACCTGTTCTACCAGGACCTGTTCAACCAGGACTTCCTCTACCAGGACCTGTTCTACCAGGACCTGTTCTACCAGGACTTCCTCTACCAGGACCTGTTCTACTAGGACCTATTCTACCAGGACTTCCTCTACCAGGACCTGCTAAACCAGGACTTCCTCTACCAGGACCTGTTCTACCAGGACTTCCTCTACCAGGACCTGCTAAACCAGGACTGTGTGTGTGTGTGTGTGTGTGTGTGTGTGTGTGTGTGTGTGTGTGTGTGTGTGTGTCACTAGGAAATCGACTCGTATCCTCAGGGTAAAGGTTTGTAAAGGTATTTCAGGTCCTCAGGGTAAAGGTTTGTAAATGTATTTCAGGTCCTCAGGGCAAAGGTTTGTAAAGGTATTTCAGGTCACCAGGTTCTCAGGGTTTAAGATAGGGTTTCTACTCATCTCATTTGTGCTGTCTGTCTGTGTAGAATAGATCAACCTAGAATTTGTAACAGTTTAGCTTCATAGTATTCTAAGGGCTGCGTGATCTGATGAGAGAATTAAAGATTACATAATGTGTGTGTGTGTGTCTGTGTGTGTGTGTGTGTGTGTGTGTGTGTGTGTGTGTGTGTGTGTGTGTGTGTGTGTGTGTGTGTGTGTGTGTGTCACCTTGAACCCCCATCCACTGCTGTTCGGTTGGGAGGATTGTGAGGTTGTTGTGTAATGTAATGGTGTTTGTTAGATTGGAGGATTGGGATGTTGTTGTGTAATGTAATTGTGTTTGTTAGATTGGAGGATTGGGAGGTTGTTGTGTAATGTAATTGTGTTTGTTAGATTGGAGGATTGGGAGGTTGTTGTGTAATGTAATGGTGTTTGTTAGAATGGATGATTGTGATGTTGTTGTGTAATGTAATTGTGTTTGTTAGAGTGGAGGATTGGGATGTTGTTGTATAATGTAATGGTGTTTGTTACATGCATTACAGAGTAGCAATATGATCACATTGGATTTAGAGGAGGCCTTTTAATCATAGAAGAATCTGGTGGAAATTAAGGGTATTATATGTGCAGGTAACTGAGAAAATACAAAGTATTAAATGCAGGCCAGCACTCTCTCTCACACACACACACACACACACACACACACACACACACACACACACACACACACACACACACACACACACACACACACACAAAAAAATAGATTTTAGTGACTTGGATAGAGTAGTCTAAAAGGAACATAGGGGGTTTAAAGTGTGTGTGTGTGTGTGTGTGTGTGTGTGTGTGTGTGTGTGTGTGTGTGTGTGTGTGTGTCTCAGTCGCCAGGTCTCAACCCAATGTAACACTTATGGGAGATTCTGGAGCCGTGCCTAAGACAGTGTTTTCCACCACCATCAACAAAACACTGAACTATGGAATTTCTCCCTGGAAGAATGGTGTCTCTTCCCTCCAGTAGAGTTCCAGACACTTGTAGAATCTATGCCAAGGTGCATTGAAGCTGTTCTGGCTCCTGTTGGCCCAACGCCTTATTAACACACTTGATGTTGCTGTTTCCTTTATTTTGTCTTCTTTGGTTTTATCAGCCTCCTTAATAAGTAAATTAGGTTTTTTCTCTCATAACATTGTCTGCTACTTTTCCATGCTTTGCTCAGTGTTCGGCTGGCCAGCGTCCATGCAATATTTTAGAGAGACGTGGATGATAAATACCTATTCTAGAGAGATGTTGATGATAAACACCTATTCTAGAGACTATTCTAGAGAGATGTTGATGGTAAATACCTATTCTAGAGAGATGTTGATGATTTAAATACCTATTCTAGAGACTATTCTAGAGAGATGTTGATGGTGAATACCTATTCTAGAGAGATGTTGATGGGAAATACCTATTCTAGAGAGATGTTGATGATACATACCTATTCTAGAGAGATGTTGATGATAAATACCTATTCTAGAGACTATTCTATAGAGATGTTGATGGTAAATACCTATTCTAGAGACTATTCTAGAGAGATGTTGGTGATAAATACCTATTCTAGAGAGATGTTGGTGATAAACACCTATTCTAGAGAGATGTTGGTGATAAACACCTATTCTAGAGACTATTCTAGAGAGATATTGGTGATAAACACCTATTCTAGAGAGATGTTGATGGTAAATACCTATTCTAGAGAGATGTTGATGGTAAATACCTATTCTAGAGAGATGTTGATGGTAAATACCTATTCTAGAGAGATGTTGGTGATAAATACCTATTCTAGAGAGATGTTGGTGATAAATACCTATTCTAGAGAGATGTTGATGGTAAATAACTTTTCTAGAGACTATTCTAGAGAGATGTTGATGGTAAATAACTATTCTAGAGACTATTCTAGAGAGATATTGGTGATAAACACCTATTCTAGAGAGATGTTGATGGTAAATACCTATTCTAGAGAGATGTTGGTGATAAACACCTATTCTAGAGAGATGTTGATGGTAAATACCTATTCTAGAGAGATGTTGGTGATAAATACCTATTCTAGAGAGATGTTGGTGATAAATACCTATTCTAGAGACTATTGTAGAGAGATGTTGATGATAAACACCTATTCTAGAGAGATGTTGATGGTAAATACCTATTCTAGAGACTATTCTAGAGAGATGTTGATGGTAAATACCTATTCTAGAGAGATGTTGATGATAAATACCTATTCTAGAGAGATGTTGATGGTAAATACCTATTCTAGAGACTATTCTAGAGAGATGTTGGTGATAAATACCTATTCTAGAGAGATGTTGGTGATAAACACCTATTCTAGAGAGATGTTGGTGATAAACACCTATTCTAGAGACTATTCTAGAGAGATATTGGTGATAAACACCTATTCTAGAGAGATGTTGATGGTAAATACCTATTCTAGAGAGATGTTGATGGTAAATACCTATTCTAGAGAGATGTTGGTGATAAATACCTATTCTAGAGAGATGTTGGTGATAAATAACTATTCTAGAGACTATTCTAGAGAGATGTTGATGGTAAATAACTATTCTAGAGACTATTCTAGAGAGATATTGGTGATAAACACCTATTCTAGAGAGATGTTGATGGTAAATACCTATTCTAGAGAGATGTTGGTGATAAACACCTATTCTAGAGAGATGTTGATGGTAAATACCTATTCTAGAGAGATGTTGGTGATAAATACCTATTCTAGAGAGATGTTGGTGATAAATACCTATTCTAGAGAGATGTTGGTGATAAATACCTATTCTAGAGACTATTGTAGAGAGATGTTGATGATAAACACCTATTCTAGAGAGATGTTGATGGTAAATACCTATTCTAGAGACTATTCTAGAGAGATGTTGATGGTAAATACCTATTCTAGAGAGATGTTGATGATAAATACCTATTCTAGAGAGATGTTGATGGTAAATACCTATTCTAGAGACTATTCTAGAGAGATGTTGATGATAAATACCTATTCTAGAGCATTGTTGATGATAAATACCTATTCTAGAGAGATGTTGATGGTAAATACCTATTCTAGATAGATGTTGGTGATAAACACCTATTCTAGAGAGATGTTGGTGATAAATACCTATTGTAGAGAGATGTTGATGGTAAATACCTATTCTAGATAGATGTTGGTGATAAACACCTATTCTAGAGAGATGTTGATGGTAAATACCTATTCTAGAGAGATGTTGATGATAAATACCTATTCTAGAGACTATTCTAGAGAGATGTTGATGATAAATACCTATTCTAGAGAATTGTTGATGATAAATACCTATTCTAGAGAGATGTTGATGGTAAATACCTATTCTAGAGACTATTCTAGAGAGATGTTGATGATAAATACCTATTCTAGAGAATTGTTGATGATAAATACCTATTCTAGAGAGATGTTGATGATAAATACCTATTCTAGAGAATTGTTGATGGTAAATACCTATTCTAGAGACTATTCTAGAGAGATGTTGATGATAAATACCTATTCTAGAGAGATGTTGATGATAAATACCTATTCTAGAGACTATTCTAGAGAGATGTTGATGATAAATACCTATTCTAGAATAGTCTCTAGAATAGGTATTTATCATCAACATCTCTCTAGAATAGGTGTTTATCACCAACATCTGGTGAATAGTAAATCACCTATTCTAGAATAGGTGTTTAGATGTTGAGAATAGTATTTATCCTATTCTAGAGACATCATTCTCTAGAATAGATGTTTATCACCAACATCTATCTAGAATGGGTATTTAAATACCTTTATCATCAACAATTCTCTAGAGAGATGTTGATGATAAATACCTATTCTAGAGAGATGTTGGTGATAAATACCTATTCTAGAGAGATGTTGATGATAAATACCTATTCTAGAGACTATTCTAGAGAGATGTTGATGATAAATACCTATTCTAGAGAATTGTTGATGATAAATACCTATTCTAGAGAGATGTTGATGGTAAATACCTATTCTAGATAGATGTTGGTGATAAACACCTATTCTAGAGAGATGTTGATGATAAATACCTATTCTAGAGAGATGTTGATGATAAATACCTATTCTAGAGAATTGTTGATGGTAAATACCTATTCTAGAGAGATGTTGATGGTAAATACCTATTCTAGATAGATTGTGTCTTCTGTCCGTTGTTTTTGATCATGTTATAGGGGGTTTCCCCTCATCCTTCAACTGTCGTATCATTTTGGATATGGTTAGGTTCTATATTTAAAATATTATGTCTATAGAATAGGTTATATTACACAAAAACTGTGCAGATGTCACGACTTCCGCCGATACGTTGCTCGGCGGTTCTAGACTAGATCCCTTTTTCGTTTGTCTGTTGGTTTTGTCTTATTAGTTTCACCTGTGTGTATTTTGGTTTCATTAGCTTCCCTATATGTAGTAGTTTGACCCGCCCTTGTTTTGTGTGGGATTGTCTTTTGTTACGTGTGTACATATTAGGTCGAGGTGTATTTTGTTTTCTATACTGGACACCCTGTGGTTTTGGGTTGTCTGGTATAGTGTTCTGCGCCCTGTATTGTATTGGGCTTAT